>NW_026974824.1:300000-600000 GCF_030014295.1 Loxodonta africana
AATAGAGAAAACAGAGCTGAATGGAGCCGAATAGAGACGTAAAGGAGCCATATAGAGCCGATTCGCACCTAATCGAGCTGAATCAAGCAGAATCACGCCGACTGTCACTGAATAGCGTCGAATCACATCGAATCACGTCGAATCGCATCAAATCACATCGTTTTGTGTCGGACCGGGTCGAATCGCTTCGGATCGCATCGGATTGCATCGAATGTCGTCGAATCACGACGAATCACGCCCCATCACGTCCAATAACTTCGAATTGCGTCCAATCTCCTAGAATTCTGCTGAATCACGTCGAATCGTATGGAATCTCGCCTAATCTCTTTGAATCCCGTCAAATGCCTTCGGACCTTGTCGAATCCCGTCAAATCCTGTCCAATCGCGTCGAAGTGAATCGAATTGAATCAAATAGATTCAAGTAGGGTGGGTTTGGGTGGGGTGCAGTAGGGTTGGGTAGGGTAGGATAGAACAGAGTCCAACAGAATAGGAGAGAACAGAACAGAAGAGAAAGAATCCAGCAGAATAGAATAGAGTAGAAAAGAGTCAGATAGTGCAGAACATAGCCGAATGGAGACAAAACAAGATGAATCGCGTTGAATCGCTTCGAATCGGGTCAAATCGAATCCATTCGAATAGATTAGGGTAGGGAAGGGTAGACGAGAATAGAGGAGAAGAGTGCAGAATGGTGTGGAATGGATTAGAACGGAGCCGACTCGAGACGAATAGAGTAGAAAAGAGTCGAATAGAGCATAGTTGGGCCGAATAGGGCCAAAGAAGGCCTAATCGAGCAGAATCCAGCAGAATCGATGCCATTGGAGCTGAATGGAGCAAAATGGAGCCCAATCGAACCGACTCGAAGCGAATTGATCTGATTCAAGCCTAATCGGGTGGAATGGCGTGAAAATGCGATGACTCGAACAGAATCAAAGATTAGAGAAGGGGAGGGGAGCGGCCGGGAGGGTAGAACAGAATAGAATAGAACAGTACATAATAGAAGGAAGAGAAGATAGCACAGTACGGTAGAGCAGAGAAGAGTAGAGTCGAATAGAGTGAAATAGTGCAGAATAGAGCTGAATAGAGCCAATTCTAGCCGAATCGAGCCCAATGGAAACAAAACGTGATGAATCGCGTCGAATAGCGTCCAATCGAATCCATTAGAATAGATTAGAGTAGGGTAGGGTAGAACAGAATAGAGTAGAATGGAGTCGAATGGAGTTGCATAGAGAAAACTAGAGTAGAAAAGAGTCGAATCGAGCCGAATAAGGCTGAACCAAGTCGAATTGAGTTGAAACAAGCTGAATCGAAGCGATTCAAGCTGAATCGAGCTGATGGTGCCGAATGAGCCGATTCAAGCCTCATCGCGTCCAATCACATTGAAATGCTTTGAATCGAATCCAATTGAATAGATTCGAAAAGGTTAGGGTAGGGTGGTTTTTGCTAGGGTAGACTAGGGTAGACGAAAGTAGACTAGAGTAGAGTAGACAAGAGAAGTCTAGACTAGTAGCCTAGACAAGACAGCTGGACTAGTCAGACTAGTGGTATAGATCAGTAGGCTAGACAACTAGCCTTGAAGAGTACCCTTGCCCTGACAAGTCCCCTAAATTCTGAATCTGAACTAGTCCCCTTGCCTTAACTAGTATCCTGAACTAGTAGCCTTGTCTGAACTAGTACCCTTAACTAGTGGCCTTGCCTTAAGTAATAGTCTTAATGTCTGCCCTTGCCTTACCAGTACTCTGAACTAGTAGCCCTGCCTTAACTAGTACCCTGGCCTTCACCAGTAGCCTTCACTAGTACCCTGGCCTTCACTAGTAGCCTTGCCTCAACTAGTACCCTTCACTAGTACCCTCGCATTAACTAGTTGTCTTAACTAGTACCTGGCCTTCTCAGTCCCCATAAGTCCTACCCTGGCCTTAACCAGCTGCCTTAACTGGTACCCTGGTCTTAACTAGCAGTATTCACTTGTACCCTTGAATCCACTGGTAGCCTAAACTAGTCGTCTTGCCTTAAGTAGTAGCCTTCGCTTGGACCTTGCCTTAACTAGTATCCTTAACTAGTACCTGTGCCTTAACTAGTACAGCGGCCATAACGAATAGCCTGAACTAGTAGCCTTGTCTGAATTAGTACCCGGAACTAGTAGCCTTGCTTTAAGTAATAGTCTTAACGTCTGCCCTTGCCTTCCTAGTACCCTTAACTAGTAGCCAAGCCTTCACTACTACCCCTAACTAGTAGCCTTGCCTTAACTAGTAGCCTTGCCTTAACCAGTTGCCTTAACTAGGACCCTGGCCTTAACTAGAAGTATCAACTTGTAAACTTGCATCAGAGTAGCCTTAACTAGTACTCTTGCCTTAAGTAGTGGGCTGAACTAGTACTCGTGCCTTAGCTAGTACTCTTAACTAGTACAGTGCCCCTAACTCGTATCCTGAACTAGTAGCCTTCTCTTAACTAGTACCCTTAACTAGTAGCCTTGCCTTCACTGGTACCCTGGCCTTCTCCAGTAGCCTTAACTCAGACCCTGGCCTTCACTGGCAGCCTTAAGTAGTACCCTTAACTAGTACCCTCGCATTCACTAGTAGTCTGAACTAGTACCCTGGCCGTATCAGTACCCAGAACTACTACCCTTGCCGTAGCCAGTTGCCTTAAGTAGTACCCTGGCCTTAACTAGTAGTATTCACTTGTATTCTTGCATCAACTAGTAGCCTTAACTAGGCCTCTTGCCTTCAGTAGTGGCCTGAACTAGTACTCGTGCCTTAGCTAGTACTCTTAACTAGTACAGTGCCCCTAACTCATATCCTGAACTAGTAGCCTTCTCTAAACTAGTACCCTTCACTAGTACCCTTGCCTTCACTAGTACCCTGGCCTTCTCCAGTAGCCTTAACTCAGACCCTGGCCTTCACTGGCAGCCTTAAGTAGTACCCTTAACTAGTACCCTCGCATTCACTAGTAGCCTGAACTAGTACCCTGGCCGTATCAGTACCCAGAACTACTACCCTTGCCGTAACCAGTTGCCTTAAGTAGTACCCTGGCCTTAACTAGTAGTATTCACTTGTATTCTTGCATCAACTAGTAGCCTTAACTAGGACTCTTGCCTTAAGCAGTGGCCTGAATTTGTACCTTGCCTTAACTAGCAGCCTTAACTAGCACCCGTGCCTTTACTAGTACTCTTAACTAGTACAGTGGCCCTAACTAGTAGCCTGAACTAGTCCCCTTGCCTTAGGTAGTCCCTTTTCCAAACTAGTACCCTTCTTGAGTACCCCTTTTTTTATGGAGTAGGGTATGGTCCAGTAGGGTGTCATAAGGTAGGGTAGCATACGGTAGAACAGAGAAAACAGAATCCAATAGAATAGAAGAGGATAAGTCAGGATAGCTTAGTTTCGTGTAGGGTATGGTAGAGTAGCATAGGAAGGAATAGAGAAAAGAGAAAACGAGAATCCAATACAACAGAATCGAAAAGAAGAGACTAGATGAGGAAAGACTAGGGCGGGATAGGGTTCTGTCGAATAGAAGAGCGTAGAATGGTGTGGAATGGAGTCAAATGCAGTCAAACCGAGATGAATAGACGAGAAAAGAGTTGAATAGAGCGGAATAGCACCGAATAGGGACATATAGGGCTGAGTCGAGCCCAATCGAGCCCAATCGAGCCCGATCAAGTCAAATCGACCAGATTCGAGCTGAATGGAGCCGAATGGAGCTGGAATGAGCCAAATAGAGACACAGAAAATGAGCCAAGCTAGATCGAGCCAAATCGCACCTAATCGCATCCTATTGCATCGAATCTCGTCGAAGTCCATCCAATCCCACCAAAACCCATTGAATCTCATGAAATCTCACCGAATCCCGTCCAATTGTGTCCAATCGGGTCGAATCGAATGCAATCGAATTCAATAGAACAGCTTAGAGTAGTGTAGGTTAGGCTGGGATTCAATAGGGTAGGGCAGAGAGGAATAGACTAGAGAAGCATAGAGTAGAAGAGAAGAGAATACAAAGAGTAGAATGGAGTAGAGTGGAGTAGAGTAGACTAGTCAGAGTCGAGTAGTGCAGAATAGAGATGAATAGATCCAATTCGAGCTGAATCGAGTCGAATGGAGAGGAAATGAGACAAATCTCCATGAATCGAATAGATTAGAGTAGAGTAGGGTGGGGGAGAAGAGAATAGAATAGTGTAGAATGGAGTCGAACAGAGTAGAATGGTGTGGAATGGAGTCGAATGGAGCCAAATAGAGACGAATAAAGTAGAAAAGAGTTGAATAGAGCTGAACAGGGCCGGATACGTTTGGATCGAGCCTAATGATGCTGAGTCGAGCAGAATCGAGCGAAATTGTCCCGATTCAAGCCAAATCGAGCTAAATCAAGCCAATTCAAGCCTAATCCCATGGAATCGCCTTGAAAGGCATTGAATCGGATCGAATCGATTAGAGTAGAGGAGGGTAGAGTAGGAGGGGTTAGACTAGAACAGAACAGAACACAAGAGAAAGAATCGAATAGAATGAAGTAGAGACGAGTGCAGTAGAATAGAGTCCAATAGAGTTGAATAGAGCCAAAGAGAGCTGAATGCAGCCGAATCCACCAAATTCGAGGTGAATCGAGAAGAATCATGTCGAATCGCGTTGAAAAGTGTCGAATCCAATCCAATAGTTTAGTGTAGGGCAGGTAAGATGAGGGGAGGGGAGGGTAGAAAAGAATAGATTAGAATAGACCAGAAAGAATAGAGAAGAGTAGACTAGAGTCAAATAGAGTCAAATCCTGTCGAAATGAGCCGAATAGAGAGGAAAAGGGCCAAGTCCAACCGAATCGAGTTGAATTCGCACAAAAAGGAGCTGATTCGAGCCGATAGGACCTGAATCAGGTCGAATCCCGTTCAAGTCTGTTGAATAGAATAGAACAGATTGCAGTAGGCTAAGTTAGAGTAGGGTAGGATAGACCAAAATGCAGTAGAACAGAACAGGAGAGAAGAGAACTGAAAGACTAGAATAGGGTCGAGTAGTGCAGAGTCTAGAAGAATAGAGTTGAATATTGCCGACTAGAGCAAAATAGAGCCCAAAAGACCCAACGTGATAGAAATCAAGATGAATGGCGCCGAATCCCGCGGAATCATGCTGGATCGCGTCGAATCCCGTTGAATTGCATTGAATCCCATCCATTCAAGTCCAATCCAATCGAATCGATTAGAATAGACTAGAGAAGGGTAGAGTACAAGACAATAGAATAGAGAAGAATACAGTCGGATGGAGTAGAATGGTGTAGAATGGAGTTGAAAAGAGATAATAGAGTTGAGTAGACTCATAGAGCCATATAGAGTTGAATAGAGCCTATTCAAGCTGAATAGAACTGACCAGGGCGAAATGGAGCCGATTAGAACTGAATCGAACCGATTAGAGCCCAAGAGGGATGAATGGAGTGCAACGGAGCCGATTGGAGCCGAATCGCATCGAAATGCGTGGAATCGAATCCAGTGGAATAGATTAGAGTAGGGTTGGTTAAAATAGAGTAGAAGAGAATTGAACACAGTAAAAGAGAATAAAAAGAATACAAGAGAATCGAGTCCAAAAGGTTAGAGCAGAGCAGAATAGTGTAGAGCAGAACAGAGTCGAATAGAGTCTAAGCGAGCCAAATGGAGAAGAAACAAGGCAAATCGCGTTGAATCCCCTCGAACCAATTCCAGTCAATTAGGGTAGGGTAGAGTAAAATAGTGTTGAGTGGAGTAGAATGCTGTGCAACGCAATCGAATGGAGTCGAAAGGAGTAGAAAAGAGCCGAATAGAGCCGAATAGTGCTGAAGAGGGCCGAAGAGGGCCGAATCGAGCTGAATTGAGCCAAATCCAGTAAATCGAGCCTAATGGAGCCGAATTGAGCCGAATCCAGTTGAATCGACACCCTTCGAGCCAAATGGAGCCGAATGGACATGAATCGAACCAATTCGACCTGAATCGTGTCCAAATTCATGGAATCGAATTGAACAGATTAGAGTAGGGGAGGTTCGGGTATGGCAGGGTGGAATAGAGTAGAGTAGCATAGAATAAAACAGAAGAGAATAGAAGAGAACAGAACAATACAGAACGAATACAGAAAACAGTAGGCTAGAGTAGCGTAGAGGGAAACAGAGTAGAGTAGAATAGATTCGAACGGAGCTAAATAGAGCCAAACTGAGCCGAATCGTGTCCAAATGGGTTGAATCCAATCCAATCCAACGGATTAGAATAGAGTAGAGTTGGGTAGCATAGGGTAGGGTAGAATAGAGTAGACTAGAACAGAACAGAATAGGAAGAATAAAGAAAATAAAGAAGAGTAGACTAGAGTACGATAGAGTAGGCTAGTGTATAATAGGGTAGACTCGAATACAGCTGAGTAGAGCCGAATGGAGTCGAAATGAGAGGAATCACGTCTAATCGATTCGAGTAAATTAGAGTGGTGTAGGCTAGAGTAGAGCAGAATAGTGTAGAATGGTGTGGAATAAATAGAATGGAGTAGAATGGAGTCAAATAGAGACAAAAAGAGTAGAGAAGAGTCGAATAGAGCAGAATAGGGCCGAAAGAGGCGGAATTGAGCAGCATCGAAGCAATTTAAGCCAAACGAACCGAATAGAGCCAAATGGAATAGAATCGAGCTGATTCAAGCTTAATCACGTCGAATCCCGTTCAATGCATCCAATGCAATCCAAACGTCTAGATTAGAGAAGGGGAGAGGAGGGTGGAATAGAATAGAATAGAGTAGAGTAGACTAGAAGAGATTAGAACAGAATAGAAGGAATAGAATAGAGTAGAAAAGAGTAGGGTCGAATAGACTCGAATAGAGTCGATTAGAGACGAATAGGCCAAATAGAGACGAATAGAGAAAACAGAGCTGAATGGAGCCGAATAGAGACGTAAAGGAGCCATATAGAGCCGATTCGCACCTAATCGAGCTGAATCAAGCAGAATCACGCCGACTGTCACTGAATAGCGTCGAATCACATCGAATCACGTCGAATCGCATCAAATCACATCGTTTTGTGTCGGACCGGGTCGAATCGCTTCGGATCGCATCGGATTGCATCGAATGTCGTCGAATCACGACGAATCACGCCCCATCACGTCGAATAACTTCGAATTGCGTCCAATCTCCTAGAATTCTGCTGAATCACGTCGAATCGTATGGAATCTCGCCTAATCTCTTTGAATCCCGTCAAATGCCTTCGGACCTTGTCGAATCCCGTCAAATCCTGTCCAATCGCGTCGAAGTGAATCGAATTGAATCAAATAGATTCAAGTAGGGTGGGTTTGGGTGGGGTGCAGTAGGGTTGGGTAGGGTAGGATAGAACAGAGTCCAACAGAATAGGAGAGAACAGAACAGAAGAGAAAGAATCCAGCAGAATAGAATAGAGTAGAAAAGAGTCAGATAGTGCAGAACATAGCCGAATGGAGACAAAACAAGATGAATCGCGTTGAATCGCTTCGAATCGGGTCAAATCGAATCCATTCGAATAGATTAGGGTAGGGAAGGGTAGACGAGAATAGAGGAGAAGAGTGCAGAATGGTGTGGAATGGATTAGAACGGAGCCGACTCGAGACGAATAGAGTAGAAAAGAGTCGAATAGAGCATAGTTGGGCCGAATAGGGCCAAAGAAGGCCTAATCGAGCAGAATCCAGCAGAATCGATGCCATTGGAGCTGAATGGAGCAAAATGGAGCCCAATCGAATCGACTCGAAGCGAATTGATCTGATTCAAGCCTAATCGGGTGGAATGGCGTGAAAATGCGATGACTCGAACAGAATCAAAGATTAGAGAAGGGGAGGGGAGCGGCTGGGAGGGTAGAACAGAATAGAATAGAACAGTACATAATAGAAGGAAGAGAAGATAGCACAGTACGGTAGAGCAGAGAAGAGTAGAGTCGAATAGAGTGAAATAGTGCAGAATAGAGCTGAATAGAGCCAATTGTAGCCGAATCGAGCCCAATGGAAACAAAACGTGATGAATCGCGTCGAATAGCGTCCAATCGAATCCATTAGAATAGATTAGAGTAGGGTAGGGTAGAACAGAATAGAGTAGAATGGAGTCGAATGGAGTTGCATAGAGAAAACTAGAGTAGAAAAGAGTCGAATCGAGCCGAATAAGGCTGAACCAAGTCGAATTGAGTTGAAACAAGCTGAATCGAAGCGATTCAAGCTGAATCGAGCTGATGGTGCCGAATGAGCCGATTCAAGCCTCATCGCGTCCAATCACATTGAAATGCTTTGAATCGAATCCAATTGAATAGATTCGAAAAGGTTAGGGTAGGGTGGTTTTTGCTAGGGTAGACTAGGGTAGACGAAAGTAGACTAGAGTAGAGTAGACAAGAGAAGTCTAGACTAGTAGCCTAGACAAGACAGCTGGACTAGTCAGACTAGTGGTATAGATCAGTAGGCTAGACAACTAGCCTTGAAGAGTACCCTTGCCCTGACAAGTCCCCTAAATTCTGAATCTGAACTAGTCCCCTTGCCTTAACTAGTATCCTGAACTAGTAGCCTTGTCTGAACTAGTACCCTTAACTAGTGGCCTTGCCTTAAGTAATAGTCTTAATGTCTGCCCTTGCCTTACCAGTACCCTGAACTAGTAGCCCTGCCTTAACTAGTACCCTGGCCTTCACCAGTAGCCTTCACTAGTACCCTGGCCTTCACTAGTAGCCTTGCCTCAACTAGTACCCTTCACTAGTACCCTCGCATTAACTAGTTGTCTTAACTAGTACCTGGCCTTCTCAGTCCCCATAAGTCCTACCCTGGCCTTAACCAGCTGCCTTAACTGGTACCCTGGTCTTAAGTAGTAGTATTCACTTGTACCCTTGAATCCACTGGTAGCCTAAACTAGTCGTCTTGCCTTAAGTAGTAGCCTTCGCTTGGACCTTGCCTTAACTAGTATCCTTAACTAGTACCTGTGCCTTAACTAGTACAGCGGCCATAACGAATAGCCTGAACTAGTAGCCTTGTCTGAATTAGTACCCGGAACTAGTAGCCTTGCTTTAAGTAATAGTCTTAACGTCTGCCCTTGCCTTCCTAGTACCCTTAACTAGTAGCCAAGCCTTCACTACTACCCCTAACTAGTAGCCTTGCCTTAACTAGTAGCCTTGACTAAACCAGTTGCCTTAACTAGGACCCTGGCCTTAACTAGAAGTATCAACTTGTAAACTTGCATCAGAGTAGCCTTAACTAGTACTCTTGCCTTAAGTAGTGGGCTGAACTAGTACTCGTGCCTTAGCTAGTACTCTTAACTAGTACAGTGCCCCTAACTCGTATCCTGAACTAGTAGCCTTCTCTTAACTAGTACCCTTAACTAGTAGCCTTGCCTTCACTGGTACCCTGGCCTTCTCCAGTAGCCTTAACTCAGACCCTGGCCTTCACTGGCAGCCTTAAGTAGTACCCTTAACTAGTACCCTCGCATTCACTAGTAGCCTGAACTAGTACCCTGGCCGTATCAGTACCCAGAACTACTACCCTTGCCGTAGCCAGTTGCCTTAAGTAGTACCCTGGCCTTAACTAGTAGTATTCACTTGTATTCTTGCATCAACTAGTAGCCTTAACTAGGACTCTTGCCTTAAGCAGTGGCCTGAATTTGTACCTTGCCTTAACTAGCAGCCTTAACTAGCACCCGTGCCTTTACTAGTACTCTTAACTAGTACAGTGGCCCTAACTAGTAGCCTGAACTAGTCCCCTTGCCTTAGGTAGTCCCTTTTCCAAACTAGTACCCTTCTTGAGTACCCCTTTTTTTATGGAGTAGGGTATGGTCCAGTAGGGTGTCATAAGGTAGGGTAGCATACGGTAGAACAGAGAAAACAGAATCCAATAGAATAGAAGAGGATAAGTCAGGATAGCTTAGTTTCGTGTAGGGTATGGTAGAGTAGCATAGGAAGGAATAGAGAAAAGAGAAAACGAGAATCCAATACAACAGAATCGAAAAGAAGAGACTAGATGAGGAAAGACTAGGGCGGGATAGGGTTCTGTCGAATAGAAGAGCGTAGAATGGTGTGGAATGGAGTCAAATGCAGTCAAACCGAGATGAATAGACGAGAAAAGAGTTGAATAGAGCGGAATAGCACCGAATAGGGACATATAGGGCTGAGTCGAGCCCAATCGAGCCCAATCGAGCCCGATCAAGTCAAATCGACCAGATTCGAGCTGAATGGAGCCGAATGGAGCTGGAATGAGCCAAATAGAGACACAGAAAATGAGCCAAGCTAGATCGAGCCAAATCGCACCTAATCGCATCCTATTGCATCGAATCTCGTCGAAGTCCATCCAATCCCACCAAAACCCATTGAATCTCATGAAATCTCACCGAATCCCGTCCAATTGTGTCCAATCGGGTCGAATCGAATGCAATCGAATTCAATAGAACAGCTTAGAGTAGTGTAGGTTAGGCTGGGATTCAATAGGGTAGGGCAGAGAGGAATAGACTAGAGAAGCATAGAGTAGAAGAGAAGAGAATACAAAGAGTAGAATGGAGTAGAGTGGAGTAGAGTAGACTAGTCAGAGTCGAGTAGTGCAGAATAGAGATGAATAGATCCAATTCGAGCTGAATCGAGTCGAATGGAGAGGAAATGAGACAAATCTCCATGAATCGAATAGATTAGAGTAGAGTAGGGTGGGGGAGAAGAGAATAGAATAGTGTAGAATGGAGTCGAACAGAGTAGAATGGTGTGGAATGGAGTCGAATGGAGCCAAATAGAGACGAATAAAGTAGAAAAGAGTTGAATAGAGCTGAACAGGGCCGGATACGTTTGGATCGAGCCTAATGATGCTGAGTCGAGCAGAATCGAGCGAAATTGTCCCGATTCAAGCCAAATCGAGCTAAATCAAGCCAATTCAAGCCTAATCCCATGGAATCGCCTTGAAAGGCATTGAATCGGATCGAATCGATTAGAGTAGAGGAGGGTAGAGTAGGAGGGGTTAGACTAGAACAGAACAGAACACAAGAGAAAGAATCGAATAGAATGAAGTAGAGACGAGTACAGTAGAATAGAGTCCAATAGAGTTGAATAGAGCCAAAGAGAGCTGAATGCAGCCGAATCCACCAAATTCGAGGTGAATCGAGAAGAATCATGTCGAATGGCGTTGAAAAGTGTCGAATCCAATCCAATAGTTTAGTGTAGGGCAGGTAAGATGAGGGGAGGGGAGGGTAGAAAAGAATAGATTAGAATAGACCAGAAAGAATAGAGAAGAGTAGACTAGAGTCAAATAGAGTCAAATCCTGCCGAAATGAGCCGAATAGAGAGGAAAAGGGCCAAGTCCAACCGAATCGAGTTGAATTCGCACAAAAAGGAGCTGATTCGAGCCGATAGGACCTGAATCAGGTCGAATCCCGTTCAAGTCTGTTGAATAGAATAGAACAGATTGCAGTAGGCTAAGTTAGAGTAGGGTAGGATAGACCAAAATGCAGTAGAACAGAACAGGAGAGAAGAGAACTGAAAGACTAGAATAGGGTCGAGTAGTGCAGAGTCTAGAAGAATAGAGTTGAATATTGCCGACTAGAGCAAAATAGAGCCCAAAAGACCCAACGTGATAGAAATCAAGATGAATGGCGCCGAATCCCGCGGAATCATGCTGGATCGCGTCGAATCCCGTTGAATTGCATTGAATCCCATCCATTCAAGTCCAATCCAATCGAATCGATTAGAATAGACTAGAGAAGGGTAGAGTACAAGACAATAGAATAGAGAAGAATACAGTCGGATGGAGTAGAATGGTGTAGAATGGAGTTGAAAAGAGATAATAGAGTTGAGTAGACTCATAGAGCCATATAGAGTTGAATAGAGCCTATTCAAGCTGAATAGAACTGACCAGGGCGAAATGGAGCCGATTAGAACTGAATCGAACCGATTAGAGCCCAAGAGGGATGAATGGAGTGCAACGGAGCCGATTGGAGCCGAATCGCATCGAAATGCGTGGAATCGAATCCAGTGGAATAGATTAGAGTAGGGTTGGTTAAAATAGAGTAGAAGAGAATTGAACACAGTAAAAGAGAATAAAAAGAATACAAGAGAATCGAGTCCAAAAGGTTAGAGCAGAGCAGAATAGTGTAGAGCAGAACAGAGTCGAATAGAGTCTAAGCGAGCCAAATGGAGAAGAAACAAGGCAAATCGCGTTGAATCCCCTCGAACCAATTCCAGTCAATTAGGGTAGGGTAGAGTAAAATAGTGTTGAGTGGAGTAGAATGCTGTGCAACGCAATCGAATGGAGTCGAAAGGAGTAGAAAAGAGCCGAATAGAGCCGAATAGTGCTGAAGAGGGCCGAAGAGGGCCGAATCGAGCTGAATTGAGCCAAATCCAGTAAATCGAGCCTAATGGAGCCGAATTGAGCCGAATCCAGTTGAATCGACACCCTTCGAGCCAAATGGAGCCGAATGGACATGAATCGAACCAATTCGACCTGAATCGTGTCCAAATTCATGGAATCGAATTGAACAGATTAGAGTAGGGGAGGTTCGGGTATGGCAGGGTGGAATAGAGTAGAGTAGCATAGAATAAAACAGAAGAGAATAGAAGAGAACAGAACAATACAGAACGAATACAGAAAACAGTAGGCTAGAGTAGCGTAGAGGGAAACAGAGTAGAGTAGAATAGATTCGAACGGAGCTAAATAGAGCCAAACTGAGCCGAATCGTGTCCAAATGGGTTGAATCCAATCCAACGGATTAGAATAGAGTAGAGTTGGGTAGCATAGGGTAGGGTAGAATAGAGTAGACTAGAACAGAACAGAATAGGAAGAATAAAGAAAATAAAGAAGAGTAGACTAGAGTACGATAGAGTAGGCTAGTGTATAATAGGGTAGACTCGAATACAGCTGAGTAGAGCCGAATGGAGTCGAAATGAGAGGAATCACGTCTAATCGATTCGAGTAAATTAGAGTGGTGTAGGCTAGAGTAGAGCAGAATAGTGTAGAATGGTGTGGAATAAATAGAATGGAGTAGAATGGAGTCAAATAGAGACAAAAAGAGTAGAGAAGAGTCGAATAGAGCAGAATAGGGCCGAAAGAGGCGGAATTGAGCAGCATCGAAGCAATTCAAGCCAAACGAACCGAATAGAGCCAAATGGAATAGAATCGAGCTGATTCAAGCTTAATCACGTCGAATCCCGTTCAATGCATCCAATGCAATCCAAACGTCTAGATTAGAGAAGGGGAGAGGAGGGTGGAATAGAATAGAATAGAGTAGAGTAGACTAGAAGAGATTAGAACAGAATAGAAGGAATAGAATAGAGTAGAAAAGAGTAGGATCGAATAGACTCGAATAGAGTCGATTAGAGACGAATAGGCCAAATAGAGACGAATAGAGAAAACAGAGCTGAATGGAGCCGAATAGAGACGTAAAGGAGCCATATAGAGCCGATTCGCACCTAATCGAGCTGAATCAAGCAGAATCACGCCGACTGTCACTGAATAGCGTCGAATCACATCGAATCACGTCGAATCGCATCAAATCACATCGTTTTGTGTCGGACCGGGTCGAATCGCTTCGGATCGCATCGGATTGCATCGAATGTCGTCGAATCACGACGAATCACGCCCCATCACGTCCAATAACTTCGAATTGCGTCCAATCTCCTAGAATTCTGCTGAATCACGTCGAATCGTATGGAATCTCGCCTAATCTCTTTGAATCCCGTCAAATGCCTTCGGACCTTGTCGAATCCCGTCAAATCCTGTCCAATCGCGTCGAAGTGAATCGAATTGAATCAAATAGATTCAAGTAGGGTGGGTTTGGGTGGGGTGCAGTAGGGTTGGGTAGGGTAGGATAGAACAGAGTCCAACAGAATAGGAGAGAACAGAACAGAAGAGAAAGAATCCAGCAGAATAGAATAGAGTAGAAAAGAGTCAGATAGTGCAGAACATAGCCGAATGGAGACAAAACAAGATGAATCGCGTTGAATCGCTTCGAATCGGGTCAAATCGAATCCATTCGAATAGATTAGGGTAGGGAAGGGTAGACGAGAATAGAGGAGAAGAGTGCAGAATGGTGTGGAATGGATTAGAACGGAGCCGACTCGAGACGAATAGAGTAGAAAAGAGTCGAATAGAGCATAGTTGGGCCGAATAGGGCCAAAGAAGGCCTAATCGAGCAGAATCCAGCAGAATCGATGCCATTGGAGCTGAATGGAGCAAAATGGAGCCCAATCGAACCGACTCGAAGCGAATTGATCTGATTCAAGCCTAATCGGGTGGAATGGCGTGAAAATGCGATGACTCGAACAGAATCAAAGATTAGAGAAGGGGAGGGGAGCGGCCGGGAGGGTAGAACAGAATAGAATAGAACAGTACATAATAGAAGGAAGAGAAGATAGCACAGTACGGTAGAGCAGAGAAGAGTAGAGTCGAATAGAGTGAAATAGTGCAGAATAGAGCTGAATAGAGCCAATTCTAGCCGAATCGAGCCCAATGGAAACAAAACGTGATGAATCGCGTCGAATAGCGTCCAATCGAATCCATTAGAATAGATTAGAGTAGGGTAGGGTAGAACAGAAGAGAGTAGAATGGAGTCGAATGGAGTTGCATAGAGAAAACTAGAGTAGAAAAGAGTCGAATCGAGCCGAATAAGGCTGAACCAAGTCGAATTGAGTTGAAACAAGCTGAATCGAAGCGATTCAAGCTGAATCGAGCTGATGGTGCCGAATGAGCCGATTCAAGCCTCATCGCGTCCAATCACATTGAAATGCTTTGAATCGAATCCAATTGAATAGATTCGAAAAGGTTAGGGTAGGGTGGTTTTTGCTAGGGTAGACTAGGGTAGACGAAAGTAGACTAGAGTAGAGTAGACAAGAGAAGTCTAGACTAGTAGCCTAGACAAGACAGCTGGACTAGTCAGACTAGTGGTATAGATCAGTAGGCTAGACAACTAGCCTTGAAGAGTACCCTTGCCCTGACAAGTCCCCTAAATTCTGAATCTGAACTAGTCCCCTTGCCTTAACTAGTATCCTGAACTAGTAGCCTTGTCTGAACTAGTACCCTTAACTAGTGGCCTTGCCTTAAGTAATAGTCTTAATGTCTGCCCTTGCCTTACCAGTACCCTGAACTACTAGCCCTGCCTTAACTAGTACTCTGGCCTTCACCAGTAGCCTTCACTAGTACCCTGGCCTTCACTAGTAGCCTTGCCTCAACTAGTACCCTTCACTAGTACCCTCGCATGAACTAGTTGTCTTAACTAGTACCTGGCCTTCTCAGTCCCCATAAGTCCTACCCTGGCCTTAACCAGCTGCCTTAACTGGTACCCTGGTCTTAACTAGTAGTATTCACTTGTACCCTTGAATCCACTGGTAGCCTAAACTAGTCGTCTTGCCTTAAGTAGTAGCCTTCGCTTGGACCTTGCCTTAACTAGTATCCTTAACTAGTACCTGTGCCTTAACTAGTACAGCGGCCATAACGAATAGCCTGAACTAGTAGCCTTGTCTGAATTAGTACCCGGAACTAGTAGCCTTGCTTTAAGTAATAGTCTTAACGTCTGCCCTTGCCTTCCTAGTACCCTTAACTAGTAGCCAAGCCTTCACTACTACCCCTAACTAGTAGCCTTGCCTTAACTAGTAGCCTTGCCTTAACCAGTTGCCTTAACTAGGACCCTGGCCTTAACTAGAAGTATCAACTTGTAAACTTGCATCAGAGTAGCCTTAACTAGTACTCTTGCCTTAAGTAGTGGGCTGAACTAGTACTCGTGCCTTAGCTAGTACTCTTAACTAGTACAGTGCCCCTAACTCGTATCCTGAACTAGTAGCCTTCTCTTAACTAGTACCCTTAACTAGTAGCCTTGCCTTCACTGGTACCCTGGCCTTCTCCAGTAGCCTTAACTCAGACCCTGGCCTTCACTGGCAGCCTTAAGTAGTACCCTTAACTAGTACCCTCGCATTCACTAGTAGCCTGAACTAGTACCCTGGCCGTATCAGTACCCAGAACTACTACCCTTGCCGTAGCCAGTTGCCTTAAGTAGTACCCTGGCCTTAACTAGTAGTATTCACTTGTATTCTTGCATCAACTAGTAGCCTTAACTAGGACTCTTGCCTTAAGCAGTGGCCTGAATTTGTACCTTGCCTTAACTAGCAGCCTTAACTAGCACCCGTGCCTTTACTAGTACTCTTAACTAGTACAGTGGCCCTAACTAGTAGCCTGAACTAGTCCCCTTGCCTTAGGTAGTCCCTTTTCCAAACTAGTACCCTTCTTGAGTACCCCTTTTTTTATGGAGTAGGGTATGGTCCAGTAGGGTGTCATAAGGTAGGGTAGCATACGGTAGAACAGAGAAAACAGAATCCAATAGAATAGAAGAGGATAAGTCAGGATAGCTTAGTTTCGTGTAGGGTATGGTAGAGTAGCATAGGAAGGAATAGAGAAAAGAGAAAACGAGAATCCAATACAACAGAATCGAAAAGAAGAGACTAGATGAGGAAAGACTAGGGCGGGATAGGGTTCTGTCGAATAGAAGAGCGTAGAATGGTGTGGAATGGAGTCAAATGCAGTCAAACCGAGATGAATAGACGAGAAAAGAGTTGAATAGAGCGGAATAGCACCGAATAGGGACATATAGGGCTGAGTCGAGCCCAATCGAGCCCAATCGAGCCCGATCAAGTCAAATCGACCAGATTCGAGCTGAATGGAGCCGAATGGAGCTGGAATGAGCCAAATAGAGACACAGAAAATGAGCCAAGCTAGATCGAGCCAAATCGCACCTAATCGCATCCTATTGCATCGAATCTCGTCGAAGTCCATCCAATCCCACCAAAACCCATTGAATCTCATGAAATCTCACCGAATCCCGTCCAATTGTGTCCAATCGGGTCGAATCGAATGCAATCGAATTCAATAGAACAGCTTAGAGTAGTGTAGGTTAGGCTGGGATTCAATAGGGTAGGGCAGAGAGGAATAGACTAGAGAAGCATAGAGTAGAAGAGAAGAGAATACAAAGAGTAGAATGGAGTAGAGTGGAGTAGAGTAGACTAGTCAGAGTCGAGTAGTGCAGAATAGAGATGAATAGATCCAATTCGAGCTGAATCGAGTCGAATGGAGAGGAAATGAGACAAATCTCCATGAATCGAATAGATTAGAGTAGAGTAGGGTGGGGGAGAAGAGAATAGAATAGTGTAGAATGGAGTCGAACAGAGTAGAATGGTGTGGAATGGAGTCGAATGGAGCCAAATAGAGACGAATAAAGTAGAAAAGAGTTGAATAGAGCTGAACAGGGCCGGATACGTTTGGATCGAGCCTAATGATGCTGAGTCGAGCAGAATCGAGCGAAATTGTCCCGATTCAAGCCAAATCGAGCTAAATCAAGCCAATTCAAGCCTAATCCCATGGAATCGCCTTGAAAGGCATTGAATCGGATCGAATCGATTAGAGTAGAGGAGGGTAGAGTAGGAGGGGTTAGACTAGAACAGAACAGAACACAAGAGAAAGAATCGAATAGAATGAAGTAGAGACGAGTACAGTAGAATAGAGTCCAATAGAGTTGAATAGAGCCAAAGAGAGCTGAATGCAGCCGAGTCCACCAAATTCGAGGTGAATCGAGAAGAATCATGTCGAATCGCGTTGAAAAGTGTCGAATCCAATCCAATAGTTTAGTGTAGGGCAGGTAAGATGAGGGGAGGGGAGGGTAGAAAAGAATAGATTAGAATAGACCAGAAAGAATAGAGAAGAGTAGACTAGAGTCAAATAGAGTCAAATCCTGCCGAAATGAGCCGAATAGAGAGGAAAAGGGCCAAGTCCAACCGAATCGAGTTGAATTCGCACAAAAAGGAGCTGATTCGAGCCGATAGGACCTGAATCAGGTCGAATCCCGTTCAAGTCTGTTGAATAGAATAGAACAGATTGCAGTAGGCTAAGTTAGAGTAGGGTAGGATAGACCAAAATGCAGTAGAACAGAACAGGAGAGAAGAGAACTGAAAGACTAGAATAGGGTCGAGTAGTGCAGAGTCTAGAAGAATAGAGTTGAATATTGCCGACTAGAGCAAAATAGAGCCCAAAAGACCCAACGTGATAGAAATCAAGATGAATGGCGCCGAATCCCGCGGAATCATGCTGGATCGCGTCGAATCCCGTTGAATTGCATTGAATCCCATCCATTCAAGTCCAATCCAATCGAATCGATTAGAATAGACTAGAGAAGGGTAGAGTACAAGACAATAGAATAGAGAAGAATACAGTCGGATGGAGTAGAATGGTGTAGAATGGAGTTGAAAAGAGATAATAGAGTTGAGTAGACTCATAGAGCCATATAGAGTTGAATAGAGCCTATTCAAGCTGAATAGAACTGACCAGGGCGAAATGGAGCCGATTAGAACTGAATCGAACCGATTAGAGCCCAAGAGGGATGAATGGAGTGCAACGGAGCCGATTGGAGCCGAATCGCATCGAAATGCGTGGAATCGAATCCAGTGGAATAGATTAGAGTAGGGTTGGTTAAAATAGAGTAGAAGAGAATTGAACACAGTAAAAGAGAATAAAAAGAATACAAGAGAATCGAGTCCAAAAGGTTAGAGCAGAGCAGAATAGTGTAGAGCAGAACAGAGTCGAATAGAGTCTAAGCGAGCCAAATGGAGAAGAAACAAGGCAAATCGCGTTGAATCCCCTCGAACCAATTCCAGTCAATTAGGGTAGGGTAGAGTAAAATAGTGTTGAGTGGAGTAGAATGCTGTGCAACGCAATCGAATGGAGTCGAAAGGAGTAGAAAAGAGCCGAATAGAGCCGAATAGTGCTGAAGAGGGCCGAAGAGGGCCGAATCGAGCTGAATTGAGCCAAATCCAGTAAATCGAGCCTAATGGAGCCGAATTGAGCCGAATCCAGTTGAATCGACACCCTTCGAGCCAAATGGAGCCGAATGGACATGAATCGAACCAATTCGACCTGAATCGTGTCCAAATTCATGGAATCGAATTGAACAGATTAGAGTAGGGGAGGTTCGGGTATGGCAGGGTGGAATAGAGTAGAGTAGCATAGAATAAAACAGAAGAGAATAGAAGAGAACAGAACAATACAGAACGAATACAGAAAACAGTAGGCTAGAGTAGCGTAGAGGGAAACAGAGTAGAGTAGAATAGATTCGAACGGAGCTAAATAGAGCCAAACTGAGCCGAATCGTGTCCAAATGGGTTGAATCCAATCCAATCCAACGGATTAGAATAGAGTAGAGTTGGGTAGCATAGGGTAGGGTAGAATAGAGTAGACTAGAACAGAACAGAATAGGAAGAATAAAGAAAATAAAGAAGAGTAGACTAGAGTACGATAGAGTAGGCTAGTGTATAATAGGGTAGACTCGAATACAGCTGAGTAGAGCCGAATGGAGTCGAAATGAGAGGAATCACGTCTAATCGATTCGAGTAAATTAGAGTGGTGTAGGCTAGAGTAGAGCAGAATAGTGTAGAATGGTGTGGAATAAATAGAATGGAGTAGAATGGAGTCAAATAGAGACAAAAAGAGTAGAGAAGAGTCGAATAGAGCAGAATAGGGCCGAAAGAGGCGGAATTGAGCAGCATCGAAGCAATTCAAGCCAAACGAACCGAATAGAGCCAAATGGAATAGAATCGAGCTGATTCAAGCTTAATCACGTCGAATCCCGTTCAATGCATCCAATGCAATCCAAACGTCTAGATTAGAGAAGGGGAGAGGAGGGTGGAATAGAATAGAATAGAGTAGAGTAGACTAGAAGAGATTAGAACAGAATAGAAGGAATAGAATAGAGTAGAAAAGAGTAGGGTCGAATAGACTCGAATAGAGTCGATTAGAGACGAATAGGCCAAATAGAGACGAATAGAGAAAACAGAGCTGAATGGAGCCGAATAGAGACGTAAAGGAGCCATATAGAGCCGATTCGCACCTAATCGAGCTGAATCAAGCAGAATCACGCCGACTGTCACTGAATAGCGTCGAATCACATCGAATCACGTCGAATCGCATCAAATCACATCGTTTTGTGTCGGACCGGGTCGAATCGCTTCGGATCGCATCGGATTGCATCGAATGTCGTCGAATCACGACGAATCACGCCCCATCACGTCCAATAACTTCGAATTGCGTCCAATCTCCTAGAATTCTGCTGAATCACGTCGAATCGTATGGAATCTCGCCTAATCTCTTTGAATCCCGTCAAATGCCTTCGGACCTTGTCGAATCCCGTCAAATCCTGTCCAATCGCGTCGAAGTGAATCGAATTGAATCAAATAGATTCAAGTAGGGTGGGTTTGGGTGGGGTGCAGTAGGGTTGGGTAGGGTAGGATAGAACAGAGTCCAACAGAATAGGAGAGAACAGAACAGAAGAGAAAGAATCCAGCAGAATAGAATAGAGTAGAAAAGAGTCAGATAGTGCAGAACATAGCCGAATGGAGACAAAACAAGATGAATCGCGTTGAATCGCTTCGAATCGGGTCAAATCGAATCCATTCGAATAGATTAGGGTAGGGAAGGGTAGACGAGAATAGAGGAGAAGAGTGCAGAATGGTGTGGAATGGATTAGAACGGAGCCGACTCGAGACGAATAGAGTAGAAAAGAGTCGAATAGAGCATAGTTGGGCCGAATAGGGCCAAAGAAGGCCTAATCGAGCAGAATCCAGCAGAATCGATGCCATTGGAGCTGAATGGAGCAAAATGGAGCCCAATCGAACCGACTCGAAGCGAATTGATCTGATTCAAGCCTAATCGGGTGGAATGGCGTGAAAATGCGATGACTCGAACAGAATCAAAGATTAGAGAAGGGGAGGGGAGCGGCCGGGAGGGTAGAACAGAATAGAATAGAACAGTACATAATAGAAGGAAGAGAAGATAGCACAGTACGGTAGAGCAGAGAAGAGTAGAGTCGAATAGAGTGAAATAGTGCAGAATAGAGCTGAATAGAGCCAATTCTAGCCGAATCGAGCCCAATGGAAACAAAACGTGATGAATCGCGTCGAATAGCGTCCAATCGAATCCATTAGAATAGATTAGAGTAGGGTAGGGTAGAACAGAATAGAGTAGAATGGAGTCGAATGGAGTTGCATAGAGAAAACTAGAGTAGAAAAGAGTCGAATCGAGCCGAATAAGGCTGAACCAAGTCGAATTGAGTTGAAACAAGCTGAATCGAAGCGATTCAAGCTGAATCGAGCTGATGGTGCCGAATGAGCCGATTCAAGCCTCATCGCGTCCAATCACATTGAAATGCTTTGAATCGAATCCAATTGAATAGATTCGAAAAGGTTAGGGTAGGGTGGTTTTTGCTAGGGTAGACTAGGGTAGACGAAAGTAGACTAGAGTAGAGTAGACAAGAGAAGTCTAGACTAGTAGCCTAGACAAGACAGCTGGACTAGTCAGACTAGTGGTATAGATCAGTAGGCTAGACAACTAGCCTTGAAGAGTACCCTTGCCCTGACAAGTCCCCTAAATTCTGAATCTGAACTAGTCCCCTTGCCTTAACTAGTATCCTGAACTAGTAGCCTTGTCTGAACTAGTACCCTTAACTAGTGGCCTTGCCTTAAGTAATAGTCTTAATGTCTGCCCTTGCCTTACCAGTACCCTGAACTAGTAGCCCTGCCTTAACTAGTACCCTGGCCTTCACCAGTAGCCTTCACTAGTACCCTGGCCTTCACTAGTAGCCTTGCCTCAACTAGTACCCTTCACTAGTACCCTCGCATTAACTAGTTGTCTTAACTAGTACCTGGCCTTCTCAGTCCCCATAAGTCCTACCCTGGCCTTAACCAGCTGCCTTAACTGGTACCCTGGTCTTAAGTAGTAGTATTCACTTGTACCCTTGAATCCACTGGTAGCCTAAACTAGTCGTCTTGCCTTAAGTAGTAGCCTTCGCTTGGACCTTGCCTTAACTAGTATCCTTAACTAGTACCTGTGCCTTAACTAGTACAGCGGCCATAACGAATAGCCTGAACTAGTAGCCTTGTCTGAATTAGTACCCGGAACTAGTAGCCTTGCTTTAAGTAATAGTCTTAACGTCTGCCCTTGCCTTCCTAGTACCCTTAACTAGTAGCCAAGCCTTCACTACTACCCCTAACTAGTAGCCTTGCCTTAACTAGTAGCCTTGCCTTAACCAGTTGCCTTAACTAGGACGCTGGCCTTAACTAGAAGTATCAACTTGTAAACTTGCATCAGAGTAGCCTTAACTAGTACTCTTGCCTTAAGTAGTGGGCTGAACTAGTACTCGTGCCTTAGCTAGTACTCTTAACTAGTACAGTGCCCCTAACTCGTATCCTGAACTAGTAGCCTTCTCTTAACTAGTACCCTTAACTAGTAGCCTTGCCTTCACTGGTACCCTGGCCTTCTCCAGTAGCCTTAACTCAGACCCTGGCCTTCACTGGCAGCCTTAAGTAGTACCCTTAACTAGTACCCTCGCATTCACTAGTAGCCTGAACTAGTACCCTGGCCGTATCAGTACCCAGAACTACTACCCTTGCCGTAACCAGTTGCCTTAAGTAGTACCCTGGCCTTAACTAGTAGTATTCACTTGTATTCTTGCATCAACTAGTAGCCTTAACTAGGCCTCTTGCCTTCAGTAGTGGCCTGAACTAGTACTCGTGCCTTAGCTAGTACTCTTAACTAGTACAGTGCCCCTAACTCATATCCTGAACTAGTAGCCTTCTCTAAACTAGTACCCTTCACTAGTACCCTTGCCTTCACTAGTACCCTGGCCTTCTCCAGTAGCCTTAACTCAGACCCTGGCCTTCACTGGCAGCCTTAAGTAGTACCCTTAACTAGTACCCTCGCATTCACTAGTAGCCTGAACTAGTACCCTGGCCGTATCAGTACCCAGAACTACTACCCTTGCCGTAACCAGTTGCCTTAAGTAGTACCCTGGCCTTAACTAGTAGTATTCACTTGTATTCTTGCATCAACTAGTAGCCTTAACTAGGACTCTTGCCTTAAGCAGTGGCCTGAATTTGTACCTTGCCTTAACTAGCAGCCTTAACTAGCACCCGTGCCTTTACTAGTACTCTTAGCTAGTACAGTGGCCCTAACTAGTAGCCTGAACTAGTCCCCTTGCCTTAGGTAGTCCCTTTTCCAAACTAGTACCCTTCTTGAGTACCCCTTTTTTTATGGAGTAGGGTATGGTCCAGTAGGGTGTCATAAGGTAGGGTAGCATACGGTAGAACAGAGAAAACAGAATCCAATAGAATAGAAGAGGATAAGTCAGGATAGCTTAGTTTCGTGTAGGGTATGGTAGAGTAGCATAGGAAGGAATAGAGAAAAGAGAAAACGAGAATCCAATACAACAGAATCGAAAAGAAGAGACTAGATGAGGAAAGACTAGGGCGGGATAGGGTTCTGTCGAATAGAAGAGCGTAGAATGGTGTGGAATGGAGTCAAATGCAGTCAAACCGAGATGAATAGACGAGAAAAGAGTTGAATAGAGCGGAATAGCACCGAATAGGGACATATAGGGCTGAGTCGAGCCCAATCGAGCCCAATCGAGCCCGATCAAGTCAAATCGACCAGATTCGAGCTGAATGGAGCCGAATGGAGCTGGAATGAGCCAAATAGAGACACAGAAAATGAGCCAAGCTAGATCGAGCCAAATCGCACCTAATCGCATCCTATTGCATCGAATCTCGTCGAAGTCCATCCAATCCCACCAAAACCCATTGAATCTCATGAAATCTCACCGAATCCCGTCCAATTGTGTCCAATCGGGTCGAATCGAATGCAATCGAATTCAATAGAACAGCTTAGAGTAGTGTAGGTTAGGCTGGGATTCAATAGGGTAGGGCAGAGAGGAATAGACTAGAGAAGCATAGAGTAGAAGAGAAGAGAATACAAAGAGTAGAATGGAGTAGAGTGGAGTAGAGTAGACTAGTCAGAGTCGAGTAGTGCAGAATAGAGATGAATAGATCCAATTCGAGCTGAATCGAGTCGAATGGAGAGGAAATGAGACAAATCTCCATGAATCGAATAGATTAGAGTAGAGTAGGGTGGGGGAGAAGAGAATAGAATAGTGTAGAATGGAGTCGAACAGAGTAGAATGGTGTGGAATGGAGTCGAATGGAGCCAAATAGAGACGAATAAAGTAGAAAAGAGTTGAATAGAGCTGAACAGGGCCGGATACGTTTGGATCGAGCCTAATGATGCTGAGTCGAGCAGAATCGAGCGAAATTGTCCCGGTTCAAGCCAAATCGAGCTAAATCAAGCCAATTCAAGCCTAATCCCATGGAATCGCCTTGAAAGGCATTGAATCGGATCGAATCGATTAGAGTAGAGGAGGGTAGAGTAGGAGGGGTTAGACTAGAACGGAACAGAACACAAGAGAAAGAATCGAATAGAATGAAGTAGAGACGAGTACAGTAGAATAGAGTCCAATAGAGTTGAATAGAGCCAAAGAGAGCTGAATGCAGCCGAATCCACCAAATTCGAGGTGAATCGAGAAGAATCATGTCGAATCGCGTTGAAAAGTGTCGAATCCAATCCAATAGTTTAGTGTAGGGCAGGTAAGATGAGGGGAGGGGAGGGTAGAAAAGAATAGATTAGAATAGACCAGAAAGAATAGAGAAGAGTAGACTGGAGTCAAATAGAGTCAAATCCTGCCGAAATGAGCCGAATAGAGAGGAAAAGGGCCAAGTCCAACCGAATCGAGTTGAATTCGCACAAAAAGGAGCTGATTCGAGCCGATAGGACCTGAATCAGGTCGAATCCCGTTCAAGTCTGTTGAATAGAATAGAACAGATTGCAGTAGGCTAAGTTAGAGTAGGGTAGGATAGACCAAAATGCAGTAGAACAGAACAGGAGAGAAGAGAACTGAAAGACTAGAATAGGGTCGAGTAGTGCAGAGTCTAGAAGAATAGAGTTGAATATTGCCGACTAGAGCAAAATAGAGCCCAAAAGACCCAACGTGATAGAAATCAAGATGAATGGCGCCGAATCCCGCGGAATCATGCTGGATCGCGTCGAATCCCGTTGAATTGCATTGAATCCCATCCATTCAAGTCCAATCCAATCGAATCGATTAGAATAGACTAGAGAAGGGTAGAGTACAAGACAATAGAATAGAGAAGAATACAGTCGGATGGAGTAGAATGGTGTAGAATGGAGTTGAAAAGAGATAATAGAGTTGAGTAGACTCATAGAGCCATATGGAGTTGAATAGAGCCTATTCAAGCTGAATAGAACTGACCAGGGCGAAATGGAGCCGATTAGAACTGAATCGAACCGATTAGAGCCCAAGAGGGATGAATGGAGTGCAACGGAGCCGATTGGAGCCGAATCGCATCGAAATGCGTGGAATCGAATCCAGTGGAATAGATTAGAGTAGGGTTGGTTAAAATAGAGTAGAAGAGAATTGAACACAGTAAAAGAGAATAAAAAGAATACAAGAGAATCGAGTCCAAAAGGTTAGAGCAGAGCAGAATAGTGTAGAGCAGAACAGAGTCGAATAGAGTCTAAGCGAGCCAAATGGAGAAGAAACAAGGCAAATCGCGTTGAATCCCCTCGAACCAATTCCAGTCAATTAGGGTAGGGTAGAGTAAAATAGTGTTGAGTGGAGTAGAATGCTGTGCAACGCAATCGAATGGAGTCGAAAGGAGTAGAAAAGAGCCGAATAGAGCCGAATAGTGCTGAAGAGGGCCGAAGAGGGCCGAATCGAGCTGAATTGAGCCAAATCCAGTAAATCGAGCCTAATGGAGCCGAATTGAGCCGAATCCAGTTGAATCGACACCCTTCGAGCCAAATGGAGCCGAATGGACATGAATCGAACCAATTCGACCTGAATCGTGTCCAAATTCATGGAATCGAATTGAACAGATTAGAGTAGGGGAGGTTCGGGTATGGCAGGGTGGAATAGAGTAGAGTAGCATAGAATAAAACAGAAGAGAATAGAAGAGAACAGAACAATACAGAACGAATACAGAAAACAGTAGGCTAGAGTAGCGTAGAGGGAAACAGAGTAGAGTAGAATAGATTCGAACGGAGCTAAATAGAGCCAAACTGAGCCGAATCGTGTCCAAATGGGTTGAATCCAATCCAATCCAACGGATTAGAATAGAGTAGAGTTGGGTAGCATAGGGTAGGGTAGAATAGAGTAGACTAGAACAGAACAGAATAGGAAGAATAAAGAAAATAAAGAAGAGTAGACTAGAGTACGATAGAGTAGGCTAGTGTATAATAGGGTAGACTCGAATACAGCTGAGTAGAGCCGAATGGAGTCGAAATGAGAGGAATCACGTCTAATCGATTCGAGTAAATTAGAGTGGTGTAGGCTAGAGTAGAGCAGAATAGTGTAGAATGGTGTGGAATAAATAGAATGGAGTAGAATGGAGTCAAATAGAGACAAAAAGAGTAGAGAAGAGTCGAATAGAGCAGAATAGGGCCGAAAGAGGCGGAATTGAGCAGAATCGAAGCAATTTAAGCCAAACGAACCGAATAGAGCCAAATGGAATAGAATCGAGCTGATTCAAGCTTAATCACGTCGAATCCCGTTCAATGCATCCAATGCAATCCAAACGTCTAGATTAGAGAAGGGGAGAGGAGGGTGGAATAGAATAGAATAGAATAGAGTAGAGTAGACTAGAAGAGATTAGAACAGAATAGAAGGAATAGAATAGAGTAGAAAAGAGTAGGGTCGAATAGACTCGAATAGAGTCGATTAGAGACAAATAGGCCAAATAGAGACGAATAGAGAAAACAGAGCTGAATGGAGCCGAATAGAGACGTAAAGGAGCCATATAGAGCCGATTCGCACCTAATCGAGCTGAATCAAGCAGAATCACGCCGACTGTCACTGAATAGCGTCGAATCACATCGAATCACGTCGAATCGCATCAAATCACATCGTTTTGTGTCGGACCGGGTCGAATCGCTTCGGATCGCATCGGATTGCATCGAATGTCGTCGAATCACGACGAATCACGCCCCATCACGTCCAATAACTTCGAATTGCGTCCAATCTCCTAGAATTCTGCTGAATCACGTCGAATCGTATGGAATCTCGCCTAATCTCTTTGAATCCCGTCAAATGCCTTCGGACCTTGTCGAATCCCGTCAAATCCTGTCCAATCGCGTCGAAGTGAATCGAATTGAATCAAATAGATTCAAGTAGGGTGGGTTTGGGTGGGGTGCAGTAGGGTTGGGTAGGGTAGGATAGAACAGAGTCCAACAGAATAGGAGAGAACAGAACAGAAGAGAAAGAATCCAGCAGAATAGAATAGAGTAGAAAAGAGTCAGATAGTGCAGAACATAGCCGAATGGAGACAAAACAAGATGAATCGCGTTGAATCGCTTCGAATCGGGTCAAATCGAATCCATTCGAATAGATTAGGGTAGGGAAGGGTAGACGAGAATAGAGGAGAAGAGTGCAGAATGGTGTGGAATGGATTAGAACGGAGCCGACTCGAGACGAATAGAGTAGAAAAGAGTCGAATAGAGCATAGTTGGGCCGAATAGGGCCAAAGAAGGCCTAATCGAGCAGAATCCAGCAGAATCGATGCCATTGGAGCTGAATGGAGCAAAATGGAGCCCAATCGAACCGACTCGAAGCGAATTGATCTGATTCAAGCCTAATCGGGTGGAATGGCGTGAAAATGCGATGACTCGAACAGAATCAAAGATTAGAGAAGGGGAGGGGAGCGGCCGGGAGGGTAGAACAGAATAGAATAGAACAGTACATAATAGAAGGAAGAGAAGATAGCACAGTACGGTAGAGCAGAGAAGAGTAGAGTCGAATAGAGTGAAATAGTGCAGAATAGAGCTGAATAGAGCCAATTCTAGCCGAATCGAGCCCAATGGAAACAAAACGTGATGAATCGCGTCGAATAGCGTCCAATCGAATCCATTAGAATAGATTAGAGTAGGGTAGGGTAGAACAGAAGAGAGTAGAATGGAGTCGAATGGAGTTGCATAGAGAAAACTAGAGTAGAAAAGAGTCGAATCGA
This sequence comes from Loxodonta africana, assembly GCF_030014295.1. Taxonomy (NCBI): domain Eukaryota; kingdom Metazoa; phylum Chordata; class Mammalia; order Proboscidea; family Elephantidae; genus Loxodonta; species Loxodonta africana. The sequence continues at coordinate 327,808 of NW_026974824.1, forward strand.
GCCGAATAAGGCTGAACCAAGTCGAATTGAGTTGAAACAAGCTGAATCGAAGCGATTCAAGCTGAATCGAGCTGATGGTGCCGAATGAGCCGATTCAAGCCTCATCGCGTCCAATCACATTGAAATGCTTTGAATCGAATCCAATTGAATAGATTCGAAAAGGTTAGGGTAGGGTGGTTTTTGCTAGGGTAGACTAGGGTAGACGAAAGTAGACTAGAGTAGAGTAGACAAGAGAAGTCTAGACTAGTAGCCTAGACAAGACAGCTGGACTAGTCAGACTAGTGGTATAGATCAGTAGGCTAGACAACTAGCCTTGAAGAGTACCCTTGCCCTGACAAGTCCCCTAAATTCTGAATCTGAACTAGTCCCCTTGCCTTAACTAGTATCCTGAACTAGTAGCCTTGTCTGAACTAGTACCCTTAACTAGTGGCCTTGCCTTAAGTAATAGTCTTAATGTCTGCCCTTGCCTTACCAGTACCCTGAACTAGTAGCCCTGCCTTAACTAGTACCCTGGCCTTCACCAGTAGCCTTCACTAGTACCCTGGCCTTCACTAGTAGCCTTGCCTCAACTAGTACCCTTCACTAGTACCCTCGCATTAACTAGTTGTCTTAACTAGTACCTGGCCTTCTCAGTCCCCATAAGTCCTACCCTGGCCTTAACCAGCTGCCTTAACTGGTACCCTGGTCTTAACTAGTAGTATTCACTTGTACCCTTGAATCCACTGGTAGCCTAAACTAGTCGTCTTGCCTTAAGTAGTAGCCTTCACTTGGACCTTGCCTTAACTAGTATCCTTAACTAGTACCTGTGCCTTAACTAGTACAGCGGCCATAACGAATAGCCTGAACTAGTAGCCTTGTCTGAATTAGTACCCGGAACTAGTAGCCTTGCTTTAAGTAATAGTCTTAACGTCTGCCCTTGCCTTCCTAGTACCCTTAACTAGTAGCCAAGCCTTCACTACTACCCCTAACTAGTAGCCTTGCCTTAACTAGTAGCCTTGCCTTAACCAGTTGCCTTAACTAGGACCCTGGCCTTAACTAGAAGTATCAACTTGTAAACTTGCATCAGAGTAGCCTTAACTAGTACTCTTGCCTTAAGTAGTGGGCTGAACTAGTACTCGTGCCTTAGCTAGTACTCTTAACTAGTACAGTGCCCCTAACTCGTATCCTGAACTAGTAGCCTTCTCTTAACTAGTACCCTTAACTAGTAGCCTTGCCTTCACTGGTACCCTGGCCTTCTCCAGTAGCCTTAACTCAGACCCTGGCCTTCACTGGCAGCCTTAAGTAGTACCCTTAACTAGTACCCTCGCATTCACTAGTAGCCTGAACTAGTACCCTGGCCGTATCAGTACCCAGAACTACTACCCTTGCCGTAACCAGTTGCCTTAAGTAGTACCCTGGCCTTAACTAGTAGTATTCACTTCTATTCTTGCATCAACTAGTAGCCTTAACTAGGCCTCTTGCCTTCAGTAGTGGCCTGAACTAGTACTCGTGCCTTAGCTAGTACTCTTAACTAGTACAGTGCCCCTAACTCATATCCTGAACTAGTAGCCTTCTCTAAACTAGTACCCTTCACTAGTACCCTTGCCTTCACTAGTACCCTGGCCTTCTCCAGTAGCCTTAACTCAGACCCTGGCCTTCACTGGCAGCCTTAAGTAGTACCCTTAACTAGTACCCTCGCATTCACTAGTAGCCTGAACTAGTACCCTGGCCGTATCAGTACCCAGAACTACTACCCTTGCCGTAGCCAGTTGCCTTAAGTAGTACCCTGGCCTTAACTAGTAGTATTCACTTGTATTCTTGCATCAACTAGTAGCCTTAACTAGGACTCTTGCCTTAAGCAGTGGCCTGAATTTGTACCTTGCCTTAACTAGCAGCCTTAACTAGCACCCGTGCCTTTACTAGTACTCTTAACTAGTACAGTGGCCCTAACTAGTAGCCTGAACTAGTCCCCTTGCCTTAGGTAGTCCCTTTTCCAAACTAGTACCCTTCTTGAGTACCCCTTTTTTTATGGAGTAGGGTATGGTCCAGTAGGGTGTCATAAGGTAGGGTAGCATACGGTAGAACAGAGAAAACAGAATCCAATAGAATAGAAGAGGATAAGTCAGGATAGCTTAGTTTCGTGTAGGGTATGGTAGAGTAGCATAGGAAGGAATAGAGAAAAGAGAAAACGAGAATCCAATACAACAGAATCGAAAAGAAGAGACTAGATGAGGAAAGACTAGGGCGGGATAGGGTTCTGTCGAATAGAAGAGCGTAGAATGGTGTGGAATGGAGTCAAATGCAGTCAAACCGAGATGAATAGACGAGAAAAGAGTTGAATAGAGCGGAATAGCACCGAATAGGGACATATAGGGCTGAGTCGAGCCCAATCGAGCCCAATCGAGCCCGATCAAGTCAAATCGACCAGATTCGAGCTGAATGGAGCCGAATGGAGCTGGAATGAGCCAAATAGAGACACAGAAAATGAGCCAAGCTAGATCGAGCCAAATCGCACCTAATCGCATCCTATTGCATCGAATCTCGTCGAAGTCCATCCAATCCCACCAAAACCCATTGAATCTCATGAAATCTCACCGAATCCCGTCCAATTGTGTCCAATCGGGTCGAATCGAATGCAATCGAATTCAATAGAACAGCTTAGAGTAGTGTAGGTTAGGCTGGGATTCAATAGGGTAGGGCAGAGAGGAATAGACTAGAGAAGCATAGAGTAGAAGAGAAGAGAATACAAAGAGTAGAATGGAGTAGAGTGGAGTAGAGTAGACTAGTCAGAGTCGAGTAGTGCAGAATAGAGATGAATAGATCCAATTCGAGCTGAATCGAGTCGAATGGAGAGGAAATGAGACAAATCTCCATGAATCGAATAGATTAGAGTAGAGTAGGGTGGGGGAGAAGAGAATAGAATAGTGTAGAATGGAGTCGAACAGAGTAGAATGGTGTGGAATGGAGTCGAATGGAGCCAAATAGAGACGAATAAAGTAGAAAAGAGTTGAATAGAGCTGAACAGGGCCGGATACGTTTGGATCGAGCCTAATGATGCTGAGTCGAGCAGAATCGAGCGAAATTGTCCCGGTTCAAGCCAAATCGAGCTAAATCAAGCCAATTCAAGCCTAATCCCATGGAATCGCCTTGAAAGGCATTGAATCGGATCGAATCGATTAGAGTAGAGGAGGGTAGAGTAGGAGGGGTTAGACTAGAACGGAACAGAACACAAGAGAAAGAATCGAATAGAATGAAGTAGAGACGAGTACAGTAGAATAGAGTCCAATAGAGTTGAATAGAGCCAAAGAGAGCTGAATGCAGCCGAATCCACCAAATTCGAGGTGAATCGAGAAGAATCATGTCGAATCGCGTTGAAAAGTGTCGAATCCAATCCAATAGTTTAGTGTAGGGCAGGTAAGATGAGGGGAGGGGAGGGTAGAAAAGAATAGATTAGAATAGACCAGAAAGAATAGAGAAGAGTAGACTGGAGTCAAATAGAGTCAAATCCTGCCGAAATGAGCCGAATAGAGAGGAAAAGGGCCAAGTCCAACCGAATCGAGTTGAATTCGCACAAAAAGGAGCTGATTCGAGCCGATAGGACCTGAATCAGGTCGAATCCCGTTCAAGTCTGTTGAATAGAATAGAACAGATTGCAGTAGGCTAAGTTAGAGTAGGGTAGGATAGACCAAAATGCAGTAGAACAGAACAGGAGAGAAGAGAACTGAAAGACTAGAATAGGGTCGAGTAGTGCAGAGTCTAGAAGAATAGAGTTGAATATTGCCGACTAGAGCAAAATAGAGCCCAAAAGACCCAACGTGATAGAAATCAAGATGAATGGCGCCGAATCCCGCGGAATCATGCTGGATCGCGTCGAATCCCGTTGAATTGCATTGAATCCCATCCATTCAAGTCCAATCCAATCGAATCGATTAGAATAGACTAGAGAAGGGTAGAGTACAAGACAATAGAATAGAGAAGAATACAGTCGGATGGAGTAGAATGGTGTAGAATGGAGTTGAAAAGAGATAATAGAGTTGAGTAGACTCATAGAGCCATATGGAGTTGAATAGAGCCTATTCAAGCTGAATAGAACTGACCAGGGCGAAATGGAGCCGATTAGAACTGAATCGAACCGATTAGAGCCCAAGAGGGATGAATGGAGTGCAACGGAGCCGATTGGAGCCGAATCGCATCGAAATGCGTGGAATCGAATCCAGTGGAATAGATTAGAGTAGGGTTGGTTAAAATAGAGTAGAAGAGAATTGAACACAGTAAAAGAGAATAAAAAGAATACAAGAGAATCGTGTCCAAAAGGTTAGAGCAGAGCAGAATAGTGTAGAGCAGAACAGAGTCGAATAGAGTCTAAGCGAGCCAAATGGAGAAGAAACAAGGCAAATCGCGTTGAATCCCCTCGAACCAATTCCAGTCAATTAGGGTAGGGTAGAGTAAAATAGTGTTGAGTGGAGTAGAATGCTGTGCAACGCAATCGAATGGAGTCGAAAGGAGTGGAAAAGAGCCGAATAGAGCCGAATAGTGCTGAAGAGGGCCGAAGAGGGCCGAATCGAGCTGAATTGAGCCAAATCCAGTAAATCGAGCCTAATGGAGCCGAATTGAGCCGAATCCAGTTGAATCGACACCCTTCGAGCCAAATGGAGCCGAATGGACATGAATCGAACCAATTCGACCTGAATCGTGTCCAAATTCATGGAATCGAATTGAACAGATTAGAGTAGGGGAGGTTCGGGTATGGCAGGGTGGAATAGAGTAGAGTAGCATAGAATAAAACAGAAGAGAATAGAAGAGAACAGAACAATACAGAACGAATACAGAAAACAGTAGGCTAGAGTAGCGTAGAGGGAAACAGAGTAGAGTAGAATAGATTCGAACGGAGCTAAATAGAGCCAAACTGAGCCGAATCGTGTCCAAATGGGTTGAATCCAATCCAATCCAACGGATTAGAATAGAGTAGAGTTGGGTAGCATAGGGTAGGGTAGAATAGAGTAGACTAGAACAGAACAGAATAGGAAGAATAAAGAAAATAAAGAAGAGTAGACTAGAGTACGATAGAGTAGGCTAGTGTATAATAGAGTAGACTCGAATACAGCTGAGTAGAGCCGAATGGAGTCGAAATGAGAGGAATCACGTCTAATCGATTCGAGTAAATTAGAGTGGTGTAGGCTAGAGTAGAGCAGAATAGTGTAGAATGGTGTGGAATAAATAGAATGGAGTAGAATGGAGTCAAATAGAGACAAAAAGAGTAGAGAAGAGTCGAATAGAGCAGAATAGGGCCGAAAGAGGCGGAATTGAGCAGCATCGAAGCAATTTAAGCCAAACGAACCGAATAGAGCCAAATGGAATAGAATCGAGCTGATTCAAGCTTAATCACGTCGAATCCCGTTCAATGCATCCAATGCAATCCAAACGTCTAGATTAGAGAAGGGGAGAGGAGGGTGGAATAGAATAGAATAGAGTAGAGTAGACTAGAAGAGATTAGAACAGAATAGAAGGAATAGAATAGAGTAGAAAAGAGTAGGGTCGAATAGACTCGAATAGAGTCGATTAGAGACGAATAGGCCAAATAGAGACGAATAGAGAAAACAGAGCTGAATGGAGCCGAATAGAGACGTAAAGGAGCCATATAGAGCCGATTCGCACCTAATCGAGCTGAATCAAGCAGAATCACGCCGACTGTCACTGAATAGCGTCGAATCACATCGAATCACGTCGAATCGCATCAAATCACATCGTTTTGTGTCGGACCGGGTCGAATCGCTTCGGATCGCATCGGATTGCATCGAATGTCGTCGAATCACGACGAATCACGCCCCATCACGTCGAATAACTTCGAATTGCGTCCAATCTCCTAGAATTCTGCTGAATCACGTCGAATCGTATGGAATCTCGCCTAATCTCTTTGAATCCCGTCAAATGCCTTCGGACCTTGTCGAATCCCGTCAAATCCTGTCCAATCGCGTCGAAGTGAATCGAATTGAATCAAATAGATTCAAGTAGGGTGGGTTTGGGTGGGGTGCAGTAGGGTTGGGTAGGGTAGGATAGAACAGAGTCCAACAGAATAGGAGAGAACAGAACAGAAGAGAAAGAATCCAGCAGAATAGAATAGAGTAGAAAAGAGTCAGATAGTGCAGAACATAGCCGAATGGAGACAAAACAAGATGAATCGCGTTGAATCGCTTCGAATCGGGTCAAATCGAATCCATTCGAATAGATTAGGGTAGGGAAGGGTAGACGAGAATAGAGGAGAAGAGTGCAGAATGGTGTGGAATGGATTAGAACGGAGCCGACTCGAGACGAATAGAGTAGAAAAGAGTCGAATAGAGCATAGTTGGGCCGAATAGGGCCAAAGAAGGCCTAATCGAGCAGAATCCAGCAGAATCGATGCCATTGGAGCTGAATGGAGCAAAATGGAGCCCAATCGAACCGACTCGAAGCGAATTGATCTGATTCAAGCCTAATCGGGTGGAATGGCGTGAAAATGCGATGACTCGAACAGAATCAAAGATTAGAGAAGGGGAGGGGAGCGGCCGGGAGGGTAGAACAGAATAGAATAGAACAGTACATAATAGAAGGAAGAGAAGATAGCACAGTACGGTAGAGCAGAGAAGAGTAGAGTCGAATAGAGTGAAATAGTGCAGAATAGAGCTGAATAGAGCCAATTCTAGCCGAATCGAGCCCAATGGAAACAAAACGTGATGAATCGCGTCGAATAGCGTCCAATCGAATCCATTAGAATAGATTAGAGTAGGGTAGGGTAGAACAGAATAGAGTAGAATGGAGTCGAATGGAGTTGCATAGAGAAAACTAGAGTAGAAAAGAGTCGAATCGAGCCGAATAAGGCTGAACCAAGTCGAATTGAGTTGAAACAAGCTGAATCGAAGCGATTCAAGCTGAATCGAGCTGATGGTGCCGAATGAGCCGATTCAAGCCTCATCGCGTCCAATCACATTGAAATGCTTTGAATCGAATCCAATTGAATAGATTCGAAAAGGTTAGGGTAGGGTGGTTTTTGCTAGGGTAGACTAGGGTAGACGAAAGTAGACTAGAGTAGAGTAGACAAGAGAAGTCTAGACTAGTAGCCTAGACAAGACAGCTGGACTAGTCAGACTAGTGGTATAGATCAGTAGGCTAGACAACTAGCCTTGAAGAGTACCCTTGCCCTGACAAGTCCCCTAAATTCTGAATCTGAACTAGTCCCCTTGCCTTAACTAGTATCCTGAACTAGTAGCCTTGTCTGAACTAGTACCCTTAACTAGTGGCCTTGCCTTAAGTAATAGTCTTAATGTCTGCCCTTGCCTTACCAGTACCCTGAACTAGTAGCCCTGCCTTAACTAGTACCCTGGCCTTCACCAGTAGCCTTCACTAGTACCCTGGCCTTCACTAGTAGCCTTGCCTCAACTAGTACCCTTCACTAGTACCCTCGCATTAACTAGTTGTCTTAACTAGTACCTGGCCTTCTCAGTCCCCATAAGTCCTACCCTGGCCTTAACCAGCTGCCTTAACTGGTACCCTGGTCTTAACTAGCAGTATTCACTTGTACCCTTGAATCCACTGGTAGCCTAAACTAGTCGTCTTGCCTTAAGTAGTAGCCTTCACTTGGACCTTGCCTTAACTAGTATCCTTAACTAGTACCTGTGCCTTAACTAGTACAGCGGCCATAACGAATAGCCTGAACTAGTAGCCTTGTCTGAATTAGTACCCGGAACTAGTAGCCTTGCTTTAAGTAATAGTCTTAACGTCTGCCCTTGCCTTCCTAGTACCCTTAACTAGTAGCCAAGCCTTCACTACTACCCCTAACTAGTAGCCTTGCCTTAACTAGTAGCCTTGCCTTAACCAGTTGCCTTAACTAGGACCCTGGCCTTAACTAGAAGTATCAACTTGTAAACTTGCATCAGAGTAGCCTTAACTAGTACTCTTGCCTTAAGTAGTGGGCTGAACTAGTACTCGTGCCTTAGCTAGTACTCTTAACTAGTACAGTGCCCCTAACTCGTATCCTGAACTAGTAGCCTTCTCTTAACTAGTACCCTTAACTAGTAGCCTTGCCTTCACTGGTACCCTGGCCTTCTCCAGTAGCCTTAACTCAGACCCTGGCCTTCACTGGCAGCCTTAAGTAGTACCCTTAACTAGTACCCTCGCATTCACTAGTAGTCTGAACTAGTACCCTGGCCGTATCAGTACCCAGAACTACTACCCTTGCCGTAGCCAGTTGCCTTAAGTAGTACCCTGGCCTTAACTAGTAGTATTCACTTGTATTCTTGCATCAACTAGTAGCCTTAACTAGGCCTCTTGCCTTCAGTAGTGGCCTGAACTAGTACTCGTGCCTTAGCTAGTACTCTTAACTAGTACAGTGCCCCTAACTCATATCCTGAACTAGTAGCCTTCTCTAAACTAGTACCCTTCACTAGTACCCTTGCCTTCACTAGTACCCTGGCCTTCTCCAGTAGCCTTAACTCAGACCCTGGCCTTCACTGGCAGCCTTAAGTAGTACCCTTAACTAGTACCCTCGCATTCACTAGTAGCCTGAACTAGTACCCTGGCCGTATCAGTACCCAGAACTACTACCCTTGCCGTAACCAGTTGCCTTAAGTAGTACCCTGGCCTTAACTAGTAGTATTCACTTGTATTCTTGCATCAACTAGTAGCCTTAACTAGGACTCTTGCCTTAAGCAGTGGCCTGAATTTGTACCTTGCCTTAACTAGCAGCCTTAACTAGCACCCGTGCCTTTACTAGTACTCTTAACTAGTACAGTGGCCCTAACTAGTAGCCTGAACTAGTCCCCTTGCCTTAGGTAGTCCCTTTTCCAAACTAGTACCCTTCTTGAGTACCCCTTTTTTTATGGAGTAGGGTATGGTCCAGTAGGGTGTCATAAGGTAGGGTAGCATACGGTAGAACAGAGAAAACAGAATCCAATAGAATAGAAGAGGATAAGTCAGGATAGCTTAGTTTCGTGTAGGGTATGGTAGAGTAGCATAGGAAGGAATAGAGAAAAGAGAAAACGAGAATCCAATACAACAGAATCGAAAAGAAGAGACTAGATGAGGAAAGACTAGGGCGGGATAGGGTTCTGTCGAATAGAAGAGCGTAGAATGGTGTGGAATGGAGTCAAATGCAGTCAAACCGAGATGAATAGACGAGAAAAGAGTTGAATAGAGCGGAATAGCACCGAATAGGGACATATAGGGCTGAGTCGAGCCCAATCGAGCCCAATCGAGCCCGATCAAGTCAAATCGACCAGATTCGAGCTGAATGGAGCCGAATGGAGCTGGAATGAGCCAAATAGAGACACAGAAAATGAGCCAAGCTAGATCGAGCCAAATCGCACCTAATCGCATCCTATTGCATCGAATCTCGTCGAAGTCCATCCAATCCCACCAAAACCCATTGAATCTCATGAAATCTCACCGAATCCCGTCCAATTGTGTCCAATCGGGTCGAATCGAATGCAATCGAATTCAATAGAACAGCTTAGAGTAGTGTAGGTTAGGCTGGGATTCAATAGGGTAGGGCAGAGAGGAATAGACTAGAGAAGCATAGAGTAGAAGAGAAGAGAATACAAAGAGTAGAATGGAGTAGAGTGGAGTAGAGTAGACTAGTCAGAGTCGAGTAGTGCAGAATAGAGATGAATAGATCCAATTCGAGCTGAATCGAGTCGAATGGAGAGGAAATGAGACAAATCTCCATGAATCGAATAGATTAGAGTAGAGTAGGGTGGGGGAGAAGAGAATAGAATAGTGTAGAATGGAGTCGAACAGAGTAGAATGGTGTGGAATGGAGTCGAATGGAGCCAAATAGAGACGAATAAAGTAGAAAAGAGTTGAATAGAGCTGAACAGGGCCGGATACGTTTGGATCGAGCCTAATGATGCTGAGTCGAGCAGAATCGAGCGAAATTGTCCCGGTTCAAGCCAAATCGAGCTAAATCAAGCCAATTCAAGCCTAATCCCATGGAATCGCCTTGAAAGGCATTGAATCGGATCGAATCGATTAGAGTAGAGGAGGGTAGAGTAGGAGGGGTTAGACTAGAACGGAACAGAACACAAGAGAAAGAATCGAATAGAATGAAGTAGAGACGAGTACAGTAGAATAGAGTCCAATAGAGTTGAATAGAGCCAAAGAGAGCTGAATGCAGCCGAATCCACCAAATTCGAGGTGAATCGAGAAGAATCATGTCGAATCGCGTTGAAAAGTGTCGAATCCAATCCAATAGTTTAGTGTAGGGCAGGTAAGATGAGGGGAGGGGAGGGTAGAAAAGAATAGATTAGAATAGACCAGAAAGAATAGAGAAGAGTAGACTGGAGTCAAATAGAGTCAAATCCTGCCGAAATGAGCCGAATAGAGAGGAAAAGGGCCAAGTCCAACCGAATCGAGTTGAATTCGCACAAAAAGGAGCTGATTCGAGCCGATAGGACCTGAATCAGGTCGAATCCCGTTCAAGTCTGTTGAATAGAATAGAACAGATTGCAGTAGGCTAAGTTAGAGTAGGGTAGGATAGACCAAAATGCAGTAGAACAGAACAGGAGAGAAGAGAACTGAAAGACTAGAATAGGGTCGAGTAGTGCAGAGTCTAGAAGAATAGAGTTGAATATTGCCGACTAGAGCAAAATAGAGCCCAAAAGACCCAACGTGATAGAAATCAAGATGAATGGCGCCGAATCCCGCGGAATCATGCTGGATCGCGTCGAATCCCGTTGAATTGCATTGAATCCCATCCATTCAAGTCCAATCCAATCGAATCGATTAGAATAGACTAGAGAAGGGTAGAGTACAAGACAATAGAATAGAGAAGAATACAGTCGGATGGAGTAGAATGGTGTAGAATGGAGTTGAAAAGAGATAATAGAGTTGAGTAGACTCATAGAGCCATATGGAGTTGAATAGAGCCTATTCAAGCTGAATAGAACTGACCAGGGCGAAATGGAGCCGATTAGAACTGAATCGAACCGATTAGAGCCCAAGAGGGATGAATGGAGTGCAACGGAGCCGATTGGAGCCGAATCGCATCGAAATGCGTGGAATCGAATCCAGTGGAATAGATTAGAGTAGGGTTGGTTAAAATAGAGTAGAAGAGAATTGAACACAGTAAAAGAGAATAAAAAGAATACAAGAGAATCGTGTCCAAAAGGTTAGAGCAGAGCAGAATAGTGTAGAGCAGAACAGAGTCGAATAGAGTCTAAGCGAGCCAAATGGAGAAGAAACAAGGCAAATCGCGTTGAATCCCCTCGAACCAATTCCAGTCAATTAGGGTAGGGTAGAGTAAAATAGTGTTGAGTGGAGTAGAATGCTGTGCAACGCAATCGAATGGAGTCGAAAGGAGTGGAAAAGAGCCGAATAGAGCCGAATAGTGCTGAAGAGGGCCGAAGAGGGCCGAATCGAGCTGAATTGAGCCAAATCCAGTAAATCGAGCCTAATGGAGCCGAATTGAGCCGAATCCAGTTGAATCGACACCCTTCGAGCCAAATGGAGCCGAATGGACATGAATCGAACCAATTCGACCTGAATCGTGTCCAAATTCATGGAATCGAATTGAACAGATTAGAGTAGGGGAGGTTCGGGTATGGCAGGGTGGAATAGAGTAGAGTAGCATAGAATAAAACAGAAGAGAATAGAAGAGAACAGAACAATACAGAACGAATACAGAAAACAGTAGGCTAGAGTAGCGTAGAGGGAAACAGAGTAGAGTAGAATAGATTCGAACGGAGCTAAATAGAGCCAAACTGAGCCGAATCGTGTCCAAATGGGTTGAATCCAATCCAATCCAACGGATTAGAATAGAGCAGAGTTGGGTAGCATAGGGTAGGGTAGAATAGAGTAGACTAGAACAGAACAGAATAGGAAGAATAAAGAAAATAAAGAAGAGTAGACTAGAGTACGATAGAGTAGGCTAGTGTATAATAGGGTAGACTCGAATACAGCTGAGTAGAGCCGAATGGAGTCGAAATGAGAGGAATCACGTCTAATCGATTCGAGTAAATTAGAGTGGTGTAGGCTAGAGTAGAGCAGAATAGTGTAGAATGGTGTGGAATAAATAGAATGGAGTAGAATGGAGTCAAATAGAGACAAAAAGAGTAGAGAAGAGTCGAATAGAGCAGAATAGGGCCGAAAGAGGCGGAATTGAGCAGCATCGAAGCAATTTAAGCCAAACGAACCGAATAGAGCCAAATGGAATAGAATCGAGCTGATTCAAGCTTAATCACGTCGAATCCCGTTCAATGCATCCAATGCAATCCAAACGTCTAGATTAGAGAAGGGGAGAGGAGGGTGGAATAGAATAGAATAGAGTAGAGTAGACTAGAAGAGATTAGAACAGAATAGAAGGAATAGAATAGAGTAGAAAAGAGTAGGGTCGAATAGACTCGAATAGAGTCGATTAGAGACGAATAGGCCAAATAGAGACGAATAGAGAAAACAGAGCTGAATGGAGCCGAATAGAGACGTAAAGGAGCCATATAGAGCCGATTCGCACCTAATCGAGCTGAATCAAGCAGAATCACGCCGACTGTCACTGAATAGCGTCGAATCACATCGAATCACGTCGAATCGCATCAAATCACATCGTTTTGTGTCGGACCGGGTCGAATCGCTTCGGATCGCATCGGATTGCATCGAATGTCGTCGAATCACGACGAATCACGCCCCATCACGTCGAATAACTTCGAATTGCGTCCAATCTCCTAGAATTCTGCTGAATCACGTCGAATCGTATGGAATCTCGCCTAATCTCTTTGAATCCCGTCAAATGCCTTCGGACCTTGTCGAATCCCGTCAAATCCTGTCCAATCGCGTCGAAGTGAATCGAATTGAATCAAATAGATTCAAGTAGGGTGGGTTTGGGTGGGGTGCAGTAGGGTTGGGTAGGGTAGGATAGAACAGAGTCCAACAGAATAGGAGAGAACAGAACAGAAGAGAAAGAATCCAGCAGAATAGAATAGAGTAGAAAAGAGTCAGATAGTGCAGAACATAGCCGAATGGAGACAAAACAAGATGAATCGCGTTGAATCGCTTCGAATCGGGTCAAATCGAATCCATTCGAATAGATTAGGGTAGGGAAGGGTAGACGAGAATAGAGGAGAAGAGTGCAGAATGGTGTGGAATGGATTAGAACGGAGCCGACTCGAGACGAATAGAGTAGAAAAGAGTCGAATAGAGCATAGTTGGGCCGAATAGGGCCAAAGAAGGCCTAATCGAGCAGAATCCAGCAGAATCGATGCCATTGGAGCTGAATGGAGCAAAATGGAGCCCAATCGAACCGACTCGAAGCGAATTGATCTGATTCAAGCCTAATCGGGTGGAATGGCGTGAAAATGCGATGACTCGAACAGAATCAAAGATTAGAGAAGGGGAGGGGAGCGGCCGGGAGGGTAGAACAGAATAGAATAGAACAGTACATAATAGAAGGAAGAGAAGATAGCACAGTACGGTAGAGCAGAGAAGAGTAGAGTCGAATAGAGTGAAATAGTGCAGAATAGAGCTGAATAGAGCCAATTCTAGCCGAATCGAGCCCAATGGAAACAAAACGTGATGAATCGCGTCGAATAGCGTCCAATCGAATCCATTAGAATAGATTAGAGTAGGGTAGGGTAGAACAGAATAGAGTAGAATGGAGTCGAATGGAGTTGCATAGAGAAAACTAGAGTAGAAAAGAGTCGAATCGAGCCGAATAAGGCTGAACCAAGTCGAATTGAGTTGAAACAAGCTGAATCGAAGCGATTCAAGCTGAATCGAGCTGATGGTGCCGAATGAGCCGATTCAAGCCTCATCGCGTCCAATCACATTGAAATGCTTTGAATCGAATCCAATTGAATAGATTCGAAAAGGTTAGGGTAGGGTGGTTTTTGCTAGGGTAGACTAGGGTAGACGAAAGTAGACTAGAGTAGAGTAGACAAGAGAAGTCTAGACTAGTAGCCTAGACAAGACAGCTGGACTAGTCAGACTAGTGGTATAGATCAGTAGGCTAGACAACTAGCCTTGAAGAGTACCCTTGCCCTGACAAGTCCTCTAAATTCTGAATCTGAACTCTTCCCCTTGCCTTAACTAGTATCCTGAACTAGTAGCCTTGTCTGAACTAGTACCCTTAACTAGTGGCCTTGCCTTAAGTAATAGTCTTAATGTCTGCCCTTGCCTTACCAGTACCCTGAACTAGTAGCCCTGCCTTAACTAGTACCCTGGCCTTCACCAGTAGCCTTCACTAGTAGCCTTGCCTCAACTAGTACCCTTCACTAGTACCCTCGCATTAACTAGTTGTCTTAACTAGTACCTGGCCTTCTCAGTCCCCATAAGTCCTACCCTGGCCTTAACCAGCTGCCTTAACTGGTACCCTGGTCTTAAGTAGTAGTATTCACTTGTACCCTTGAATCCACTGGTAGCCTAAACTAGTCGTCTTGCCTTAAGTAGTAGCCTTCGCTTGGACCTTGCCTTAACTAGTATCCTTAACTAGTACCTGTGCCTTAACTAGTACAGCGGCCATAACGAATAGCCTGAACTAGTAGCCTTGTCTGAATTAGTACCCGGAACTAGTAGCCTTGCTTTAAGTAATAGTCTTAACGTCTGCCCTTGCCTTCCTAGTACCCTTAACTAGTAGCCAAGCCTTCACTACTACCCCTAACTAGTAGCCTTGCCTTAACTAGTAGCCTTGCCTTAACCAGTTGCCTTAACTAGGACCCTGGCCTTAACTAGAAGTATCAACTTGTAAACTTGCATCAGAGTAGCCTTAACTAGTACTCTTGCCTTAAGTAGTGGGCTGAACTAGTACTCGTGCCTTAGCTAGTACTCTTAACTAGTACAGTGCCCCTAACTCGTATCCTGAACTAGTAGCCTTCTCTTAACTAGTACCCTTAACTAGTAGCCTTGCCTTCACTGGTACCCTGGCCTTCTCCAGTAGCCTTAACTCAGACCCTGGCCTTCACTGGCAGCCTTAAGTAGTACCCTTAACTAGTACCCTCGCATTCACTAGTAGTCTGAACTAGTACCCTGGCCGTATCAGTACCCAGAACTACTACCCTTGCCGTAGCCAGTTGCCTTAAGTAGTACCCTGGCCTTAACTAGTAGTATTCACTTCTATTCTTGCATCAACTAGTAGCCTTAACTAGGCCTCTTGCCTTCAGTAGTGGCCTGAACTAGTACTCGTGCCTTAGCTAGTACTCTTAACTAGTACAGTGCCCCTAACTCATATCCTGAACTAGTAGCCTTCTCTAAACTAGTACCCTTCACTAGTACCCTTGCCTTCACTAGTACCCTGGCCTTCTCCAGTAGCCTTAACTCAGACCCTGGCCTTCACTGGCAGCCTTAAGTAGTACCCTTAACTAGTACCCTCGCATTCACTAGTAGCCTGAACTAGTACCCTGGCCGTATCAGTACCCAGAACTACTACCCTTGCCGTAACCAGTTGCCTTAAGTAGTACCCTGGCCTTAACTAGTAGTATTCACTTGTATTCTTGCATCAACTAGTAGCCTTAACTAGGACTCTTGCCTTAAGCAGTGGCCTGAATTTGTACCTTGCCTTAACTAGCAGCCTTAACTAGCACCCGTGCCTTTACTAGTACTCTTAACTAGTACAGTGGCCCTAACTAGTAGCCTGAACTAGTCCCCTTGCCTTAGGTAGTCCCTTTTCCAAACTAGTACCCTTCTTGAGTACCCCTTTTTTTATGGAGTAGGGTATGGTCCAGTAGGGTGTCATAAGGTAGGGTAGCATACGGTAGAACAGAGAAAACAGAATCCAATAGAATAGAAGAGGATAAGTCAGGATAGCTTAGTTTCGTGTAGGGTATGGTAGAGTAGCATAGGAAGGAATAGAGAAAAGAGAAAACGAGAATCCAATACAACAGAATCGAAAAGAAGAGACTAGATGAGGAAAGACTAGGGCGGGATAGGGTTCTGTCGAATAGAAGAGCGTAGAATGGTGTGGAATGGAGTCAAATGCAGTCAAACCGAGATGAATAGACGAGAAAAGAGTTGAATAGAGCGGAATAGCACCGAATAGGGACATATAGGGCTGAGTCGAGCCCAATCGAGCCCAATCGAGCCCGATCAAGTCAAATCGACCAGATTCGAGCTGAATGGAGCCGAATGGAGCTGGAATGAGCCAAATAGAGACACAGAAAATGAGCCAAGCTAGATCGAGCCAAATCGCACCTAATCGCATCCTATTGCATCGAATCTCGTCGAAGTCCATCCAATCCCACCAAAACCCATTGAATCTCATGAAATCTCACCGAATCCCGTCCAATTGTGTCCAATCGGGTCGAATCGAATGCAATCGAATTCAATAGAACAGCTTAGAGTAGTGTAGGTTAGGCTGGGATTCAATAGGGTAGGGCAGAGAGGAATAGACTAGAGAAGCATAGAGTAGAAGAGAAGAGAATACAAAGAGTAGAATGGAGTAGAGTGGAGTAGAGTAGACTAGTCAGAGTCGAGTAGTGCAGAATAGAGATGAATAGATCCAATTCGAGCTGAATCGAGTCGAATGGAGAGGAAATGAGACAAATCTCCATGAATCGAATAGATTAGAGTAGAGTAGGGTGGGGGAGAAGAGAATAGAATAGTGTAGAATGGAGTCGAACAGAGTAGAATGGTGTGGAATGGAGTCGAATGGAGCCAAATAGAGACGAATAAAGTAGAAAAGAGTTGAATAGAGCTGAACAGGGCCGGATACGTTTGGATCGAGCCTAATGATGCTGAGTCGAGCAGAATCGAGCGAAATTGTCCCGATTCAAGCCAAATCGAGCTAAATCAAGCCAATTCAAGCCTAATCCCATGGAATCGCCTTGAAAGGCATTGAATCGGATCGAATCGATTAGAGTAGAGGAGGGTAGAGTAGGAGGGGTTAGACTAGAAGAGAACAGAACACAAGAGAAAGAATCGAATAGAATGAAGTAGAGACGAGTACGGTAGAATAGAGTCCAATAGAGTTGAATAGAGCCAAAGAGAGCTGAATGCAGCCGAATCCACCAAATTCGAGGTGAATCGAGAAGAATCATGTCGAATCGCGTTGAAAAGTGTCGAATCCAATCCAATAGTTTAGTGTAGGGCAGGTAAGATGAGGGGAGGGGAGGGTAGAAAAGAATAGATTAGAATAGACCAGAAAGAATAGAGAAGAGTAGACTAGAGTCAAATAGAGTCAAATCCTGCCGAAATGAGCCGAATAGAGAGGAAAAGGGCCAAGTCCAACCGAATCGAGTTGAATTCGCACAAAAAGGAGCTGATTCGAGCGAATAGGACCTGAATCAGGTCGAATCCCGTTCAAGTCTGTTGAATAGAATAGAACAGATTGCAGTAGGCTAAGTTAGAGTAGGGTAGGATAGACCAAAATGCAGTAGAACAGAACAGGAGAGAAGAGAACTGAAAGACTAGAATAGGGTCGAGTAGTGCAGAGTCTAGAAGAATAGAGTTGAATATTGCCGACTAGAGCAAAATAGAGCCCAAAAGACCCAACGTGATAGAAATCAAGATGAATGGCGCCGAATCCCACGGAATCATGCTGGATCGCGTCGAATCCCGTTGAATTGCATTGAATCCCATCCATTCAAGTCCAATCCAATCGAATCGATTAGAATAGACTAGAGAAGGGTAGAGTACAAGACAATAGAATAGAGAAGAATACAGTCGGATGGAGTAGAATGGTGTAGAATGGAGTTGAAAAGAGATAATAGAGTTGAGTAGACTCATAGAGCCATATAGAGTTGAATAGAGCCTATTCAAGCTGAATAGAACTGACCAGGGCGAAATGGAGCCGATTAGAACTGAATCGAACCGATTAGAGCCCAAGAGGGATGAATGGAGTGCAACGGAGCCGATTGGAGCCGAATCGCATCGAAATGCGTGGAATCGAATCCAGTGGAATAGATTAGAGTAGGGTTGGTTAAAATAGAGTAGAAGAGAATTGAACACAGTAAAAGAGAATAAAAAGAATACAAGAGAATCGAGTCCAAAAGGTTAGAGCAGAGCAGAATAGTGTAGAGCAGAACAGAGTCGAATAGAGTCTAAGCGAGCCAAATGGAGAAGAAACAAGGCAAATCGCGTTGAATCCCCTCGAACCAATTCCAGTCAATTAGGGTAGGGTAGAGTAAAATAGTGTTGAGTGGAGTAGAATGCTGTGCAACGCAATCGAATGGAGTCGAAAGGAGTAGAAAAGAGCCGAATAGAGCCGAATAGTGCTGAAGAGGGCCGAAGAGGGCCGAATCGAGCTGAATTGAGCCAAATCCAGTAAATCGAGCCTAATGGAGCCGAATTGAGCCGAATCCAGTTGAATCGACACCCTTCGAGCCAAATGGAGCCGAATGGACATGAATCGAACCAATTCGACGTGAATCGTGTCCAAATTCATGGAATCGAATTGAACAGATTAGAGTAGGGGAGGTTCGAGTATGGCAGGGTGGAATAGAGTAGAGTAGCATAGAATAAAACAGAAGAGAATAGAAGAGAACAGAACAATACAGAACGAATACAGAAAACAGTAGGCTAGAGTAGCGTAGAGGGAAACAGAGTAGAGTAGAATAGATTCGAACGGAGCTAAATAGAGCCAAACTGAGCCGAATCGTGTCCAAATGGGTTGAATCCAATCCAATCCAACGGATTAGAATAGAGTAGAGTTGGGTAGCATAGGGTAGGGTAGAATAGAGTAGACTAGAACAGAACAGAATAGGAAGAATAAAGAAAATAAAGAAGAGTAGACTAGAGTACGATAGAGTAGGCTAGTGTATAATAGGGTAGACTCGAATACAGCTGAGTAGAGCCGAATGGAGTCGAAATGAGAGGAATCACGTCTAATCGATTCGAGTAAATTAGAGTGGTGTAGGCTAGAGTAGAGCAGAATAGTGTAGAATGGTGTGGAATAAATAGAATGGAGTAGAATGGAGTCAAATAGAGACAAAAAGAGTAGAGAAGAGTCGAATAGAGCAGAATAGGGCCGAAAGAGGCGGAATTGAGCAGCATCGAAGCAATTCAAGCCAAACGAACCGAATAGAGCCAAATGGAATAGAATCGAGCTGATTCAAGCTTAATCACGTCGAATCCCGTTCAATGCATCCAATGCAATCCAAACGTCTAGATTAGAGAAGGGGAGAGGAGGGTGGAATAGAATAGAATAGAGTAGACTAGAAGAGATTAGAACAGAATAGAAGGAATAGAATAGAGTAGAAAAGAGTAGGGTCGAATAGACTCGAATAGAGTCGATTAGAGACGAATAGGCCAAATAGAGACGAATAGAGAAAACAGAGCTGAATGGAGCCGAATAGAGACGTAAAGGAGCCATATAGAGCCGATTCGCACCTAATCGAGCTGAATCAAGCAGAATCACGCCGACTGTCACTGAATAGCGTCGAATCACATCGAATCACGTCGAATCGCATCAAATCACATCGTTTTGTGTCGGACCGGGTCGAATCGCTTCGGATCGCATCGGATTGCATCGAATGTCGTCGAATCACGACGAATCACGCCCCATCACGTCCAATAACTTCGAATTGCGTCCAATCTCCTAGAATTCTGCTGAATCACGTCGAATCGTATGGAATCTCGCCTAATCTCTTTGAATCCCGTCAAATGCCTTCGGACCTTGTCGAATCCCGTCAAATCCTGTCCAATCGCGTCGAAGTGAATCGAATTGAATCAAATAGATTCAAGTAGGGTGGGTTTGGGTGGGGTGCAGTAGGGTTGGGTAGGGTAGGATAGAACAGAGTCCAACAGAATAGGAGAGAACAGAACAGAAGAGAAAGAATCCAGCAGAATAGAATAGAGTAGAAAAGAGTCAGATAGTGCAGAACATAGCCGAATGGAGACAAAACAAGATGAATCGCGTTGAATCGCTTCGAATCGGGTCAAATCGAATCCATTCGAATAGATTAGGGTAGGGAAGGGTAGACGAGAATAGAGGAGAAGAGTGCAGAATGGTGTGGAATGGATTAGAACGGAGCCGACTCGAGACGAATAGAGTAGAAAAGAGTCGAATAGAGCATAGTTGGGCCGAATAGGGCCAAAGAAGGCCTAATCGAGCAGAATCCAGCAGAATCGATGCCATTGGAGCTGAATGGAGCAAAATGGAGCCCAATCGAACCGACTCGAAGCGAATTGATCTGATTCAAGCCTAATCGGGTGGAATGGCGTGAAAATGCGATGACTCGAACAGAATCAAAGATTAGAGAAGGGGAGGGGAGCGGCCGGGAGGGTAGAACAGAATAGAATAGAACAGTACATAATAGAAGGAAGAGAAGATAGCACAGTACGGTAGAGCAGAGAAGAGTAGAGTCGAATAGAGTGAAATAGTGCAGAATAGAGCTGAATAGAGCCAATTCTAGCCGAATCGAGCCCAATGGAAACAAAACGTGATGAATCGCGTCGAATAGCGTCCAATCGAATCCATTAGAATAGATTAGAGTAGGGTAGGGTAGAACAGAAGAGAGTAGAATGGAGTCGAATGGAGTTGCATAGAGAAAACTAGAGTAGAAAAGAGTCGAATCGAGCCGAATAAGGCTGAACCAAGTCGAATTGAGTTGAAACAAGCTGAATCGAAGCGATTCAAGCTGAATCGAGCTGATGGTGCCGAATGAGCCGATTCAAGCCTCATCGCGTCCAATCACATTGAAATGCTTTGAATCGAATCCAATTGAATAGATTCGAAAAGGTTAGGGTAGGGTGGTTTTTGCTAGGGTAGACTAGGGTAGACGAAAGTAGACTAGAGTAGAGTAGACAAGAGAAGTCTAGACTAGTAGCCTAGACAAGACAGCTGGACTAGTCAGACTAGTGGTATAGATCAGTAGGCTAGACAACTAGCCTTGAAGAGTACCCTTGCCCTGACAAGTCCCCTAAATTCTGAATCTGAACTAGTCCCCTTGCCTTAACTAGTATCCTGAACTAGTAGCCTTGTCTGAACTAGTACCCTTAACTAGTGGCCTTGCCTTAAGTAATAGTCTTAATGTCTGCCCTTGCCTTACCAGTACCCTGAACTAGTAGCCCTGCCTTAACTAGTACTCTGGCCTTCACCAGTAGCCTTCACTAGTAGCCTTGCCTCAACTAGTACCCTTCACTAGTACCCTCGCATTAACTAGTTGTCTTAACTAGTACCTGGCCTTCTCAGTCCCCATAAGTCCTACCCTGGCCTTAACCAGCTGCCTTAACTGGTACCCTGGTCTTAACTAGTAGTATTCACTTGTACCCTTGAATCCACTGGTAGCCTAAACTAGTCGTCTTGCCTTAAGTAGTAGCCTTCGCTTGGACCTTGCCTTAACTAGTATCCTTAACTAGTACCTGTGCCTTAACTAGTACAGCGGCCATAACGAATAGCCTGAACTAGTAGCCTTGTCTGAATTAGTACCCGGAACTAGTAGCCTTGCTTTAAGTAATAGTCTTAACGTCTGCCCTTGCCTTCCTAGTACCCTTAACTAGTAGCCAAGCCTTCACTACTACCCCTAACTAGTAGCCTTGCCTTAACTAGTAGCCTTGACTAAACCAGTTGCCTTAACTAGGACCCTGGCCTTAACTAGAAGTATCAACTTGTAAACTTGCATCAGAGTAGCCTTAACTAGTACTCTTGCCTTAAGTAGTGGGCTGAACTAGTACTCGTGCCTTAGCTAGTACTCTTAACTAGTACAGTGCCCCTAACTCGTATCCTGAACTAGTAGCCTTCTCTTAACTAGTACCCTTAACTAGTAGCCTTGCCTTCACTGGTACCCTGGCCTTCTCCAGTAGCCTTAACTCAGACCCTGGCCTTCACTGGCAGCCTTAAGTAGTACCCTTAACTAGTACCCTCGCATTCACTAGTAGTCTGAACTAGTACCCTGGCCGTATCAGTACCCAGAACTACTACCCTTGCCGTAGCCAGTTGCCTTAAGTAGTACCCTGGCCTTAACTAGTAGTATTCACTTGTATTCTTGCATCAACTAGTAGCCTTAACTAGGCCTCTTGCCTTCAGTAGTGGCCTGAACTAGTACTCGTGCCTTAGCTAGTACTCTTAACTAGTACAGTGCCCCTAACTCATATCCTGAACTAGTAGCCTTCTCTAAACTAGTACCCTTCACTAGTACCCTTGCCTTCACTAGTACCCTGGCCTTCTCCAGTAGCCTTAACTCAGACCCTGGCCTTCACTGGCAGCCTTAAGTAGTACCCTTAACTAGTACCCTCGCATTCACTAGTAGCCTGAACTAGTACCCTGGCCGTATCAGTACCCAGAACTACTACCCTTGCCGTAACCAGTTGCCTTAAGTAGTACCCTGGCCTTAACTAGTAGTATTCACTTGTATTCTTGCATCAACTAGTAGCCTTAACTAGGACTCTTGCCTTAAGCAGTGGCCTGAATTTGTACCTTGCCTTAACTAGCAGCCTTAACTAGCACCCGTGCCTTTACTAGTACTCTTAACTAGTACAGTGGCCCTAACTAGTAGCCTGAACTAGTCCCCTTGCCTTAGGTAGTCCCTTTTCCAAACTAGTACCCTTCTTGAGTACCCCTTTTTTTATGGAGTAGGGTATGGTCCAGTAGGGTGTCATAAGGTAGGGTAGCATACGGTAGAACAGAGAAAACAGAATCCAATAGAATAGAAGAGGATAAGTCAGGATAGCTTAGTTTCGTGTAGGGTATGGTAGAGTAGCATAGGAAGGAATAGAGAAAAGAGAAAACGAGAATCCAATACAACAGAATCGAAAAGAAGAGACTAGATGAGGAAAGACTAGGGCGGGATAGGGTTCTGTCGAATAGAAGAGCGTAGAATGGTGTGGAATGGAGTCAAATGCAGTCAAACCGAGATGAATAGACGAGAAAAGAGTTGAATAGAGCGGAATAGCACCGAATAGGGACATATAGGGCTGAGTCGAGCCCAATCGAGCCCAATCGAGCCCGATCAAGTCAAATCGACCAGATTCGAGCTGAATGGAGCCGAATGGAGCTGGAATGAGCCAAATAGAGACACAGAAAATGAGCCAAGCTAGATCGAGCCAAATCGCACCTAATCGCATCCTATTGCATCGAATCTCGTCGAAGTCCATCCAATCCCACCAAAACCCATTGAATCTCATGAAATCTCACCGAATCCCGTCCAATTGTGTCCAATCGGGTCGAATCGAATGCAATCGAATTCAATAGAACAGCTTAGAGTAGTGTAGGTTAGGCTGGGATTCAATAGGGTAGGGCAGAGAGGAATAGACTAGAGAAGCATAGAGTAGAAGAGAAGAGAATACAAAGAGTAGAATGGAGTAGAGTGGAGTAGAGTAGACTAGTCAGAGTCGAGTAGTGCAGAATAGAGATGAATAGATCCAATTCGAGCTGAATCGAGTCGAATGGAGAGGAAATGAGACAAATCTCCATGAATCGAATAGATTAGAGTAGAGTAGGGTGGGGGAGAAGAGAATAGAATAGTGTAGAATGGAGTCGAACAGAGTAGAATGGTGTGGAATGGAGTCGAATGGAGCCAAATAGAGACGAATAAAGTAGAAAAGAGTTGAATAGAGCTGAACAGGGCCGGATACGTTTGGATCGAGCCTAATGATGCTGAGTCGAGCAGAATCGAGCGAAATTGTCCCGATTCAAGCCAAATCGAGCTAAATCAAGCCAATTCAAGCCTAATCCCATGGAATCGCCTTGAAAGGCATTGAATCGGATCGAATCGATTAGAGTAGAGGAGGGTAGAGTAGGAGGGGTTAGACTAGAAGAGAACAGAACACAAGAGAAAGAATCGAATAGAATGAAGTAGAGACGAGTACGGTAGAATAGAGTCCAATAGAGTTGAATAGAGCCAAAGAGAGCTGAATGCAGCCGAATCCACCAAATTCGAGGTGAATCGAGAAGAATCATGTCGAATCGCGTTGAAAAGTGTCGAATCCAATCCAATAGTTTAGTGTAGGGCAGGTAAGATGAGGGGAGGGGAGGGTAGAAAAGAATAGATTAGAATAGACCAGAAAGAATAGAGAAGAGTAGACTAGAGTCAAATAGAGTCAAATCCTGCCGAAATGAGCCGAATAGAGAGGAAAAGGGCCAAGTCCAACCGAATCGAGTTGAATTCGCACAAAAAGGAGCTGATTCGAGCCGATAGGACCTGAATCAGGTCGAATCCCGTTCAAGTCTGTTGAATAGAATAGAACAGATTGCAGTAGGCTAAGTTAGAGTAGGGTAGGATAGACCAAAATGCAGTAGAACAGAACAGGAGAGAAGAGAACTGAAAGACTAGAATAGGGTCGAGTAGTGCAGAGTCTAGAAGAATAGAGTTGAATATTGCCGACTAGAGCAAAATAGAGCCCAAAAGACCCAACGTGATAGAAATCAAGATGAATGGCGCCGAATCCCGCGGAATCATGCTGGATCGCGTCGAATCCCGTTGAATTGCATTGAATCCCATCCATTCAAGTCCAATCCAATCGAATCGATTAGAATAGACTAGAGAAGGGTAGAGTACAAGACAATAGAATAGAGAAGAATACAGTCGGATGGAGTAGAATGGTGTAGAATGGAGTTGAAAAGAGATAATAGAGTTGAGTAGACTCATAGAGCCATATGGAGTTGAATAGAGCCTATTCAAGCTGAATAGAACTGACCAGGGCGAAATGGAGCCGATTAGAACTGAATCGAACCGATTAGAGCCCAAGAGGGATGAATGGAGTGCAACGGAGCCGATTGGAGCCGAATCGCATCGAAATGCGTGGAATCGAATCCAGTGGAATAGATTAGAGTAGGGTTGGTTAAAATAGAGTAGAAGAGAATTGAACACAGTAAAAGAGAATAAAAAGAATACAAGAGAATCGAGTCCAAAAGGTTAGAGCAGAGCAGAATAGTGTAGAGCAGAACAGAGTCGAATAGAGTCTAAGCGAGCCAAATGGAGAAGAAACAAGGCAAATCGCGTTGAATCCCCTCGAACCAATTCCAGTCAATTAGGGTAGGGTAGAGTAAAATAGTGTTGAGTGGAGTAGAATGCTGTGCAACGCAATCGAATGGAGTCGAAAGGAGTAGAAAAGAGCCGAATAGAGCCGAATAGTGCTGAAGAGGGCCGAAGAGGGCCGAATCGAGCTGAATTGAGCCAAATCCAGTAAATCGAGCCTAATGGAGCCGAATTGAGCCGAATCCAGTTGAATCGACACCCTTCGAGCCAAATGGAGCCGAATGGACATGAATCGAACCAATTCGACGTGAATCGTGTCCAAATTCATGGAATCGAATTGAACAGATTAGAGTAGGGGAGGTTCGAGTATGGCAGGGTGGAATAGAGTAGAGTAGCATAGAATAAAACAGAAGAGAATAGAAGAGAACAGAACAATACAGAACGAATACAGAAAACAGTAGGCTAGAGTAGCGTAGAGGGAAACAGAGTAGAGTAGAATAGATTCGAACGGAGCTAAATAGAGCCAAACTGAGCCGAATCGTGTCCAAATGGGTTGAATCCAATCCAATCCAACGGATTAGAATAGAGTAGAGTTGGGTAGCATAGGGTAGGGTAGAATAGAGTAGACTAGAACAGAACAGAATAGGAAGAATAAAGAAAATAAAGAAGAGTAGACTAGAGTACGATAGAGTAGGCTAGTGTATAATAGGGTAGACTCGAATACAGCTGAGTAGAGCCGAATGGAGTCGAAATGAGAGGAATCACGTCTAATCGATTCGAGTAAATTAGAGTGGTGTAGGCTAGAGTAGAGCAGAATAGTGTAGAATGGTGTGGAATAAATAGAATGGAGTAGAATGGAGTCAAATAGAGACAAAAAGAGTAGAGAAGAGTCGAATAGAGCAGAATAGGGCCGAAAGAGGCGGAATTGAGCAGCATCGAAGCAATTCAAGCCAAACGAACCGAATAGAGCCAAATGGAATAGAATCGAGCTGATTCAAGCTTAATCACGTCGAATCCCGTTCAATGCATCCAATGCAATCCAAACGTCTAGATTAGAGAAGGGGAGAGGAGGGTGGAATAGAATAGAATAGAGTAGAGTAGACTAGAAGAGATTAGAACAGAATAGAAGGAATAGAATAGAGTAGAAAAGAGTAGGGTCGAATAGACTCGAATAGAGTCGATTAGAGACGAATAGGCCAAATAGAGACGAATAGAGAAAACAGAGCTGAATGGAGCCGAATAGAGACGTAAAGGAGCCATATAGAGCCGATTCGCACCTAATCGAGCTGAATCAAGCAGAATCACGCCGACTGTCACTGAATAGCGTCGAATCACATCGAATCACGTCGAATCGCATCAAATCACATCGTTTTGTGTCGGACCGGGTCGAATCGCTTCGGATCGCATCGGATTGCATCGAATGTCGTCGAATCACGACGAATCACGCCCCATCACGTCCAATAACTTCGAATTGCGTCCAATCTCCTAGAATTCTGCTGAATCACGTCGAATCGTATGGAATCTCGCCTAATCTCTTTGAATCCCGTCAAATGCCTTCGGACCTTGTCGAATCCCGTCAAATCCTGTCCAATCGCGTCGAAGTGAATCGAATTGAATCAAATAGATTCAAGTAGGGTGGGTTTGGGTGGGGTGCAGTAGGGTTGGGTAGGGTAGGATAGAACAGAGTCCAACAGAATAGGAGAGAACAGAACAGAAGAGAAAGAATCCAGCAGAATAGAATAGAGTAGAAAAGAGTCAGATAGTGCAGAACATAGCCGAATGGAGACAAAACAAGATGAATCGCGTTGAATCGCTTCGAATCGGGTCAAATCGAATCCATTCGAATAGATTAGGGTAGGGAAGGGTAGACGAGAATAGAGGAGAAGAGTGCAGAATGGTGTGGAATGGATTAGAACGGAGCCGACTCGAGACGAATAGAGTAGAAAAGAGTCGAATAGAGCATAGTTGGGCCGAATAGGGCCAAAGAAGGCCTAATCGAGCAGAATCCAGCAGAATCGATGCCATTGGAGCTGAATGGAGCAAAATGGAGCCCAATCGAACCGACTCGAAGCGAATTGATCTGATTCAAGCCTAATCGGGTGGAATGGCGTGAAAATGCGATGACTCGAACAGAATCAAAGATTAGAGAAGGGGAGGGGAGCGGCCGGGAGGGTAGAACAGAATAGAATAGAACAGTACATAATAGAAGGAAGAGAAGATAGCACAGTACGGTAGAGCAGAGAAGAGTAGAGTCGAATAGAGTGAAATAGTGCAGAATAGAGCTGAATAGAGCCAATTCTAGCCGAATCGAGCCCAATGGAAACAAAACGTGATGAATCGCGTCGAATAGCGTCCAATCGAATCCATTAGAATAGATTAGAGTAGGGTAGGGTAGAACAGAAGAGAGTAGAATGGAGTCGAATGGAGTTGCATAGAGAAAACTAGAGTAGAAAAGAGTCGAATCGAGCCGAATAAGGCTGAACCAAGTCGAATTGAGTTGAAACAAGCTGAATCGAAGCGATTCAAGCTGAATCGAGCTGATGGTGCCGAATGAGCCGATTCAAGCCTCATCGCGTCCAATCACATTGAAATGCTTTGAATCGAATCCAATTGAATAGATTCGAAAAGGTTAGGGTAGGGTGGTTTTTGCTAGGGTAGACTAGGGTAGACGAAAGTAGACTAGAGTAGAGTAGACAAGAGAAGTCTAGACTAGTAGCCTAGACAAGACAGCTGGACTAGTCAGACTAGTGGTATAGATCAGTAGGCTAGACAACTAGCCTTGAAGAGTACCCTTGCCCTGACAAGTCCCCTAAATTCTGAATCTGAACTAGTCCCCTTGCCTTAACTAGTATCCTGAACTAGTAGCCTTGTCTGAACTAGTACCCTTAACTAGTGGCCTTGCCTTAAGTAATAGTCTTAATGTCTGCCCTTGCCTTACCAGTACCCTGAACTAGTAGCCCTGCCTTAACTAGTACCCTGGCCTTCACCAGTAGCCTTCACTAGTAGCCTTGCCTCAACTAGTACCCTTCACTAGTACCCTCGCATTAACTAGTTGTCTTAACTAGTACCTGGCCTTCTCAGTCCCCATAAGTCCTACCCTGGCCTTAACCAGCTGCCTTAACTGGTACCCTGGTCTTAAGTAGTAGTATTCACTTGTACCCTTGAATCCACTGGTAGCCTAAACTAGTCGTCTTGCCTTAAGTAGTAGCCTTCGCTTGGACCTTGCCTTAACTAGTATCCTTAACTAGTACCTGTGCCTTAACTAGTACAGCGGCCATAACGAATAGCCTGAACTAGTAGCCTTGTCTGAATTAGTACCCGGAACTAGTAGCCTTGCTTTAAGTAATAGTCTTAACGTCTGCCCTTGCCTTCCTAGTACCCTTAACTAGTAGCCAAGCCTTCACTACTACCCCTAACTAGTAGCCTTGCCTTAACTAGTAGCCTTGCCTTAACCAGTTGCCTTAACTAGGACCCTGGCCTTAACTAGAAGTATCAACTTGTAAACTTGCATCAGAGTAGCCTTAACTAGTACTCTTGCCTTAAGTAGTGGGCTGAACTAGTACTCGTGCCTTAGCTAGTACTCTTAACTAGTACAGTGCCCCTAACTCGTATCCTGAACTAGTAGCCTTCTCTTAACTAGTACCCTTAACTAGTAGCCTTGCCTTCACTGGTACCCTGGCCTTCTCCAGTAGCCTTAACTCAGACCCTGGCCTTCACTGGCAGCCTTAAGTAGTACCCTTAACTAGTACCCTCGCATTCACTAGTAGTCTGAACTAGTACCCTGGCCGTATCAGTACCCAGAACTACTACCCTTGCCGTAGCCAGTTGCCTTAAGTAGTACCCTGGCCTTAACTAGTAGTATTCACTTGTATTCTTGCATCAACTAGTAGCCTTAACTAGGCCTCTTGCCTTCAGTAGTGGCCTGAACTAGTACTCGTGCCTTAGCTAGTACTCTTAACTAGTACAGTGCCCCTAACTCATATCCTGAACTAGTAGCCTTCTCTAAACTAGTACCCTTCACTAGTACCCTTGCCTTCACTAGTACCCTGGCCTTCTCCAGTAGCCTTAACTCAGACCCTGGCCTTCACTGGCAGCCTTAAGTAGTACCCTTAACTAGTACCCTCGCATTCACTAGTAGCCTGAACTAGTACCCTGGCCGTATCAGTACCCAGAACTACTACCCTTGCCGTAACCAGTTGCCTTAAGTAGTACCCTGGCCTTAACTAGTAGTATTCACTTGTATTCTTGCATCAACTAGTAGCCTTAACTAGGACTCTTGCCTTAAGCAGTGGCCTGAATTTGTACCTTGCCTTAACTAGCAGCCTTAACTAGCACCCGTGCCTTTACTAGTACTCTTAACTAGTACAGTGGCCCTAACTAGTAGCCTGAACTAGTCCCCTTGCCTTAGGTAGTCCCTTTTCCAAACTAGTACCCTTCTTGAGTACCCCTTTTTTTATGGAGTAGGGTATGGTCCAGTAGGGTGTCATAAGGTAGGGTAGCATACGGTAGAACAGAGAAAACAGAATCCAATAGAATAGAAGAGGATAAGTCAGGATAGCTTAGTTTCGTGTAGGGTATGGTAGAGTAGCATAGGAAGGAATAGAGAAAAGAGAAAACGAGAAT
This sequence comes from Loxodonta africana, assembly GCF_030014295.1. Classification (NCBI taxonomy): domain Eukaryota; kingdom Metazoa; phylum Chordata; class Mammalia; order Proboscidea; family Elephantidae; genus Loxodonta; species Loxodonta africana. The sequence goes on from NW_026974824.1 coordinate 357,216, forward strand.
CCAATACAACAGAATCGAAAAGAAGAGACTAGATGAGGAAAGACTAGGGCGGGATAGGGTTCTGTCGAATAGAAGAGCGTAGAATGGTGTGGAATGGAGTCAAATGCAGTCAAACCGAGATGAATAGACGAGAAAAGAGTTGAATAGAGCGGAATAGCACCGAATAGGGACATATAGGGCTGAGTCGAGCCCAATCGAGCCCAATCGAGCCCGATCAAGTCAAATCGACCAGATTCGAGCTGAATGGAGCCGAATGGAGCTGGAATGAGCCAAATAGAGACACAGAAAATGAGCCAAGCTAGATCGAGCCAAATCGCACCTAATCGCATCCTATTGCATCGAATCTCGTCGAAGTCCATCCAATCCCACCAAAACCCATTGAATCTCATGAAATCTCACCGAATCCCGTCCAATTGTGTCCAATCGGGTCGAATCGAATGCAATCGAATTCAATAGAACAGCTTAGAGTAGTGTAGGTTAGGCTGGGATTCAATAGGGTAGGGCAGAGAGGAATAGACTAGAGAAGCATAGAGTAGAAGAGAAGAGAATACAAAGAGTAGAATGGAGTAGAGTGGAGTAGAGTAGACTAGTCAGAGTCGAGTAGTGCAGAATAGAGATGAATAGATCCAATTCGAGCTGAATCGAGTCGAATGGAGAGGAAATGAGACAAATCTCCATGAATCGAATAGATTAGAGTAGAGTAGGGTGGGGGAGAAGAGAATAGAATAGTGTAGAATGGAGTCGAACAGAGTAGAATGGTGTGGAATGGAGTCGAATGGAGCCAAATAGAGACGAATAAAGTAGAAAAGAGTTGAATAGAGCTGAACAGGGCCGGATACGTTTGGATCGAGCCTAATGATGCTGAGTCGAGCAGAATCGAGCGAAATTGTCCCGATTCAAGCCAAATCGAGCTAAATCAAGCCAATTCAAGCCTAATCCCATGGAATCGCCTTGAAAGGCATTGAATCGGATCGAATCGATTAGAGTAGAGGAGGGTAGAGTAGGAGGGGTTAGACTAGAAGAGAACAGAACACAAGAGAAAGAATCGAATAGAATGAAGTAGAGACGAGTACGGTAGAATAGAGTCCAATAGAGTTGAATAGAGCCAAAGAGAGCTGAATGCAGCCGAATCCACCAAATTCGAGGTGAATCGAGAAGAATCATGTCGAATCGCGTTGAAAAGTGTCGAATCCAATCCAATAGTTTAGTGTAGGGCAGGTAAGATGAGGGGAGGGGAGGGTAGAAAAGAATAGATTAGAATAGACCAGAAAGAATAGAGAAGAGTAGACTAGAGTCAAATAGAGTCAAATCCTGCCGAAATGAGCCGAATAGAGAGGAAAAGGGCCAAGTCCAACCGAATCGAGTTGAATTCGCACAAAAAGGAGCTGATTCGAGCCGATAGGACCTGAATCAGGTCGAATCCCGTTCAAGTCTGTTGAATAGAATAGAACAGATTGCAGTAGGCTAAGTTAGAGTAGGGTAGGATAGACCAAAATGCAGTAGAACAGAACAGGAGAGAAGAGAACTGAAAGACTAGAATAGGGTCGAGTAGTGCAGAGTCTAGAAGAATAGAGTTGAATATTGCCGACTAGAGCAAAATAGAGCCCAAAAGACCCAACGTGATAGAAATCAAGATGAATGGCGCCGAATCCCGCGGAATCATGCTGGATCGCGTCGAATCCCGTTGAATTGCATTGAATCCCATCCATTCAAGTCCAATCCAATCGAATCGATTAGAATAGACTAGAGAAGGGTAGAGTACAAGACAATAGAATAGAGAAGAATACAGTCGGATGGAGTAGAATGGTGTAGAATGGAGTTGAAAAGAGATAATAGAGTTGAGTAGACTCATAGAGCCATATGGAGTTGAATAGAGCCTATTCAAGCTGAATAGAACTGACCAGGGCGAAATGGAGCCGATTAGAACTGAATCGAACCGATTAGAGCCCAAGAGGGATGAATGGAGTGCAACGGAGCCGATTGGAGCCGAATCGCATCGAAATGCGTGGAATCGAATCCAGTGGAATAGATTAGAGTAGGGTTGGTTAAAATAGAGTAGAAGAGAATTGAACACAGTAAAAGAGAATAAAAAGAATACAAGAGAATCGAGTCCAAAAGGTTAGAGCAGAGCAGAATAGTGTAGAGCAGAACAGAGTCGAATAGAGTCTAAGCGAGCCAAATGGAGAAGAAACAAGGCAAATCGCGTTGAATCCCCTCGAACCAATTCCAGTCAATTAGGGTAGGGTAGAGTAAAATAGTGTTGAGTGGAGTAGAATGCTGTGCAACGCAATCGAATGGAGTCGAAAGGAGTAGAAAAGAGCCGAATAGAGCCGAATAGTGCTGAAGAGGGCCGAAGAGGGCCGAATCGAGCTGAATTGAGCCAAATCCAGTAAATCGAGCCTAATGGAGCCGAATTGAGCCGAATCCAGTTGAATCGACACCCTTCGAGCCAAATGGAGCCGAATGGACATGAATCGAACCAATTCGACGTGAATCGTGTCCAAATTCATGGAATCGAATTGAACAGATTAGAGTAGGGGAGGTTCGAGTATGGCAGGGTGGAATAGAGTAGAGTAGCATAGAATAAAACAGAAGAGAATAGAAGAGAACAGAACAATACAGAACGAATACAGAAAACAGTAGGCTAGAGTAGCGTAGAGGGAAACAGAGTAGAGTAGAATAGATTCGAACGGAGCTAAATAGAGCCAAACTGAGCCGAATCGTGTCCAAATGGGTTGAATCCAATCCAATCCAACGGATTAGAATAGAGTAGAGTTGGGTAGCATAGGGTAGGGTAGAATAGAGTAGACTAGAACAGAACAGAATAGGAAGAATAAAGAAAATAAAGAAGAGTAGACTAGAGTACGATAGAGTAGGCTAGTGTATAATAGGGTAGACTCGAATACAGCTGAGTAGAGCCGAATGGAGTCGAAATGAGAGGAATCACGTCTAATCGATTCGAGTAAATTAGAGTGGTGTAGGCTAGAGTAGAGCAGAATAGTGTAGAATGGTGTGGAATAAATAGAATGGAGTAGAATGGAGTCAAATAGAGACAAAAAGAGTAGAGAAGAGTCGAATAGAGCAGAATAGGGCCGAAAGAGGCGGAATTGAGCAGCATCGAAGCAATTCAAGCCAAACGAACCGAATAGAGCCAAATGGAATAGAATCGAGCTGATTCAAGCTTAATCACGTCGAATCCCGTTCAATGCATCCAATGCAATCCAAACGTCTAGATTAGAGAAGGGGAGAGGAGGGTGGAATAGAATAGAATAGAGTAGACTAGAAGAGATTAGAACAGAATAGAAGGAATAGAATAGAGTAGAAAAGAGTAGGGTCGAATAGACTCGAATAGAGTCGATTAGAGACGAATAGGCCAAATAGAGACGAATAGAGAAAACAGAGCTGAATGGAGCCGAATAGAGACGTAAAGGAGCCATATAGAGCCGATTCGCACCTAATCGAGCTGAATCAAGCAGAATCACGCCGACTGTCACTGAATAGCGTCGAATCACATCGAATCACGTCGAATCGCATCAAATCACATCGTTTTGTGTCGGACCGGGTCGAATCGCTTCGGATCGCATCGGATTGCATCGAATGTCGTCGAATCACGACGAATCACGCCCCATCACGTCCAATAACTTCGAATTGCGTCCAATCTCCTAGAATTCTGCTGAATCACGTCGAATCGTATGGAATCTCGCCTAATCTCTTTGAATCCCGTCAAATGCCTTCGGACCTTGTCGAATCCCGTCAAATCCTGTCCAATCGCGTCGAAGTGAATCGAATTGAATCAAATAGATTCAAGTAGGGTGGGTTTGGGTGGGGTGCAGTAGGGTTGGGTAGGGTAGGATAGAACAGAGTCCAACAGAATAGGAGAGAACAGAACAGAAGAGAAAGAATCCAGCAGAATAGAATAGAGTAGAAAAGAGTCAGATAGTGCAGAACATAGCCGAATGGAGACAAAACAAGATGAATCGCGTTGAATCGCTTCGAATCGGGTCAAATCGAATCCATTCGAATAGATTAGGGTAGGGAAGGGTAGACGAGAATAGAGGAGAAGAGTGCAGAATGGTGTGGAATGGATTAGAACGGAGCCGACTCGAGACGAATAGAGTAGAAAAGAGTCGAATAGAGCATAGTTGGGCCGAATAGGGCCAAAGAAGGCCTAATCGAGCAGAATCCAGCAGAATCGATGCCATTGGAGCTGAATGGAGCAAAATGGAGCCCAATCGAACCGACTCGAAGCGAATTGATCTGATTCAAGCCTAATCGGGTGGAATGGCGTGAAAATGCGATGACTCGAACAGAATCAAAGATTAGAGAAGGGGAGGGGAGCGGCCGGGAGGGTAGAACAGAATAGAATAGAACAGTACATAATAGAAGGAAGAGAAGATAGCACAGTACGGTAGAGCAGAGAAGAGTAGAGTCGAATAGAGTGAAATAGTGCAGAATAGAGCTGAATAGAGCCAATTCTAGCCGAATCGAGCCCAATGGAAACAAAACGTGATGAATCGCGTCGAATAGCGTCCAATCGAATCCATTAGAATAGATTAGAGTAGGGTAGGGTAGAACAGAAGAGAGTAGAATGGAGTCGAATGGAGTTGCATAGAGAAAACTAGAGTAGAAAAGAGTCGAATCGAGCCGAATAAGGCTGAACCAAGTCGAATTGAGTTGAAACAAGCTGAATCGAAGCGATTCAAGCTGAATCGAGCTGATGGTGCCGAATGAGCCGATTCAAGCCTCATCGCGTCCAATCACATTGAAATGCTTTGAATCGAATCCAATTGAATAGATTCGAAAAGGTTAGGGTAGGGTGGTTTTTGCTAGGGTAGACTAGGGTAGACGAAAGTAGACTAGAGTAGAGTAGACAAGAGAAGTCTAGACTAGTAGCCTAGACAAGACAGCTGGACTAGTCAGACTAGTGGTATAGATCAGTAGGCTAGACAACTAGCCTTGAAGAGTACCCTTGCCCTGACAAGTCCCCTAAATTCTGAATCTGAACTAGTCCCCTTGCCTTAACTAGTATCCTGAACTAGTAGCCTTGTCTGAACTAGTACCCTTAACTAGTGGCCTTGCCTTAAGTAATAGTCTTAATGTCTGCCCTTGCCTTACCAGTACCCTGAACTAGTAGCCCTGCCTTAACTAGTACTCTGGCCTTCACCAGTAGCCTTCACTAGTAGCCTTGCCTCAACTAGTACCCTTCACTAGTACCCTCGCATTAACTAGTTGTCTTAACTAGTACCTGGCCTTCTCAGTCCCCATAAGTCCTACCCTGGCCTTAACCAGCTGCCTTAACTGGTACCCTGGTCTTAAGTAGTAGTATTCACTTGTACCCTTGAATCCACTGGTAGCCTAAACTAGTCGTCTTGCCTTAAGTAGTAGCCTTCGCTTGGACCTTGCCTTAACTAGTATCCTTAACTAGTACCTGTGCCTTAACTAGTACAGCGGCCATAACGAATAGCCTGAACTAGTAGCCTTGTCTGAATTAGTACCCGGAACTAGTAGCCTTGCTTTAAGTAATAGTCTTAACGTCTGCCCTTGCCTTCCTAGTACCCTTAACTAGTAGCCAAGCCTTCACTACTACCCCTAACTAGTAGCCTTGCCTTAACTAGTAGCCTTGACTAAACCAGTTGCCTTAACTAGGACCCTGGCCTTAACTAGAAGTATCAACTTGTAAACTTGCATCAGAGTAGCCTTAACTAGTACTCTTGCCTTAAGTAGTGGGCTGAACTAGTACTCGTGCCTTAGCTAGTACTCTTAACTAGTACAGTGCCCCTAACTCGTATCCTGAACTAGTAGCCTTCTCTTAACTAGTACCCTTAACTAGTAGCCTTGCCTTCACTGGTACCCTGGCCTTCTCCAGTAGCCTTAACTCAGACCCTGGCCTTCACTGGCAGCCTTAAGTAGTACCCTTAACTAGTACCCTCGCATTCACTAGTAGTCTGAACTAGTACCCTGGCCGTATCAGTACCCAGAACTACTACCCTTGCCGTAGCCAGTTGCCTTAAGTAGTACCCTGGCCTTAACTAGTAGTATTCACTTGTATTCTTGCATCAACTAGTAGCCTTAACTAGGCCTCTTGCCTTCAGTAGTGGCCTGAACTAGTACTCGTGCCTTAGCTAGTACTCTTAACTAGTACAGTGCCCCTAACTCATATCCTGAACTAGTAGCCTTCTCTAAACTAGTACCCTTCACTAGTACCCTTGCCTTCACTAGTACCCTGGCCTTCTCCAGTAGCCTTAACTCAGACCCTGGCCTTCACTGGCAGCCTTAAGTAGTACCCTTAACTAGTACCCTCGCATTCACTAGTAGCCTGAACTAGTACCCTGGCCGTATCAGTACCCAGAACTACTACCCTTGCCGTAACCAGTTGCCTTAAGTAGTACCCTGGCCTTAACTAGTAGTATTCACTTGTATTCTTGCATCAACTAGTAGCCTTAACTAGGACTCTTGCCTTAAGCAGTGGCCTGAATTTGTACCTTGCCTTAACTAGCAGCCTTAACTAGCACCCGTGCCTTTACTAGTACTCTTAACTAGTACAGTGGCCCTAACTAGTAGCCTGAACTAGTCCCCTTGCCTTAGGTAGTCCCTTTTCCAAACTAGTACCCTTCTTGAGTACCCCTTTTTTTATGGAGTAGGGTATGGTCCAGTAGGGTGTCATAAGGTAGGGTAGCATACGGTAGAACAGAGAAAACAGAATCCAATAGAATAGAAGAGGATAAGTCAGGATAGCTTAGTTTCGTGTAGGGTATGGTAGAGTAGCATAGGAAGGAATAGAGAAAAGAGAAAACGAGAATCCAATACAACAGAATCGAAAAGAAGAGACTAGATGAGGAAAGACTAGGGCGGGATAGGGTTCTGTCGAATAGAAGAGCGTAGAATGGTGTGGAATGGAGTCAAATGCAGTCAAACCGAGATGAATAGACGAGAAAAGAGTTGAATAGAGCGGAATAGCACCGAATAGGGACATATAGGGCTGAGTCGAGCCCAATCGAGCCCAATCGAGCCCGATCAAGTCAAATCGACCAGATTCGAGCTGAATGGAGCCGAATGGAGCTGGAATGAGCCAAATAGAGACACAGAAAATGAGCCAAGCTAGATCGAGCCAAATCGCACCTAATCGCATCCTATTGCATCGAATCTCGTCGAAGTCCATCCAATCCCACCAAAACCCATTGAATCTCATGAAATCTCACCGAATCCCGTCCAATTGTGTCCAATCGGGTCGAATCGAATGCAATCGAATTCAATAGAACAGCTTAGAGTAGTGTAGGTTAGGCTGGGATTCAATAGGGTAGGGCAGAGAGGAATAGACTAGAGAAGCATAGAGTAGAAGAGAAGAGAATACAAAGAGTAGAATGGAGTAGAGTGGAGTAGAGTAGACTAGTCAGAGTCGAGTAGTGCAGAATAGAGATGAATAGATCCAATTCGAGCTGAATCGAGTCGAATGGAGAGGAAATGAGACAAATCTCCATGAATCGAATAGATTAGAGTAGAGTAGGGTGGGGGAGAAGAGAATAGAATAGTGTAGAATGGAGTCGAACAGAGTAGAATGGTGTGGAATGGAGTCGAATGGAGCCAAATAGAGACGAATAAAGTAGAAAAGAGTTGAATAGAGCTGAACAGGGCCGGATACGTTTGGATCGAGCCTAATGATGCTGAGTCGAGCAGAATCGAGCGAAATTGTCCCGATTCAAGCCAAATCGAGCTAAATCAAGCCAATTCAAGCCTAATCCCATGGAATCGCCTTGAAAGGCATTGAATCGGATCGAATCGATTAGAGTAGAGGAGGGTAGAGTAGGAGGGGTTAGACTAGAAGAGAACAGAACACAAGAGAAAGAATCGAATAGAATGAAGTAGAGACGAGTACGGTAGAATAGAGTCCAATAGAGTTGAATAGAGCCAAAGAGAGCTGAATGCAGCCGAATCCACCAAATTCGAGGTGAATCGAGAAGAATCATGTCGAATCGCGTTGAAAAGTGTCGAATCCAATCCAATAGTTTAGTGTAGGGCAGGTAAGATGAGGGGAGGGGAGGGTAGAAAAGAATAGATTAGAATAGACCAGAAAGAATAGAGAAGAGTAGACTAGAGTCAAATAGAGTCAAATCCTGCCGAAATGAGCCGAATAGAGAGGAAAAGGGCCAAGTCCAACCGAATCGAGTTGAATTCGCACAAAAAGGAGCTGATTCGAGCCGATAGGACCTGAATCAGGTCGAATCCCGTTCAAGTCTGTTGAATAGAATAGAACAGATTGCAGTAGGCTAAGTTAGAGTAGGGTAGGATAGACCAAAATGCAGTAGAACAGAACAGGAGAGAAGAGAACTGAAAGACTAGAATAGGGTCGAGTAGTGCAGAGTCTAGAAGAATAGAGTTGAATATTGCCGACTAGAGCAAAATAGAGCCCAAAAGACCCAACGTGATAGAAATCAAGATGAATGGCGCCGAATCCCGCGGAATCATGCTGGATCGCGTCGAATCCCGTTGAATTGCATTGAATCCCATCCATTCAAGTCCAATCCAATCGAATCGATTAGAATAGACTAGAGAAGGGTAGAGTACAAGACAATAGAATAGAGAAGAATACAGTCGGATGGAGTAGAATGGTGTAGAATGGAGTTGAAAAGAGATAATAGAGTTGAGTAGACTCATAGAGCCATATGGAGTTGAATAGAGCCTATTCAAGCTGAATAGAACTGACCAGGGCGAAATGGAGCCGATTAGAACTGAATCGAACCGATTAGAGCCCAAGAGGGATGAATGGAGTGCAACGGAGCCGATTGGAGCCGAATCGCATCGAAATGCGTGGAATCGAATCCAGTGGAATAGATTAGAGTAGGGTTGGTTAAAATAGAGTAGAAGAGAATTGAACACAGTAAAAGAGAATAAAAAGAATACAAGAGAATCGAGCCCAAAAGGTTAGAGCAGAGCAGAATAGTGTAGAGCAGAACAGAGTCGAATAGAGTCTAAGCGAGCCAAATGGAGAAGAAACAAGGCAAATCGCGTTGAATCCCCTCGAACCAATTCCAGTCAATTAGGGTAGGGTAGAGTAAAATAGTGTTGAGTGGAGTAGAATGCTGTGCAACGCAATCGAATGGAGTCGAAAGGAGTAGAAAAGAGCCGAATAGAGCCGAATAGTGCTGAAGAGGGCCGAAGAGGGCCGAATCGAGCTGAATTGAGCCAAATCCAGTAAATCGAGCCTAATGGAGCCGAATTGAGCCGAATCCAGTTGAATCGACACCCTTCGAGCCAAATGGAGCCGAATGGACATGAATCGAACCAATTCGACGTGAATCGTGTCCAAATTCATGGAATCGAATTGAACAGATTAGAGTAGGGGAGGTTCGAGTATGGCAGGGTGGAATAGAGTAGAGTAGCATAGAATAAAACAGAAGAGAATAGAAGAGAACAGAACAATACAGAACGAATACAGAAAACAGTAGGCTAGAGTAGCGTAGAGGGAAACAGAGTAGAGTAGAATAGATTCGAACGGAGCTAAATAGAGCCAAACTGAGCCGAATCGTGTCCAAATGGGTTGAATCCAATCCAATCCAACGGATTAGAATAGAGTAGAGTTGGGTAGCATAGGGTAGGGTAGAATAGAGTAGACTAGAACAGAACAGAATAGGAAGAATAAAGAAAATAAAGAAGAGTAGACTAGAGTACGATAGAGTAGGCTAGTGTATAATAGGGTAGACTCGAATACAGCTGAGTAGAGCCGAATGGAGTCGAAATGAGAGGAATCACGTCTAATCGATTCGAGTAAATTAGAGTGGTGTAGGCTAGAGTAGAGCAGAATAGTGTAGAATGGTGTGGAATAAATAGAATGGAGTAGAATGGAGTCAAATAGAGACAAAAAGAGTAGAGAAGAGTCGAATAGAGCAGAATAGGGCCGAAAGAGGCGGAATTGAGCAGCATCGAAGCAATTCAAGCCAAACGAACCGAATAGAGCCAAATGGAATAGAATCGAGCTGATTCAAGCTTAATCACGTCGAATCCCGTTCAATGCATCCAATGCAATCCAAACGTCTAGATTAGAGAAGGGGAGAGGAGGGTGGAATAGAATAGAATAGAGTAGAGTAGACTAGAAGAGATTAGAACAGAATAGAAGGAATAGAATAGAGTAGAAAAGAGTAGGGTCGAATAGACTCGAATAGAGTCGATTAGAGACGAATAGGCCAAATAGAGACGAATAGAGAAAACAGAGCTGAATGGAGCCGAATAGAGACGTAAAGGAGCCATATAGAGCCGATTCGCACCTAATCGAGCTGAATCAAGCAGAATCACGCCGACTGTCACTGAATAGCGTCGAATCACATCGAATCACGTCGAATCGCATCAAATCACATCGTTTTGTGTCGGACCGGGTCGAATCGCTTCGGATCGCATCGGATTGCATCGAATGTCGTCGAATCACGACGAATCACGCCCCATCACGTCCAATAACTTCGAATTGCGTCCAATCTCCTAGAATTCTGCTGAATCACGTCGAATCGTATGGAATCTCGCCTAATCTCTTTGAATCCCGTCAAATGCCTTCGGACCTTGTCGAATCCCGTCAAATCCTGTCCAATCGCGTCGAAGTGAATCGAATTGAATCAAATAGATTCAAGTAGGGTGGGTTTGGGTGGGGTGCAGTAGGGTTGGGTAGGGTAGGATAGAACAGAGTCCAACAGAATAGGAGAGAACAGAACAGAAGAGAAAGAATCCAGCAGAATAGAATAGAGTAGAAAAGAGTCAGATAGTGCAGAACATAGCCGAATGGAGACAAAACAAGATGAATCGCGTTGAATCGCTTCGAATCGGGTCAAATCGAATCCATTCGAATAGATTAGGGTAGGGAAGGGTAGACGAGAATAGAGGAGAAGAGTGCAGAATGGTGTGGAATGGATTAGAACGGAGCCGACTCGAGACGAATAGAGTAGAAAAGAGTCGAATAGAGCATAGTTGGGCCGAATAGGGCCAAAGAAGGCCTAATCGAGCAGAATCCAGCAGAATCGATGCCATTGGAGCTGAATGGAGCAAAATGGAGCCCAATCGAACCGACTCGAAGCGAATTGATCTGATTCAAGCCTAATCGGGTGGAATGGCGTGAAAATGCGATGACTCGAACAGAATCAAAGATTAGAGAAGGGGAGGGGAGCGGCCGGGAGGGTAGAACAGAATAGAATAGAACAGTACATAATAGAAGGAAGAGAAGATAGCACAGTACGGTAGAGCAGAGAAGAGTAGAGTCGAATAGAGTGAAATAGTGCAGAATAGAGCTGAATAGAGCCAATTCTAGCCGAATCGAGCCCAATGGAAACAAAACGTGATGAATCGCGTCGAATAGCGTCCAATCGAATCCATTAGAATAGATTAGAGTAGGGTAGGGTAGAACAGAAGAGAGTAGAATGGAGTCGAATGGAGTTGCATAGAGAAAACTAGAGTAGAAAAGAGTCGAATCGAGCCGAATAAGGCTGAACCAAGTCGAATTGAGTTGAAACAAGCTGAATCGAAGCGATTCAAGCTGAATCGAGCTGATGGTGCCGAATGAGCCGATTCAAGCCTCATCGCGTCCAATCACATTGAAATGCTTTGAATCGAATCCAATTGAATAGATTCGAAAAGGTTAGGGTAGGGTGGTTTTTGCTAGGGTAGACTAGGGTAGACGAAAGTAGACTAGAGTAGAGTAGACAAGAGAAGTCTAGACTAGTAGCCTAGACAAGACAGCTGGACTAGTCAGACTAGTGGTATAGATCAGTAGGCTAGACAACTAGCCTTGAAGAGTACCCTTGCCCTGACAAGTCCCCTAAATTCTGAATCTGAACTAGTCCCCTTGCCTTAACTAGTATCCTGAACTAGTAGCCTTGTCTGAACTAGTACCCTTAACTAGTGGCCTTGCCTTAAGTAATAGTCTTAATGTCTGCCCTTGCCTTACCAGTACCCTGAACTAGTAGCCCTGCCTTAACTAGTACTCTGGCCTTCACCAGTAGCCTTCACTAGTAGCCTTGCCTCAACTAGTACCCTTCACTAGTACCCTCGCATTAACTAGTTGTCTTAACTAGTACCTGGCCTTCTCAGTCCCCATAAGTCCTACCCTGGCCTTAACCAGCTGCCTTAACTGGTACCCTGGTCTTAACTAGTAGTATTCACTTGTACCCTTGAATCCACTGGTAGCCTAAACTAGTCGTCTTGCCTTAAGTAGTAGCCTTCGCTTGGACCTTGCCTTAACTAGTATCCTTAACTAGTACCTGTGCCTTAACTAGTACAGCGGCCATAACGAATAGCCTGAACTAGTAGCCTTGTCTGAATTAGTACCCGGAACTAGTAGCCTTGCTTTAAGTAATAGTCTTAACGTCTGCCCTTGCCTTCCTAGTACCCTTAACTAGTAGCCAAGCCTTCACTACTACCCCTAACTAGTAGCCTTGCCTTAACTAGTAGCCTTGACTAAACCAGTTGCCTTAACTAGGACCCTGGCCTTAACTAGAAGTATCAACTTGTAAACTTGCATCAGAGTAGCCTTAACTAGTACTCTTGCCTTAAGTAGTGGGCTGAACTAGTACTCGTGCCTTAGCTAGTACTCTTAACTAGTACAGTGCCCCTAACTCGTATCCTGAACTAGTAGCCTTCTCTTAACTAGTACCCTTAACTAGTAGCCTTGCCTTCACTGGTACCCTGGCCTTCTCCAGTAGCCTTAACTCAGACCCTGGCCTTCACTGGCAGCCTTAAGTAGTACCCTTAACTAGTACCCTCGCATTCACTAGTAGTCTGAACTAGTACCCTGGCCGTATCAGTACCCAGAACTACTACCCTTGCCGTAGCCAGTTGCCTTAAGTAGTACCCTGGCCTTAACTAGTAGTATTCACTTGTATTCTTGCATCAACTAGTAGCCTTAACTAGGCCTCTTGCCTTCAGTAGTGGCCTGAACTAGTACTCGTGCCTTAGCTAGTACTCTTAACTAGTACAGTGCCCCTAACTCATATCCTGAACTAGTAGCCTTCTCTAAACTAGTACCCTTCACTAGTACCCTTGCCTTCACTAGTACCCTGGCCTTCTCCAGTAGCCTTAACTCAGACCCTGGCCTTCACTGGCAGCCTTAAGTAGTACCCTTAACTAGTACCCTCGCATTCACTAGTAGCCTGAACTAGTACCCTGGCCGTATCAGTACCCAGAACTACTACCCTTGCCGTAACCAGTTGCCTTAAGTAGTACCCTGGCCTTAACTAGTAGTATTCACTTGTATTCTTGCATCAACTAGTAGCCTTAACTAGGACTCTTGCCTTAAGCAGTGGCCTGAATTTGTACCTTGCCTTAACTAGCAGCCTTAACTAGCACCCGTACCTTTACTAGTACTCTTAACTAGTACAGTGGCCCTAACTAGTAGCCTGAACTAGTCCCCTTGCCTTAGGTAGTCCCTTTTCCAAACTAGTACCCTTCTTGAGTACCCCTTTTTTTATGGAGTAGGGTATGGTCCAGTAGGGTGTCATAAGGTAGGGTAGCATACGGTAGAACAGAGAAAACAGAATCCAATAGAATAGAAGAGGATAAGTCAGGATAGCTTAGTTTCGTGTAGGGTATGGTAGAGTAGCATAGGAAGGAATAGAGAAAAGAGAAAACGAGAATCCAATACAACAGAATCGAAAAGAAGAGACTAGATGAGGAAAGACTAGGGCGGGATAGGGTTCTGTCGAATAGAAGAGCGTAGAATGGTGTGGAATGGAGTCAAATGCAGTCAAACCGAGATGAATAGACGAGAAAAGAGTTGAATAGAGCGGAATAGCACCGAATAGGGACATATAGGGCTGAGTCGAGCCCAATCGAGCCCAATCGAGCCCGATCAAGTCAAATCGACCAGATTCGAGCTGAATGGAGCCGAATGGAGCTGGAATGAGCCAAATAGAGACACAGAAAATGAGCCAAGCTAGATCGAGCCAAATCGCACCTAATCGCATCCTATTGCATCGAATCTCGTCGAAGTCCATCCAATCCCACCAAAACCCATTGAATCTCATGAAATCTCACCGAATCCCGTCCAATTGTGTCCAATCGGGTCGAATCGAATGCAATCGAATTCAATAGAACAGCTTAGAGTAGTGTAGGTTAGGCTGGGATTCAATAGGGTAGGGCAGAGAGGAATAGACTAGAGAAGCATAGAGTAGAAGAGAAGAGAATACAAAGAGTAGAATGGAGTAGAGTGGAGTAGAGTAGACTAGTCAGAGTCGAGTAGTGCAGAATAGAGATGAATAGATCCAATTCGAGCTGAATCGAGTCGAATGGAGAGGAAATGAGACAAATCTCCATGAATCGAATAGATTAGAGTAGAGTAGGGTGGGGGAGAAGAGAATAGAATAGTGTAGAATGGAGTCGAACAGAGTAGAATGGTGTGGAATGGAGTCGAATGGAGCCAAATAGAGACGAATAAAGTAGAAAAGAGTTGAATAGAGCTGAACAGGGCCGGATACGTTTGGATCGAGCCTAATGATGCTGAGTCGAGCAGAATCGAGCGAAATTGTCCCGATTCAAGCCAAATCGAGCTAAATCAAGCCAATTCAAGCCTAATCCCATGGAATCGCCTTGAAAGGCATTGAATCGGATCGAATCGATTAGAGTAGAGGAGGGTAGAGTAGGAGGGGTTAGACTAGAAGAGAACAGAACACAAGAGAAAGAATCGAATAGAATGAAGTAGAGACGAGTACGGTAGAATAGAGTCCAATAGAGTTGAATAGAGCCAAAGAGAGCTGAATGCAGCCGAATCCACCAAATTCGAGGTGAATCGAGAAGAATCATGTCGAATCGCGTTGAAAAGTGTCGAATCCAATCCAATAGTTTAGTGTAGGGCAGGTAAGATGAGGGGAGGGGAGGGTAGAAAAGAATAGATTAGAATAGACCAGAAAGAATAGAGAAGAGTAGACTAGAGTCAAATAGAGTCAAATCCTGCCGAAATGAGCCGAATAGAGAGGAAAAGGGCCAAGTCCAACCGAATCGAGTTGAATTCGCACAAAAAGGAGCTGATTCGAGCCGATAGGACCTGAATCAGGTCGAATCCCGTTCAAGTCTGTTGAATAGAATAGAACAGATTGCAGTAGGCTAAGTTAGAGTAGGGTAGGATAGACCAAAATGCAGTAGAACAGAACAGGAGAGAAGAGAACTGAAAGACTAGAATAGGGTCGAGTAGTGCAGAGTCTAGAAGAATAGAGTTGAATATTGCCGACTAGAGCAAAATAGAGCCCAAAAGACCCAACGTGATAGAAATCAAGATGAATGGCGCCGAATCCCGCGGAATCATGCTGGATCGCGTCGAATCCCGTTGAATTGCATTGAATCCCATCCATTCAAGTCCAATCCAATCGAATCGATTAGAATAGACTAGAGAAGGGTAGAGTACAAGACAATAGAATAGAGAAGAATACAGTCGGATGGAGTAGAATGGTGTAGAATGGAGTTGAAAAGAGATAATAGAGTTGAGTAGACTCATAGAGCCATATGGAGTTGAATAGAGCCTATTCAAGCTGAATAGAACTGACCAGGGCGAAATGGAGCCGATTAGAACTGAATCGAACCGATTAGAGCCCAAGAGGGATGAATGGAGTGCAACGGAGCCGATTGGAGCCGAATCGCATCGAAATGCGTGGAATCGAATCCAGTGGAATAGATTAGAGTAGGGTTGGTTAAAATAGAGTAGAAGAGAATTGAACACAGTAAAAGAGAATAAAAAGAATACAAGAGAATCGAGTCCAAAAGGTTAGAGCAGAGCAGAATAGTGTAGAGCAGAACAGAGTCGAATAGAGTCTAAGCGAGCCAAATGGAGAAGAAACAAGGCAAATCGCGTTGAATCCCCTCGAACCAATTCCAGTCAATTAGGGTAGGGTAGAGTAAAATAGTGCTGAGTGGAGTAGAATGCTGTGCAACGCAATCGAATGGAGTCGAAAGGAGTAGAAAAGAGCCGAATAGAGCCGAATAGTGCTGAAGAGGGCCGAAGAGGGCCGAATCGAGCTGAATTGAGCCAAATCCAGCAAATCGAGCCTAATGGAGCCGAATTGAGCCGAATCCAGTTGAATCGACACCCTTCGAGCCAAATGGAGCCGAATGGACATGAATCGAACCAATTCGACCTGAATCGTGTCCAAATTCATGGAATCGAATTGAACAGATTAGAGTAGGGGAGGTTCGGGTATGGCAGGGTGGAATAGAGTAGAGTAGCATAGAATAAAACAGAAGAGAATAGAAGAGAACAGAACAATACAGAACGAATACAGAAAACAGTAGGCTAGAGTAGCGTAGAGGGAAACAGAGTAGAGTAGAATAGATTCGAACGGAGCTAAATAGAGCCAAACTGAGCCGAATCGTGTCCAAATGGGTTGAATCCAATCCAATCCAACGGATTAGAATAGAGCAGAGTTGGGTAGCATAGGGTAGGGTAGAATAGAGTAGACTAGAACAGAACAGAATAGGAAGAATAAAGAAAATAAAGAAGAGTAGACTAGAGTACGATAGAGTAGGCTAGTGTATAATAGGGTAGACTCGAATACAGCTGAGTAGAGCCGAATGGAGTCGAAATGAGAGGAATCACGTCTAATCGATTCGAGTAAATTAGAGTGGTGTAGGCTAGAGTAGAGCAGAATAGTGTAGAATGGTGTGGAATAAATAGAATGGAGTAGAATGGAGTCAAATAGAGACAAAAAGAGTAGAGAAGAGTCGAATAGAGCAGAATAGGGCCGAAAGAGGCGGAATTGAGCAGCATCGAAGCAATTCAAGCCAAACGAACCGAATAGAGCCAAATGGAATAGAATCGAGCTGATTCAAGCTTAATCACGTCGAATCCCGTTCAATGCATCCAATGCAATCCAAACGTCTAGATTAGAGAAGGGGAGAGGAGGGTGGAATAGAATAGAATAGAGTAGAGTAGACTAGAAGAGATTAGAACAGAATAGAAGGAATAGAATAGAGTAGAAAAGAGTAGGGTCGAATAGACTCGAATAGAGTCGATTAGAGACGAATAGGCCAAATAGAGACGAATAGAGAAAACAGAGCTGAATGGAGCCGAATAGAGACGTAAAGGAGCCATATAGAGCCGATTCGCACCTAATCGAGCTGAATCAAGCAGAATCACGCCGACTGTCACTGAATAGCGTCGAATCACATCGAATCACGTCGAATCGCATCAAATCACATCGTTTTGTGTCGGACCGGGTCGAATCGCTTCGGATCGCATCGGATTGCATCGAATGTCGTCGAATCACGACGAATCACGCCCCATCACGTCCAATAACTTCGAATTGCGTCCAATCTCCTAGAATTCTGCTGAATCACGTCGAATCGTATGGAATCTCGCCTAATCTCTTTGAATCCCGTCAAATGCCTTCGGACCTTGTCGAATCCCGTCAAATCCTGTCCAATCGCGTCGAAGTGAATCGAATTGAATCAAATAGATTCAAGTAGGGTGGGTTTGGGTGGGGTGCAGTAGGGTTGGGTAGGGTAGGATAGAACAGAGTCCAACAGAATAGGAGAGAACAGAACAGAAGAGAAAGAATCCAGCAGAATAGAATAGAGTAGAAAAGAGTCAGATAGTGCAGAACATAGCCGAATGGAGACAAAACAAGATGAATCGCGTTGAATCGCTTCGAATCGGGTCAAATCGAATCCATTCGAATAGATTAGGGTAGGGAAGGGTAGACGAGAATAGAGGAGAAGAGTGCAGAATGGTGTGGAATGGATTAGAACGGAGCCGACTCGAGACGAATAGAGTAGAAAAGAGTCGAATAGAGCATAGTTGGGCCGAATAGGGCCAAAGAAGGCCTAATCGAGCAGAATCCAGCAGAATCGATGCCATTGGAGCTGAATGGAGCAAAATGGAGCCCAATCGAACCGACTCGAAGCGAATTGATCTGATTCAAGCCTAATCGGGTGGAATGGCGTGAAAATGCGATGACTCGAACAGAATCAAAGATTAGAGAAGGGGAGGGGAGCGGCCGGGAGGGTAGAACAGAATAGAATAGAACAGTACATAATAGAAGGAAGAGAAGATAGCACAGTACGGTAGAGCAGAGAAGAGTAGAGTCGAATAGAGTGAAATAGTGCAGAATAGAGCTGAATAGAGCCAATTCTAGCCGAATCGAGCCCAATGGAAACAAAACGTGATGAATCGCGTCGAATAGCGTCCAATCGAATCCATTAGAATAGATTAGAGTAGGGTAGGGTAGAACAGAAGAGAGTAGAATGGAGTCGAATGGAGTTGCATAGAGAAAACTAGAGTAGAAAAGAGTCGAATCGAGCCGAATAAGGCTGAACCAAGTCGAATTGAGTTGAAACAAGCTGAATCGAAGCGATTCAAGCTGAATCGAGCTGATGGTGCCGAATGAGCCGATTCAAGCCTCATCGCGTCCAATCACATTGAAATGCTTTGAATCGAATCCAATTGAATAGATTCGAAAAGGTTAGGGTAGGGTGGTTTTTGCTAGGGTAGACTAGGGTAGACGAAAGTAGACTAGAGTAGAGTAGACAAGAGAAGTCTAGACTAGTAGCCTAGACAAGACAGCTGGACTAGTCAGACTAGTGGTATAGATCAGTAGGCTAGACAACTAGCCTTGAAGAGTACCCTTGCCCTGACAAGTCCCCTAAATTCTGAATCTGAACTAGTCCCCTTGCCTTAACTAGTATCCTGAACTAGTAGCCTTGTCTGAACTAGTACCCTTAACTAGTGGCCTTGCCTTAAGTAATAGTCTTAATGTCTGCCCTTGCCTTACCAGTACCCTGAACTAGTAGCCCTGCCTTAACTAGTACCCTGGCCTTCACCAGTAGCCTTCACTAGTAGCCTTGCCTCAACTAGTACCCTTCACTAGTACCCTCGCATTAACTAGTTGTCTTAACTAGTACCTGGCCTTCTCAGTCCCCATAAGTCCTACCCTGGCCTTAACCAGCTGCCTTAACTGGTACCCTGGTCTTAACTAGTAGTATTCACTTGTACCCTTGAATCCACTGGTAGCCTAAACTAGTCGTCTTGCCTTAAGTAGTAGCCTTCGCTTGGACCTTGCCTTAACTAGTATCCTTAACTAGTACCTGTGCCTTAACTAGTACAGCGGCCATAACGAATAGCCTGAACTAGTAGCCTTGTCTGAATTAGTACCCGGAACTAGTAGCCTTGCTTTAAGTAATAGTCTTAACGTCTGCCCTTGCCTTCCTAGTACCCTTAACTAGTAGCCAAGCCTTCACTACTACCCCTAACTAGTAGCCTTGCCTTAACTAGTAGCCTTGACTAAACCAGTTGCCTTAACTAGGACCCTGGCCTTAACTAGAAGTATCAACTTGTAAACTTGCATCAGAGTAGCCTTAACTAGTACTCTTGCCTTAAGTAGTGGGCTGAACTAGTACTCGTGCCTTAGCTAGTACTCTTAACTAGTACAGTGCCCCTAACTCGTATCCTGAACTAGTAGCCTTCTCTTAACTAGTACCCTTAACTAGTAGCCTTGCCTTCACTGGTACCCTGGCCTTCTCCAGTAGCCTTAACTCAGACCCTGGCCTTCACTGGCAGCCTTAAGTAGTACCCTTAACTAGTACCCTCGCATTCACTAGTAGTCTGAACTAGTACCCTGGCCGTATCAGTACCCAGAACTACTACCCTTGCCGTAGCCAGTTGCCTTAAGTAGTACCCTGGCCTTAACTAGTAGTATTCACTTGTATTCTTGCATCAACTAGTAGCCTTAACTAGGCCTCTTGCCTTCAGTAGTGGCCTGAACTAGTACTCGTGCCTTAGCTAGTACTCTTAACTAGTACAGTGCCCCTAACTCATATCCTGAACTAGTAGCCTTCTCTAAACTAGTACCCTTCACTAGTACCCTTGCCTTCACTAGTACCCTGGCCTTCTCCAGTAGCCTTAACTCAGACCCTGGCCTTCACTGGCAGCCTTAAGTAGTACCCTTAACTAGTACCCTCGCATTCACTAGTAGCCTGAACTAGTACCCTGGCCGTATCAGTACCCAGAACTACTACCCTTGCCGTAACCAGTTGCCTTAAGTAGTACCCTGGCCTTAACTAGTAGTATTCACTTGTATTCTTGCATCAACTAGTAGCCTTAACTAGGACTCTTGCCTTAAGCAGTGGCCTGAATTTGTACCTTGCCTTAACTAGCAGCCTTAACTAGCACCCGTGCCTTTACTAGTACTCTTAACTAGTACAGTGGCCCTAACTAGTAGCCTGAACTAGTCCCCTTGCCTTAGGTAGTCCCTTTTCCAAACTAGTACCCTTCTTGAGTACCCCTTTTTTTATGGAGTAGGGTATGGTCCAGTAGGGTGTCATAAGGTAGGGTAGCATACGGTAGAACAGAGAAAACAGAATCCAATAGAATAGAAGAGGATAAGTCAGGATAGCTTAGTTTCGTGTAGGGTATGGTAGAGTAGCATAGGAAGGAATAGAGAAAAGAGAAAACGAGAATCCAATACAACAGAATCGAAAAGAAGAGACTAGATGAGGAAAGACTAGGGCGGGATAGGGTTCTGTCGAATAGAAGAGCGTAGAATGGTGTGGAATGGAGTCAAATGCAGTCAAACCGAGATGAATAGACGAGAAAAGAGTTGAATAGAGCGGAATAGCACCGAATAGGGACATATAGGGCTGAGTCGAGCCCAATCGAGCCCAATCGAGCCCGATCAAGTCAAATCGACCAGATTCGAGCTGAATGGAGCCGAATGGAGCTGGAATGAGCCAAATAGAGACACAGAAAATGAGCCAAGCTAGATCGAGCCAAATCGCACCTAATCGCATCCTATTGCATCGAATCTCGTCGAAGTCCATCCAATCCCACCAAAACCCATTGAATCTCATGAAATCTCACCGAATCCCGTCCAATTGTGTCCAATCGGGTCGAATCGAATGCAATCGAATTCAATAGAACAGCTT
This sequence comes from Loxodonta africana, assembly GCF_030014295.1. NCBI lineage: Eukaryota > Metazoa > Chordata > Mammalia > Proboscidea > Elephantidae > Loxodonta > Loxodonta africana. The sequence continues at coordinate 378,090 of NW_026974824.1, forward strand.
AGAGTAGTGTAGGTTAGGCTGGGATTCAATAGGGTAGGGCAGAGAGGAATAGACTAGAGAAGCATAGAGTAGAAGAGAAGAGAATACAAAGAGTAGAATGGAGTAGAGTGGAGTAGAGTAGACTAGTCAGAGTCGAGTAGTGCAGAATAGAGATGAATAGATCCAATTCGAGCTGAATCGAGTCGAATGGAGAGGAAATGAGACAAATCTCCATGAATCGAATAGATTAGAGTAGAGTAGGGTGGGGGAGAAGAGAATAGAATAGTGTAGAATGGAGTCGAACAGAGTAGAATGGTGTGGAATGGAGTCGAATGGAGCCAAATAGAGACGAATAAAGTAGAAAAGAGTTGAATAGAGCTGAACAGGGCCGGATACGTTTGGATCGAGCCTAATGATGCTGAGTCGAGCAGAATCGAGCGAAATTGTCCCGATTCAAGCCAAATCGAGCTAAATCAAGCCAATTCAAGCCTAATCCCATGGAATCGCCTTGAAAGGCATTGAATCGGATCGAATCGATTAGAGTAGAGGAGGGTAGAGTAGGAGGGGTTAGACTAGAACAGAACAGAACACAAGAGAAAGAATCGAATAGAATGAAGTAGAGACGAGTACGGTAGAATAGAGTCCAATAGAGTTGAATAGAGCCAAAGAGAGCTGAATGCAGCCGAATCCACCAAATTCGAGGTGAATCGAGAAGAATCATGTCGAATCGCGTTGAAAAGTGTCGAATCCAATCCAATAGTTTAGTGTAGGGCAGGTAAGATGAGGGGAGGGGAGGGTAGAAAAGAATAGATTAGAATAGACCAGAAAGAATAGAGAAGAGTAGACTAGAGTCAAATAGAGTCAAATCCTGCCGAAATGAGCCGAATAGAGAGGAAAAGGGCCAAGTCCAACCGAATCGAGTTGAATTCGCACAAAAAGGAGCTGATTCGAGCCGATAGGACCTGAATCAGGTCGAATCCCGTTCAAGTCTGTTGAATAGAATAGAACAGATTGCAGTAGGCTAAGTTAGAGTAGGGTAGGATAGACCAAAATGCAGTAGAACAGAACAGGATAGAAGAGAACTGAAAGACTAGAATAGGGTCGAGTAGTGCAGAGTCTAGAAGAATAGAGTTGAATATTGCCGACTAGAGCAAAATAGAGCCCAAAAGACCCAACGTGATAGAAATCAAGATGAATGGCGCCGAATCCCGCGGAATCATGCTGGATCGCGTCGAATCCCGTTGAATTGCATTGAATCCCATCCATTCAAGTCCAATCCAATCGAATCGATTAGAATAGACTAGAGAAGGGTAGAGTACAAGACAATAGAATAGAGAAGAATACAGTCGGATGGAGTAGAATGGTGTAGAATGGAGTTGAAAAGAGATAATAGAGTTGAGTAGACTCATAGAGCCATATGGAGTTGAATAGAGCCTATTCAAGCTGAATAGAACTGACCAGGGCGAAATGGAGCCGATTAGAACTGAATCGAACCGATTAGAGCCCAAGAGGGATGAATGGAGTGCAACGGAGCCGATTGGAGCCGAATCGCATCGAAATGCGTGGAATCGAATCCAGTGGAATAGATTAGAGTAGGGTTGGTTAAAATAGAGTAGAAGAGAATTGAACACAGTAAAAGAGAATAAAAAGAATACAAGAGAATCGAGTCCAAAAGGTTAGAGCAGAGCAGAATAGTGTAGAGCAGAACAGAGTCGAATAGAGTCTAAGCGAGCCAAATGGAGAAGAAACAAGGCAAATCGCGTTGAATCCCCTCGAACCAATTCCAGTCAATTAGGGTAGGGTAGAGTAAAATAGTGTTGAGTGGAGTAGAATGCTGTGCAACGCAATCGAATGGAGTCGAAAGGAGTAGAAAAGAGCCGAATAGAGCCGAATAGTGCTGAAGAGGGCCGAAGAGGGCCGAATCGAGCTGAATTGAGCCAAATCCAGCAAATCGAGCCTAATGGAGCCGAATTGAGCCGAATCCAGTTGAATCGACACCCTTCGAGCCAAATGGAGCCGAATGGACATGAATCGAACCAATTCGACGTGAATCGTGTCCAAATTCATGGAATCGAATTGAACAGATTAGAGTAGGGGAGGTTCGGGTATGGCAGGGTGGAATAGAGTAGAGTAGCATAGAATAAAACAGAAGAGAATAGAAGAGAACAGAACAATACAGAACGAATACAGAAAACAGTAGGCTAGAGTAGCGTCGAGGGAAACAGAGTAGAGTAGAATAGATTCGAACGGAGCTAAATAGAGCCAAACTGAGCCGAATCGTGTCCAAATGGGTTGAATCCAATCCAATCCAACGGATTAGAATAGAGCAGAGTTGGGTAGCATAGGGTAGGGTAGAATAGAGTAGACTAGAACAGAACAGAATAGGAAGAATAAAGAAAATAAAGAAGAGTAGACTAGAGTACGATAGAGTAGGCTAGTGTATAATAGGGTAGACTCGAATACAGCTGAGTAGAGCCGAATGGAGTCGAAATGAGAGGAATCACGTCTAATCGATTCGAGTAAATTAGAGTGGTGTAGGCTAGAGTAGAGCAGAATAGTGTAGAATGGTGTGGAATAAATAGAATGGAGTAGAATGGAGTCAAATAGAGACAAAAAGAGTAGAGAAGAGTCGAATAGAGCAGAATAGGGCCGAAAGAGGCGGAATTGAGCAGCATCGAAGCAATTCAAGCCAAACGAACCGAATAGAGCCAAATGGAATAGAATCGAGCTGATTCAAGCTTAATCACGTCGAATCCCGTTCAATGCATCCAATGCAATCCAAACGTCTAGATTAGAGAAGGGGAGAGGAGGGTGGAATAGAATAGAATAGAGTAGAGTAGACTAGAAGAGATTAGAACAGAATAGAAGGAATAGAATAGAGTAGAAAAGAGTAGGGTCGAATAGACTCGAATAGAGTCGATTAGAGACGAATAGGCCAAATAGAGACGAATAGAGAAAACAGAGCTGAATGGAGCCGAATAGAGACGTAAAGGAGCCATATAGAGCCGATTCGCACCTAATCGAGCTGAATCAAGCAGAATCACGCCGACTGTCACTGAATAGCGTCGAATCACATCGAATCACGTCGAATCGCATCAAATCACATCGTTTTGTGTCGGACCGGGTCGAATCGCTTCGGATCGCATCGGATTGCATCGAATGTCGTCGAATCACGACGAATCACGCCCCATCACGTCCAATAACTTCGAATTGCGTCCAATCTCCTAGAATTCTGCTGAATCACGTCGAATCGTATGGAATCTCGCCTAATCTCTTTGAATCCCGTCAAATGCCTTCGGACCTTGTCGAATCCCGTCAAATCCTGTCCAATCGCGTCGAAGTGAATCGAATTGAATCAAATAGATTCAAGTAGGGTGGGTTTGGGTGGGGTGCAGTAGGGTTGGGTAGGGTAGGATAGAACAGAGTCCAACAGAATAGGAGAGAACAGAACAGAAGAGAAAGAATCCAGCAGAATAGAATAGAGTAGAAAAGAGTCAGATAGTGCAGAACATAGCCGAATGGAGACAAAACAAGATGAATCGCGTTGAATCGCTTCGAATCGGGTCAAATCGAATCCATTCGAATAGATTAGGGTAGGGAAGGGTAGACGAGAATAGAGGAGAAGAGTGCAGAATGGTGTGGAATGGATTAGAACGGAGCCGACTCGAGACGAATAGAGTAGAAAAGAGTCGAATAGAGCATAGTTGGGCCGAATAGGGCCAAAGAAGGCCTAATCGAGCAGAATCCAGCAGAATCGATGCCATTGGAGCTGAATGGAGCAAAATGGAGCCCAATCGAACCGACTCGAAGCGAATTGATCTGATTCAAGCCTAATCGGGTGGAATGGCGTGAAAATGCGATGACTCGAACAGAATCAAAGATTAGAGAAGGGGAGGGGAGCGGCCGGGAGGGTAGAACAGAATAGAATAGAACAGTACATAATAGAAGGAAGAGAAGATAGCACAGTACGGTAGAGCAGAGAAGAGTAGAGTCGAATAGAGTGAAATAGTGCAGAATAGAGCTGAATAGAGCCAATTCTAGCCGAATCGAGCCCAATGGAAACAAAACGTGATGAATCGCGTCGAATAGCGTCCAATCGAATCCATTAGAATAGATTAGAGTAGGGTAGGGTAGAACAGAAGAGAGTAGAATGGAGTCGAATGGAGTTGCATAGAGAAAACTAGAGTAGAAAAGAGTCGAATCGAGCCGAATAAGGCTGAACCAAGTCGAATTGAGTTGAAACAAGCTGAATCGAAGCGATTCAAGCTGAATCGAGCTGATGGTGCCGAATGAGCCGATTCAAGCCTCATCGCGTCCAATCACATTGAAATGCTTTGAATCGAATCCAATTGAATAGATTCGAAAAGGTTAGGGTAGGGTGGTTTTTGCTAGGGTAGACTAGGGTAGACGAAAGTAGACTAGAGTAGAGTAGACAAGAGAAGTCTAGACTAGTAGCCTAGACAAGACAGCTGGACTAGTCAGACTAGTGGTATAGATCAGTAGGCTAGACAACTAGCCTTGAAGAGTACCCTTGCCCTGACAAGTCCCCTAAATTCTGAATCTGAACTAGTCCCCTTGCCTTAACTAGTATCCTGCACTAGTAGCCTTGTCTGAACTAGTACCCTTAACTAGTGGCCTTGCCTTAAGTAATAGTCTTAATGTCTGCCCTTGCCTTACCAGTACCCTGAACTAGTAGCCCTGCCTTAACTAGTACCCTGGCCTTCACCAGTAGCCTTCACTAGTACCCTGGCCTTCACTAGTAGCCTTGCCTCAACTAGTACCCTTCACTAGTACCCTCGCATTAACTAGTTGTCTTAACTAGTACCTGGCCTTCTCAGTCCCCATAAGTCCTACCCTGGCCTTAACCAGCTGCCTTAACTGGTACCCTGGTCTTAAGTAGTAGTATTCACTTGTACCCTTGAATCCACTGGTAGCCTAAACTAGTCGTCTTGCCTTAAGTAGTAGCCTTCACTTGGACCTTGCCTTAACTAGTATCCTTAACTAGTACCTGTGCCTTAACTAGTACAGCGGCCATAACGAATAGCCTGAACTAGTAGCCTTGTCTGAATTAGTACCCGGAACTAGTAGCCTTGCTTTAAGTAATAGTCTTAACGTCTGCCCTTGCCTTCCTAGTACCCTTAACTAGTAGCCAAGCCTTCACTACTACCCCTAACTAGTAGCCTTGCCTTAACTAGTAGCCTTGACCAAACCAGTTGCCTTAACTAGGACCCTGGCCTTAACTAGAAGTATCAACTTGTAAACTTGCATCAGAGTAGCCTTAACTAGTACTCTTGCCTTAAGTAGTGGGCTGAACTAGTACTCGTGCCTTAGCTAGTACTCTTAACTAGTACAGTGCCCCTAACTCGTATCCTGAACTAGTAGCCTTCTCTTAACTAGTACCCTTAACTAGTAGCCTTGCCTTCACTGGTACCCTGGCCTTCTCCAGTAGCCTTAACTCAGACCCTGGCCTTCACTGGCAGCCTTAAGTAGTACCCTTAACTAGTACCCTCGCATTCACTAGTAGCCTGAACTAGTACCCTGGCCGTATCAGTACCCAGAACTACTACCCTTGCCGTAACCAGTTGCCTTAAGTAGTACCCTGGCCTGAATTAGTAGTATGAACTTGTACCCTTGCATCAACTAGTAGCCTAAACTAATACGCTTGCCTGAAGTAGTAGCCTTCACTTGTACCTTGCCTTCCTAGTAGCCTTAACTAGTACCCATCCATGAACTAGTACTCTTAGCTAGTACAGTGGCCCTAACTAGTAGCCTGAACTAGTCCCCTTGCCTTAGGTAGTCCCTTTTCCAAACTAGTACCCTTCTTGAGTACCCCTTTTTTATGGAGTAGGGTATGGTCCAGTAGGGTGTCATAAGGTAGGGTAGCATACGGTAGAACAGAGAAAACAGAATCCAATAGAATAGAAGAGGATAAGTCAGGATAGCTTAGTTTCGTGTAGGGTATGGTAGAGTAGCATAGGAAGGAATAGAGAAAAGAGAAAACGAGAATCCAATACAACAGAATCGAAAAGAAGAGACTAGATGAGGAAAGACTAGGGCGGGATAGGGTTCTGTCGAATAGAAGAGCGTAGAATGGTGTGGAATGGAGTCAAATGCAGTCAAACCGAGATGAATAGACGAGAAAAGAGTTGAATAGAGCGGAATAGCACCGAATAGGGACATATAGGGCTGAGTCGAGCCCAATCGAGCCCAATCGAGCCCGATCAAGTCAAATCGACCAGATTCGAGCTGAATGGAGCCGAATGGAGCTGGAATGAGCCAAATAGAGACACAGAAAATGAGCCAAGCTAGATCGAGCCAAATCGCACCTAATCGCATCCTATTGCATCGAATCTCGTCGAAGTCCATCCAATCCCACCAAAACCCATTGAATCTCATGAAATCTCACCGAATCCCGTCCAATTGTGTCCAATCGGGTCGAATCGAATGCAATCGAATTCAATAGAACAGCTTAGAGTAGTGTAGGTTAGGCTGGGATTCAATAGGGTAGGGCAGAGAGGAATAGACTAGAGAAGCATAGAGTAGAAGAGAAGAGAATACAAAGAGTAGAATGGAGTAGAGTGGAGTAGAGTAGACTAGTCAGAGTCGAGTAGTGCAGAATAGAGATGAATAGATCCAATTCGAGCTGAATCGAGTCGAATGGAGAGGAAATGAGACAAATCTCCATGAATCGAATAGATTAGAGTAGAGTAGGGTGGGGGAGAAGAGAATAGAATAGTGTAGAATGGAGTCGAACAGAGTAGAATGGTGTGGAATGGAGTCGAATGGAGCCAAATAGAGACGAATAAAGTAGAAAAGAGTTGAATAGAGCTGAACAGGGCCGGATACGTTTGGATCGAGCCTAATGATGCTGAGTCGAGCAGAATCGAGCGAAATTGTCCCGATTCAAGCCAAATCGAGCTAAATCAAGCCAATTCAAGCCTAATCCCATGGAATCGCCTTGAAAGGCATTGAATCGGATCGAATCGATTAGAGTAGAGGAGGGTAGAGTAGGAGGGGTTAGACTAGAACAGAACAGAACACAAGAGAAAGAATCGAATAGAATGAAGTAGAGACGAGTACAGTAGAATAGAGTCCAATAGAGTTGAATAGAGCCAAAGAGAGCTGAATGCAGCCGAATCCACCAAATTCGAGGTGAATCGAGAAGAATCATGTCGAATCGCGTTGAAAAGTGTCGAATCCAATCCAATAGTTTAGTGTAGGGCAGGTAAGATGAGGGGAGGGGAGGGTAGAAAAGAATAGATTAGAATAGACCAGAAAGAATAGAGAAGAGTAGACTGGAGTCAAATAGAGTCAAATCCTGCCGAAATGAGCCGAATAGAGAGGAAAAGGGCCAAGTCCAACCGAATCGAGTTGAATTCGCACAAAAAGGAGCTGATTCGAGCCGATAGGACCTGAATCAGGTCGAATCCCGTTCAAGTCTGTTGAATAGAATAGAACAGATTGCAGTAGGCTAAGTTAGAGTAGGGTAGGATAGACCAAAATGCAGTAGAACAGAACAGGATAGAAGAGAACTGAAAGACTAGAATAGGGTCGAGTAGTGCAGAGTCTAGAAGAATAGAGTTGAATATTGCCGACTAGAGCAAAATAGAGCCCAAAAGACCCAACGTGATAGAAATCAAGATGAATGGCGCCGAATCCCGCGGAATCATGCTGGATCGCGTCGAATCCCGTTGAATTGCATTGAATCCCATCCATTCAAGTCCAATCCAATCGAATCGATTAGAATAGACTAGAGAAGGGTAGAGTACAAGACAATAGAATAGAGAAGAATACAGTCGGATGGAGTAGAATGGTGTAGAATGGAGTTGAAAAGAGATAATAGAGTTGAGTAGACTCATAGAGCCATATGGAGTTGAATAGAGCCTATTCAAGCTGAATAGAACTGACCAGGGCGAAATGGAGCCGATTAGAACTGAATCGAACCGATTAGAGCCCGAGGGATGAATGGAGTGCAACGGAGCCGATTGGAGCCGAATCGCATCGAAATGCGTGGAATCGAATCCAGTGGAATAGATTAGAGTAGGGTTGGTTAAAATAGAGTAGAAGAGAATTGAACACAGTAAAAGAGAATAAAAAGAATACAAGAGAATCGAGTCCAAAAGGTTAGAGCAGAGCAGAATAGTGTAGAGCAGAACAGAGTCGAATAGAGTCTAAGCGAGCCAAATGGAGAAGAAACAAGGCAAATCGCGTTGAATCCCCTCGAACCAATTCCAGTCAATTAGGGTAGGGTAGAGTAAAATAGTGTTGAGTGGAGTAGAATGCTGTGCAACGCAATCGAATGGAGTCGAAAGGAGTAGAAAAGAGCCGAATAGAGCCGAATAGTGCTGAAGAGGGCCGAAGAGGGCCGAATCGAGCTGAATTGAGCCAAATCCAGCAAATCGAGCCTAATGGAGCCGAATTGAGCCGAATCCAGTTGAATCGACACCCTTCGAGCCAAATGGAGCTGAATGGACATGAATCGAACCAATTCGACCTGAATCGTGTCCAAATTCATGGAATCGAATTGAACAGATTAGAGTAGGGGAGGTTCGGGTATGGCAGGGTGGAATAGAGTAGAGTAGCATAGAATAAAACAGAAGAGAATAGAAGAGAACAGAACAATACAGAACGAATACAGAAAACAGTAGGCTAGAGTAGCGTCGAGGGAAACAGAGTAGAGTAGAATAGATTCGAACGGAGCTAAATAGAGCCAAACTGAGCCGAATCGTGTCCAAATGGGTTGAATCCAATCCAATCCAACGGATTAGAATAGAGCAGAGTTGGGTAGCATAGGGTAGGGTAAAATAGAGTAGACTAGAACAGAACAGAATAGGAAGAATAAAGAAAATAAAGAAGAGTAGACTAGAGTACGATAGAGTAGGCTAGTGTATAATAGGGTAGACTCGAATACAGCTGAGTAGAGCCGAATGGAGTCGAAATGAGAGGAATCACGTCTAATCGATTCGAGTAAATTAGAGTGGTGTAGGCTAGAGTAGAGCAGAATAGTGTAGAATGGTGTGGAATAAATAGAATGGAGTAGAATGGAGTCAAATAGAGACAAAAAGAGTAGAGAAGAGTCGAATAGAGCAGAATAGGGCCGAAAGAGGCGGAATTGAGCAGAATCGAAGCAATTCAAGCCAAACGAACCGAATAGAGCCAAATGGAATAGAATCGAGCTGATTCAAGCTTAATCACGTCGAATCCCGTTCAATGCATCCAATGCAATCCAAACGTCTAGATTAGAGAAGGGGAGAGGAGGGTGGAATAGAATAGAATAGAGTAGAGTAGACTAGAAGAGATTAGAACAGAATAGAAGGAATAGAATAGAGTAGAAAAGAGTAGGGTCGAATAGACTCGAATAGAGTCGATTAGAGACGAATAGGCCAAATAGAGACGAATAGAGAAAACAGAGCTGAATGGAGCCGAATAGAGACGTAAAGGAGCCATATAGAGCCGATTCGCACCTAATCGAGCTGAATCAAGCAGAATCACGCCGACTGTCACTGAATAGCGTCGAATCACATCGAATCACGTCGAATCGCATCAAATCACATCGTTTTGTGTCGGACCGGGTCGAATCGCTTCGTATCGCATCGGATTGCATCGAATGTCGTCGAATCACGACGAATCACGCCCCATCACGTCCAATAACTTCGAATTGCGTCCAATCTCCTAGAATTCTGCTGAATCACGTCGAATCGTATGGAATCTCGCCTAATCTCTTTGAATCCCGTCAAATGCCTTCGGACCTTGTCGAATCCCGTCAAATCCTGTCCAATCGCGTCGAAGTGAATCGAATTGAATCAAATAGATTCAAGTAGGGTGGGTTTGGGTGGGGTGCAGTAGGGTTGGGTAGGGTAGGATAGAACAGAGTCCAACAGAATAGGAGAGAACAGAACAGAAGAGAAAGAATCCAGCAGAATAGAATAGAGTAGAAAAGAGTCAGATAGTGCAGAACATAGCCGAATGGAGACAAAACAAGATGAATCGCGTTGAATCGCTTCGAATCGGGTCAAATCGAATCCATTCGAATAGATTAGGGTAGGGAAGGGTAGACGAGAATAGAGGAGAAGAGTGCAGAATGGTGTGGAATGGATTAGAACGGAGCCGACTCGAGACGAATAGAGTAGAAAAGAGTCGAATAGAGCATAGTTGGGCCGAATAGGGCCAAAGAAGGCCTAATCGAGCAGAATCCAGCAGAATCGATGCCATTGGAGCTGAATGGAGCAAAATGGAGCCCAATCGAACCGACTCGAAGCGAATTGATCTGATTCAAGCCTAATCGGGTGGAATGGCGTGAAAATGCGATGACTCGAACAGAATCAAAGATTAGAGAAGGGGAGGGGAGCGGCTGGGAGGGTAGAACAGAATAGAATAGAACAGTACATAATAGAAGGAAGAGAAGATAGCACAGTACGGTAGAGCAGAGAAGAGTAGAGTCGAATAGAGTGAAATAGTGCAGAATAGAGCTGAATAGAGCCAATTCTAGCCGAATCGAGCCCAATGGAAACAAAACGTGATGAATCGCGTCGAATAGCGTCCAATCGAATCCATTAGAATAGATTAGAGTAGGGTAGGGTAGAACAGAAGAGAGTAGAATGGAGTCGAATGGAGTTGCATAGAGAAAACTAGAGTAGAAAAGAGTCGAATCGAGCCGAATAAGGCTGAACCAAGTCGAATTGAGTTGAAACAAGCTGAATCGAAGCGATTCAAGCTGAATCGAGCTGATGGTGCCGAATGAGCCGATTCAAGCCTCATCGCGTCCAATCACATTGAAATGCTTTGAATCGAATCCAATTGAATAGATTCGAAAAGGTTAGGGTAGGGTGGTTTTTGCTAGGGTAGACTAGGGTAGACGAAAGTAGACTAGAGTAGAGTAGACAAGAGAAGTCTAGACTAGTAGCCTAGACAAGACAGCTGGACTAGTCAGACTAGTGGTATAGATCAGTAGGCTAGACAACTAGCCTTGAAGAGTACCCTTGCCCTGACAAGTCCCCTAAATTCTGAATCTGAACTAGTCCCCTTGCCTTAACTAGTATCCTGCACTAGTAGCCTTGTCTGAACTAGTACCCTTAACTAGTAGCCTTGCCTTAAGTAATAGTCTTAATGTCTGCCCTTGCCTTACCAGTACCCTGAACTAGTAGCCCTGCCTTAACTAGTACCCTGGCCTTCACCAGTAGCCTTCACTAGTACCCTGGCCTTCACTAGTAGCCTTGCCTCAACTAGTACCCTTCACTAGTACCCTCGCATTAACTAGTTGTCTTAACTAGTACCTGGCCTTCTCAGTCCCCATAAGTCCTACCCTGGCCTTAACCAGCTGACTTAACTGGTACCCTGGTCTTAACTAGTAGTATTCACTTGTACCCTTGAATCCACTGGTAGCCTAAACTAGTCGTCTTGCCTTAAGTAGTAGCCTTCACTTGGACCTTGCCTTAACTAGTATCCTTAACTAGTACCTGTGCCTTAACTAGTACAGCGGCCATAACGAATAGCCTGAACTAGTAGCCTTGTCTGAATTAGTACCCGGAACTAGTAGCCTTGCTTTAAGTAATAGTCTTAACGTCTGCCCTTGCCTTCCTAGTACCCTTAACTAGTAGCCAAGCCTTCACTACTACCCCTAACTAGTAGCCTTGCCTTAACTAGTAGCCTTGCCTTAACCAGTTGCCTTAACTAGGACCCTGGCCTTAACTAGAAGTATCAACTTGTAAACTTGCATCAGAGTAGCCTTAACTAGTACTCTTGCCTTAAGTAGTGGGCTGAACTAGTACTCGTGCCTTAGCTAGTACTCTTAACTAGTACAGTGCCCCTAACTCGTATCCTGAACTAGTAGCCTTCTCTTAACTAGTACCCTTAACTAGTAGCCTTGCCTTCACTGGTACCCTGGCCTTCTCCAGTAGCCTTAACTCAGACCCTGGCCTTCACTGGCAGCCTTAAGTAGTACCCTTAACTAGTACCCTCGCATTCACTAGTAGTCTGAACTAGTACCCTGGCCGTATCAGTACCCAGAACTACTACCCTTGCCGTAGCCAGTTGCCTTAAGTAGTACCCTGGCCTTAACTAGTAGTATTCACTTGTATTCTTGCATCAACTAGTAGCCTTAACTAGGCCTCTTGCCTTCAGTAGTGGCCTGAACTAGTACTCGTGCCTTAGCTAGTACTCTTAACTAGTACAGTGCCCCTAACTCATATCCTGAACTAGTAGCCTTCTCTAAACTAGTACCCTTCACTAGTACCCTTGCCTTCACTAGTACCCTGGCCTTCTCCAGTAGCCTTAACTCAGACCCTGGCCTTCACTGGCAGCCTTAAGTAGTACCCTTAACTAGTACCCTCGCATTCACTAGTAGCCTGAACTAGTACCCTGGCCGTATCAGTACCCAGAACTACTACCCTTGCCGTAACCAGTTGCCTTAAGTAGTACCCTGGCCTTAACTAGTAGTATTCACTTGTATTCTTGCATCAACTAGTAGCCTTAACTAGGACTCTTGCCTTAAGCAGTGGCCTGAATTTGTACCTTGCCTTAACTAGCAGCCTTAACTAGCACCCGTGCCTTTACTAGTACTCTTAACTAGTACAGTGGCCCTAACTAGTAGCCTGAACTAGTCCCCTTGCCTTAGGTAGTCCCTTTTCCAAACTAGTACCCTTCTTGAGTACCCCTTTTTTTATGGAGTAGGGTATGGTCCAGTAGGGTGTCATAAGGTAGGGTAGCATACGGTAGAACAGAGAAAACAGAATCCAATAGAATAGAAGAGGATAAGTCAGGATAGCTTAGTTTCGTGTAGGGTATGGTAGAGTAGCATAGGAAGGAATAGAGAAAAGAGAAAACGAGAATCCAATACAACAGAATCGAAAAGAAGAGACTAGATGAGGAAAGACTAGGGCGGGATAGGGTTCTGTCGAATAGAAGAGCGTAGAATGGTGTGGAATGGAGTCAAATGCAGTCAAACCGAGATGAATAGACGAGAAAAGAGTTGAATAGAGCGGAATAGCACCGAATAGGGACATATAGGGCTGAGTCGAGCCCAATCGAGCCCAATCGAGCCCGATCAAGTCAAATCGACCAGATTCGAGCTGAATGGAGCCGAATGGAGCTGGAATGAGCCAAATAGAGACACAGAAAATGAGCCAAGCTAGATCGAGCCAAATCGCACCTAATCGCATCCTATTGCATCGAATCTCGTCGAAGTCCATCCAATCCCACCAAAACCCATTGAATCTCATGAAATCTCACCGAATCCCGTCCAATTGTGTCCAATCGGGTCGAATCGAATGCAATCGAATTCAATAGAACAGCTTAGAGTAGTGTAGGTTAGGCTGGGATTCAATAGGGTAGGGCAGAGAGGAATAGACTAGAGAAGCATAGAGTAGAAGAGAAGAGAATACAAAGAGTAGAATGGAGTAGAGTGGAGTAGAGTAGACTAGTCAGAGTCGAGTAGTGCAGAATAGAGATGAATAGATCCAATTCGAGCTGAATCGAGTCGAATGGAGAGGAAATGAGACAAATCTCCATGAATCGAATAGATTAGAGTAGAGTAGGGTGGGGGAGAAGAGAATAGAATAGTGTAGAATGGAGTCGAACAGAGTAGAATGGTGTGGAATGGAGTCGAATGGAGCCAAATAGAGACGAATAAAGTAGAAAAGAGTTGAATAGAGCTGAACAGGGCCGGATACGTTTGGATCGAGCCTAATGATGCTGAGTCGAGCAGAATCGAGCGAAATTGTCCCGATTCAAGCCAAATCGAGCTAAATCAAGCCAATTCAAGCCTAATCCCATGGAATCGCCTTGAAAGGCATTGAATCGGATCGAATCGATTAGAGTAGAGGAGGGTAGAGTAGGAGGGGTTAGACTAGAACAGAACAGAACACAAGAGAAAGAATCGAATAGAATGAAGTAGAGACGAGTACAGTAGAATAGAGTCCAATAGAGTTGAATAGAGCCAAAGAGAGCTGAATGCAGCCGAATCCACCAAATTCGAGGTGAATCGAGAAGAATCATGTCGAATCGCGTTGAAAAGTGTCGAATCCAATCCAATAGTTTAGTGTAGGGCAGGTAAGATGAGGGGAGGGGAGGGTAGAAAAGAATAGATTAGAATAGACCAGAAAGAATAGAGAAGAGTAGACTAGAGTCAAATAGAGTCAAATCCTGCCGAAATGAGCCGAATAGAGAGGAAAAGGGCCAAGTCCAACCGAATCGAGTTGAATTCGCACAAAAAGGAGCTGATTCGAGCCGATAGGACGTGAATCAGGTCGAATCCCGTTCAAGTCTGTTGAATAGAATAGAACAGATTGCAGTAGGCTAAGTTAGAGTAGGGTAGGATAGACCAAAATGCAGTAGAACAGAACAGGATAGAAGAGAACTGAAAGACTAGAATAGGGTCGAGTAGTGCAGAGTCTAGAAGAATAGAGTTGAATATTGCCGACTAGAGCAAAATAGAGCCCAAAAGACCCAACGTGATAGAAATCAAGATGAATGGCGCCGAATCCCGCGGAATCATGCTGGATCGCGTCGAATCCCGTTGAATTGCATTGAATCCCATCCATTCAAGTCCAATCCAATCGAATCGATTAGAATAGACTAGAGAAGGGTAGAGTACAAGACAATAGAATAGAGAAGAATACAGTCGGATGGAGTAGAATGGTGTAGAATGGAGTTGAAAAGAGATAATAGAGTTGAGTAGACTCATAGAGCCATATGGAGTTGAATAGAGCCTATTCAAGCTGAATAGAACTGACCAGGGCGAAATGGAGCCGATTAGAACTGAATCGAACCGATTAGAGCCCAAGAGGGATGAATGGAGTGCAACGGAGCCGATTGGAGCCGAATCGCATCGAAATGCGTGGAATCGAATCCAGTGGAATAGATTAGAGTAGGGTTGGTTAAAATAGAGTAGAAGAGAATTGAACACAGTAAAAGAGAATAAAAAGAATACAAGAGAATCGAGTCCAAAAGGTTAGAGCAGAGCAGAATAGTGTAGAGCAGAACAGAGTCGAATAGAGTCTAAGCGAGCCAAATGGAGAAGAAACAAGGCAAATCGCGTTGAATCCCCTCGAACCAATTCCAGTCAATTAGGGTAGGGTAGAGTAAAATAGTGTTGAGTGGAGTAGAATGCTGTGCAACGCAATCGAATGGAGTCGAAAGGAGTAGAAAAGAGCCGAATAGAGCCGAATAGTGCTGAAGAGGGCCGAAGAGGGCCAAATCGAGCTGAATTGAGCCAAATCCAGCAAATCGAGCCTAATGGAGCCGAATTGAGCCGAATCCAGTTGAATCGACACCCTTCGAGCCAAATGGAGCCGAATGGACATGAATCGAACCAATTCGACGTGAATCGTGTCCAAATTCATGGAATCGAATTGAACAGATTAGAGTAGGGGAGGTTCGGGTATGGCAGGGTGGAATAGAGTAGAGTAGCATAGAATAAAACAGAAGAGAATAGAAGAGAACAGAACAATACAGAACGAATACAGAAAACAGTAGGCTAGAGTAGCGTCGAGGGAAACAGAGTAGAGTAGAATAGATTCGAACGGAGCTAAATAGAGCCAAACTGAGCCGAATCGTGTCCAAATGGGTTGAATCCAATCCAATCCAACGGATTAGAATAGAGTAGAGTTGGGTAGCATAGGGTAGGGTAGAATAGAGTAGACTAGAACAGAACAGAATAGGAAGAATAAAGAAAATAAAGAAGAGTAGACTAGAGTACGATAGAGTAGGCTAGTGTATAATAGGGTAGACTCGAATACAGCTGAGTAGAGCCGAATGGAGTCGAAATGAGAGGAATCACGTCTAATCGATTCGAGTAAATTAGAGTGGTGTAGGCTAGAGTAGAGCAGAATAGTGTAGAATGGTGTGGAATAAATAGAATGGAGTAGAATGGAGTCAAATAGAGACAAAAAGAGTAGAGAAGAGTCGAATAGAGCAGAATAGGGCCGAAAGAGGCGGAATTGAGCAGAATCGAAGCAATTCAAGCCAAACGAACCGAATAGAGCCAAATGGAATAGAATCGAGCTGATTCAAGCTTAATCACGTCGAATCCCGTTCAATGCATCCAATGCAATCCAAACGTCTAGATTAGAGAAGGGGAGAGGAGGGTGGAATAGAATAGAATAGAGTAGACTAGAAGAGATTAGAACAGAATAGAAGGAATAGAATAGAGTAGAAAAGAGTAGGGTCGAATAGACTCGAATAGAGTCGATTAGAGACGAATAGGCCAAACAGAGACGAATAGAGAAAACAGAGCTGAATGGAGCCGAATAGAGACGTAAAGGAGCCATATAGAGCCGATTCGCACCTAATCGAGCTGAATCAAGCAGAATCACGCCGACTGTCACTGAATAGCGTCGAATCACATCGAATCACGTCGAATCGCATCAAATCACATCGTTTTGTGTCGGACCGGGTCGAATCGCTTCGGATCGCATCGGATTGCATCGAATGTCGTCGAATCACGACGAATCACGCCCCATCACGTCCAATAACTTCGAATTGCGTCCAATCTCCTAGAATTCTGCTGAATCACGTCGAATCGTATGGAATCTCGCCTAATCTCTTTGAATCCCGTCAAATGCCTTCGGACCTTGTCGAATCCCGTCAAATCCTGTCCAATCGCGTCGAAGTGAATCGAATTGAATCAAATAGATTCAAGTAGGGTGGGTTTGGGTGGGGTGCAGTAGGGTTGGGTAGGGTAGGATAGAACAGAGTCCAACAGAATAGGAGAGAACAGAACAGAAGAGAAAGAATCCAGCAGAATAGAATAGAGTAGAAAAGAGTCAGATAGTGCAGAACATAGCCGAATGGAGACAAAACAAGATGAATCGCGTTGAATCGCTTCGAATCGGGTCAAATCGAATCCATTCGAATAGATTAGGGTAGGGAAGGGTAGACGAGAATAGAGGAGAAGAGTGCAGAATGGTGTGGAATGGATTAGAACGGAGCCGACTCGAGACGAATAGAGTAGAAAAGAGTCGAATAGAGCATAGTTGGGCCGAATAGGGCCAAAGAAGGCCTAATCGAGCAGAATCCAGCAGAATCGATGCCATTGGAGCTGAATGGAGCAAAATGGAGCCCAATCGAACCGACTCGAAGCGAATTGATCTGATTCAAGCCTAATCGGGTGGAATGGCGTGAAAATGCGATGACTCGAACAGAATCAAAGATTAGAGAAGGGGAGGGGAGCGGCTGGGAGGGTAGAACAGAATAGAATAGAACAGTACATAATAGAAGGAAGAGAAGATAGCACAGTACGGTAGAGCAGAGAAGAGTAGAGTCGAATAGAGTGAAATAGTGCAGAATAGAGCTGAATAGAGCCAATTCTAGCCGAATCGAGCCCAATGGAAACAAAACGTGATGAATCGCGTCGAATAGCGTCCAATCGAATCCATTAGAATAGATTAGAGTAGGGTAGGGTAGAACAGAAGAGAGTAGAATGGAGTCGAATGGAGTTGCATAGAGAAAACTAGAGTAGAAAAGAGTCGAATCGAGCCGAATAAGGCTGAACCAAGTTGAATTGAGTTGAAACAAGCTGAATCGAAGCGATTCAAGCTGAATCGAGCTGATGGTGCCGAATGAGCCGATTCAAGCCTCATCGCGTCCAATCACATTGAAATGCTTTGAATCGAATCCAATTGAATAGATTCGAAAAGGTTAGGGTAGGGTGGTTTTTGCTAGGGTAGACTAGGGTAGACGAAAGTAGACTAGAGTAGAGTAGACAAGAGAAGTCTAGACTAGTAGCCTAGACAAGACAGCTGGACTAGTCAGACTAGTGGTATAGATCAGTAGGCTAGACAACTAGCCTTGAAGAGTACCCTTGCCCTGACAAGTCCCCTAAATTCTGAATCTGAACTAGTCCCCTTGCCTTAACTAGTATCCTGCACTAGTAGCCTTGTCTGAACTAGTACCCTTAACTAGTAGCCTTGCCTTAAGTAATAGTCTTAATGTCTGCCCTTGCCTTACCAGTACCCTGAACTAGTAGCCCTGCCTTAACTAGTACCCTGGCCTTCACCAGTAGCCTTCACTAGTACCCTGGCCTTCACTAGTAGCCTTGCCTCAACTAGTACCCTTCACTAGTACCCTCGCATTAACTAGTTGTCTTAACTAGTACCTGGCCTTCTCAGTCCCCATAAGTCCTACCCTGGCCTTAACCAGCTGCCTTAACTGGTACCCTGGTCTTAAGTAGTAGTATTCACTTGTACCCTTGAATCCACTGGTAGCCTAAACTAGTCGTCTTGCCTTAAGTAGTAGCCTTCACTTGGACCTTGCCTTAACTAGTATCCTTAACTAGTACCTGTGCCTTAACTAGTACAGCGGCCATAACGAATAGCCTGAACTAGTAGCCTTGTCTGAATTAGTACCCGGAACTAGTAGCCTTGCTTTAAGTAATAGTCTTAACGTCTGCCCTTGCCTTCCTAGTACCCTTAACTAGTAGCCAAGCCTTCACTACTACCCCTAACTAGTAGCCTTGCCTTAACTAGTAGCCTTGCCTTAACCAGTTGCCTTAACTAGGACGCTGGCCTTAACTAGAAGTATCAACTTGTAAACTTGCATCAGAGTAGCCTTAACTAGTACTCTTGCCTTAAGTAGTGGGCTGAACTAGTACTCGTGCCTTAGCTAGTACTCTTAACTAGTACAGTGCCCCTAACTCGTATCCTGAACTAGTAGCCTTCTCTTAACTAGTACCCTTAACTAGTAGCCTTGCCTTCACTGGTACCCTGGCCTTCTCCAGTAGCCTTAACTCAGACCCTGGCCTTCACTGGCAGCCTTAAGTAGTACCCTTAACTAGTACCCTCGCATTCACTAGTAGTCTGAACTAGTACCCTGGCCGTATCAGTACCCAGAACTACTACCCTTGCCGTAGCCAGTTGCCTTAAGTAGTACCCTGGCCTTAACTAGTAGTATTCACTTGTATTCTTGCATCAACTAGTAGCCTTAACTAGGCCTCTTGCCTTCAGTAGTGGCCTGAACTAGTACTCGTGCCTTAGCTAGTACTCTTAACTAGTACAGTGCCCCTAACTCATATCCTGAACTAGTAGCCTTCTCTAAACTAGTACCCTTCACTAGTACCCTTGCCTTCACTAGTACCCTGGCCTTCTCCAGTAGCCTTAACTCAGACCCTGGCCTTCACTGGCAGCCTTAAGTAGTACCCTTAACTAGTACCCTCGCATTCACTAGTAGCCTGAACTAGTACCCTGGCCGTATCAGTACCCAGAACTACTACCCTTGCCGTAACCAGTTGCCTTAAGTAGTACCCTGGCCTTAACTAGTAGTATTCACTTGTATTCTTGCATCAACTAGTAGCCTTAACTAGGACTCTTGCCTTAAGCAGTGGCCTGAATTTGTACCTTGCCTTAACTAGCAGCCTTAACTAGCACCCGTGCCTTTACTAGTACTCTTAACTAGTACAGTGGCCCTAACTAGTAGCCTGAACTAGTCCCCTTGCCTTAGGTAGTCCCTTTTCCAAACTAGTACCCTTCTTGAGTACCCCTTTTTTTATGGAGTAGGGTATGGTCCAGTAGGGTGTCATAAGGTAGGGTAGCATACGGTAGAACAGAGAAAACAGAATCCAATAGAATAGAAGAGGATAAGTCAGGATAGCTTAGTTTCGTGTAGGGTATGGTAGAGTAGCATAGGAAGGAATAGAGAAAAGAGAAAACGAGAATCCAATACAACAGAATCGAAAAGAAGAGACTAGATGAGGAAAGACTAGGGCGGGATAGGGTTCTGTCGAATAGAAGAGCGTAGAATGGTGTGGAATGGAGTCAAATGCAGTCAAACCGAGATGAATAGACGAGAAAAGAGTTGAATAGAGCGGAATAGCACCGAATAGGGACATATAGGGCTGAGTCGAGCCCAATCGAGCCCAATCGAGCCCGATCAAGTCAAATCGACCAGATTCGAGCTGAATGGAGCCGAATGGAGCTGGAATGAGCCAAATAGAGACACAGAAAATGAGCCAAGCTAGATCGAGCCAAATCGCACCTAATCACATCCTATTGCATCGAATCTCATCGAAGTCCATCCAATCCCACCAAAACCCATTGAATCTCATGAAATCTCACCGAATCCCGTCCAATTGTGTCCAATCGGGTCGAATCGAATGCAATCGAATTCAATAGAACAGCTTAGAGTAGTGTAGGTTAGGCTGGGATTCAATAGGGTAGGGCAGAGAGGAATAGACTAGAGAAGCATAGAGTAGAAGAGAAGAGAATACAAAGAGTAGAATGGAGTAGAGTGGAGTAGAGTAGACTAGTCAGAGTCGAGTAGTGCAGAATAGAGATGAATAGATCCAATTCGAGCTGAATCGAGTCGAATGGAGAGGAAATGAGACAAATCTCCATGAATCGAATAGATTAGAGTAGAGTAGGGTGGGGGAGAAGAGAATAGAATAGTGTAGAATGGAGTCGAACAGAGTAGAATGGTGTGGAATGGAGTCGAATGGAGCCAAATAGAGACGAATAAAGTAGAAAAGAGTTGAATAGAGCTGAACAGGGCCGGATACGTTTGGATCGAGCCTAATGATGCTGAGTCGAGCAGAATCGAGCGAAATTGTCCCGATTCAAGCCAAATCGAGCTAAATCAAGCCAATTCAAGCCTAATCCCATGGAATCGCCTTGAAAGGCATTGAATCGGATCGAATCGATTAGAGTAGAGGAGGGTAGAGTAGGAGGGGTTAGACTAGAACAGAACAGAACACAAGAGAAAGAATCGAATAGAATGAAGTAGAGACGAGTACAGTAGAATAGAGTCCAATAGAGTTGAATAGAGCCAAAGAGAGCTGAATGCAGCCGAATCCACCAAATTCGAGGTGAATCGAGAAGAATCATGTCGAATCGCGTTGAAAAGTGTCGAATCCAATCCAATAGTTTAGTGTAGGGCAGGTAAGATGAGGGGAGGGGAGGGTAGAAAAGAATAGATTAGAATAGACCAGAAAGAATAGAGAAGAGTAGACTAGAGTCAAATAGAGTCAAATCCTGCCGAAATGAGCCGAATAGAGAGGAAAAGGGCCAAGTCCAACCGAATCGAGTTGAATTCGCACAAAAAGGAGCTGATTCGAGCCGATAGGACGTGAATCAGGTCGAATCCCGTTCAAGTCTGTTGAATAGAATAGAACAGATTGCAGTAGGCTAAGTTAGAGTAGGGTAGGATAGACCAAAATGCAGTAGAACAGAACAGGATAGAAGAGAACTGAAAGACTAGAATAGGGTCGAGTAGTGCAGAGTCTAGAAGAATAGAGTTGAATATTGCCGACTAGAGCAAAATAGAGCCCAAAAGACCCAACGTGATAGAAATCAAGATGAATGGCGCCGAATCCCGCGGAATCATGCTGGATCGCGTCGAATCCCGTTGAATTGCATTGAATCCCATCCATTCAAGTCCAATCCAATCGAATCGATTAGAATAGACTAGAGAAGGGTAGAGTACAAGACAATAGAATAGAGAAGAATACAGTCGGATGGAGTAGAATGGTGTAGAATGGAGTTGAAAAGAGATAATAGAGTTGAGTAGACTCATAGAGCCATATGGAGTTGAATAGAGCCTATTCAAGCTGAATAGAACTGACCAGGGCGAAATGGAGCCGATTAGAACTGAATCGAACCGATTAGAGCCCAAGAGGGATGAATGGAGTGCAACGGAGCCGATTGGAGCCGAATCGCATCGAAATGCGTGGAATCGAATCCAGTGGAATAGATTAGAGTAGGGTTGGTTAAAATAGAGTAGAAGAGAATTGAACACAGTAAAAGAGAATAAAAAGAATACAAGAGAATCGAGTCCAAAAGGTTAGAGCAGAGCAGAATAGTGTAGAGCAGAACAGAGTCGAATAGAGTCTAAGCGAGCCAAATGGAGAAGAAACAAGGCAAATCGCGTTGAATCCCCTCGAACCAATTCCAGTCAATTAGGGTAGGGTAGAGTAAAATAGTGTTGAGTGGAGTAGAATGCTGTGCAACGCAATCGAATGGAGTCGAAAGGAGTAGAAAAGAGCCGAATAGAGCCGAATAGTGCTGAAGAGGGCCGAAGAGGGCCAAATCGAGCTGAATTGAGCCAAATCCAGCAAATCGAGCCTAATGGAGCCGAATTGAGCCGAATCCAGTTGAATCGACACCCTTCGAGCCAAATGGAGCCGAATGGACATGAATCGAACCAATTCGACCTGAATCGTGTCCAAATTCATGGAATCGAATTGAACAGATTAGAGTAGGGGAGGTTCGGGTATGGCAGGGTGGAATAGAGTAGAGTAGCATAGAATAAAACAGAAGAGAATAGAAGAGAACAGAACAATACAGAACGAATACAGAAAACAGTAGGCTAGAGTAGCGTCGAGGGAAACAGAGTAGAGTAGAATAGATTCGAACGGAGCTAAATAGAGCCAAACTGAGCCGAATCGTGTCCAAATGGGTTGAATCCAATCCAATCCAACGGATTAGAATAGAGTAGAGTTGGGTAGCATAGGGTAGGGTAGAATAGAGTAGACTAGAACAGAACAGAATAGGAAGAATAAAGAAAATAAAGAAGAGTAGACTAGAGTACGATAGAGTAGGCTAGTGTATAATAGGGTAGACTCGAATACAGCTGAGTAGAGCCGAATGGAGTCGAAATGAGAGGAATCACGTCTAATCGATTCGAGTAAATTAGAGTGGTGTAGGCTAGAGTAGAGCAGAATAGTGTAGAATGGTGTGGAATAAATAGAATGGAGTAGAATGGAGTCAAATAGAGACAAAAAGAGTAGAGAAGAGTCGCATAGAGCAGAATAGGGCCGAAAGAGGCGGAATTGAGCAGAATCGAAGCAATTCAAGCCAAACGAACCGAATAGAGCCAAATGGAATAGAATCGAGCTGATTCAAGCTTAATCACGTCGAATCCCGTTCAATGCATCCAATGCAATCCAAACGTCTAGATTAGAGAAGGGGAGAGGAGGGTGGAATAGAATAGAATAGAGTAGACTAGAAGAGATTAGAACAGAATAGAAGGAATAGAATAGAGTAGAAAAGAGTAGGGTCGAATAGACTCGAATAGAGTCGATTAGAGACGAATAGGCCAAACAGAGACGAATAGAGAAAACAGAGCTGAATGGAGCCGAATAGAGACGTAAAGGAGCCATATAGAGCCGATTCGCACCTAATCGAGCTGAATCAAGCAGAATCACGCCGACTGTCACTGAATAGCGTCGAATCACATCGAATCACGTCGAATCGCATCAAATCACATCGTTTTGTGTCGGACCGGGTCGAATCGCTTCGGATCGCATCGGATTGCATCGAATGTCGTCGAATCACGACGAATCACGCCCCATCACGTCCAATAACTTCGAATTGCGTCCAATCTCCTAGAATTCTGCTGAATCACGTCGAATCGTATGGAATCTCGCCTAATCTCTTTGAATCCCGTCAAATGCCTTCGGACCTTGTCGAATCCCGTCAAATCCTGTCCAATCGCGTCGAAGTGAATCGAATTGAATCAAATAGATTCAAGTAGGGTGGGTTTGGGTGGGGTGCAGTAGGGTTGGGTAGGGTAGGATAGAACAGAGTCCAACAGAATAGGAGAGAACAGAACAGAAGAGAAAGAATCCAGCAGAATAGAATAGAGTAGAAAAGAGTCAGATAGTGCAGAACATAGCCGAATGGAGACAAAACAAGATGAATCGCGTTGAATCGCTTCGAATCGGGTCAAATCGAATCCATTCGAATAGATTAGGGTAGGGAAGGGTAGACGAGAATAGAGGAGAAGAGTGCAGAATGGTGTGGAATGGATTAGAACGGAGCTGACTCGAGACGAATAGAGTAGAAAAGAGTCGAATAGAGCATAGTTGGGCCGAATAGGGCCAAAGAAGGCCTAATCGAGCAGAATCCAGCAGAATCGATGCCATTGGAGCTGAATGGAGCAAAATGGAGCCCAATCGAACCGACTCGAAGCAAATTGATCTGATTCAAGCCTAATCGGGTGGAATGGCGTGAAAATGCGATGACTCGAACAGAATCAAAGATTAGAGAAGGGGAGGGGAGCGGCCGGGAGGGTAGAACAGAATAGAATAGAACAGTACATAATAGAAGGAAGAGAAGATAGCACAGTACGGTAGAGCAGAGAAGAGTAGAGTCGAATAGAGTGAAATAGTGCAGAATAGAGCTGAATAGAGCCAATTCTAGCCGAATCGAGCCCAATGGAAACAAAACGTGATGAATCGCGTCGAATAGCGTCCAATCGAATCCATTAGAATAGATTAGAGTAGGGTAGGGTAGAACAGAATAGAGTAGAATGGAGTCGAATGGAGTTGCATAGAGAAAACTAGAGTAGAAAAGAGTCGAATCGAGCCGAATAAGGCTGAACCAAGTCGAATTGAGTTGAAACAAGCTGAATCGAAGCGATTCAAGCTGAATCGAGCTGATGGTGCCGAATGAGCCGATTCAAGCCTCATCGCGTCCAATCACATTGAAATGCTTTGAATCGAATCCAATTGAATAGATTCGAAAAGGTTAGGGTAGGGTGGTTTTTGCTAGGGTAGACTAGGGTAGACGAAAGTAGACTAGAGTAGAGTAGACAAGAGAAGTCTAGACTAGTAGCCTAGACAAGACAGCTGGACTAGTCAGACTAGTGGTATAGATCAGTAGGCTAGACAACTAGCCTTGAAGAGTACCCTTGCCCTGACAAGTCCCCTAAATTCTGAATCTGAACTAGTCCCCTTGCCTTCACTAGTATCCTGCACTAGTAGCCTTGTCTGAACTAGTACCCTTAACTAGTGGCCTTGCCTTAAGTAATAGTCTTAATGTCTGCCCTTGCCTTACCAGTACCCTGAACTAGTAGCCCTGCCTTAACTAGTACCCTGGCCTTCACCAGTAGCCTTCACTAGTACCCTGGCCTTCACTAGTAGCCTTGCCTCAACTAGTACCCTTCACTAGTACCCTCGCATTAACTAGTTGTCTTAACTAGTACCTGGCCTTCTCAGTCCCCATAAGTCCTACCCTGGCCTTAACCAGCTGCCTTAACTGGTACCCTGGTCTTAAGTAGTAGTATTCACTTGTACCCTTGAATCCACTGGTAGCCTAAACTAGTCGTCTTGCCTTAAGTAGTAGCCTTCGCTTGGACCTTGCCTTAACTAGTATCCTTAACTAGTACCTGTGCCTTAACTAGTACAGCGGCCATAACGAATAGCCTGAACTAGTAGCCTTGTCTGAATTAGTACCCGGAGCTAGTAGCCTTGCTTTAAGTAATAGTCTTAACGTCTGCCCTTGCCTTCCTAGTACCCTTAACTAGTAGCCAAGCCTTCACTACTACCCCTAACTAGTAGCCTTGCCTTAACTAGTAGCCTTGCCTTAACCAGTTGCCTTAACTAGGACGCTGGCCTTAACTAGAAGTATCAACTTGTAAACTTGCATCAGAGTAGCCTTAACTAGTACTCTTGCCTTAAGTAGTGGGCTGAACTAGTACTCGTGCCTTAGCTAGTACTCTTAACTAGTACAGTGCCCCTAACTCGTATCCTGAACTAGTAGCCTTCTCTTAACTAGTACCCTTAACTAGTAGCCTTGCCTTCACTGGTACCCTGGCCTTCTCCAGTAGCCTTAACTCAGACCCTGGCCTTCACTGGCAGCCTTAAGTAGTACCCTTAACTAGTACCCTCGCATTCACTAGTAGTCTGAACTAGTACCCTGGCCGTATCAGTACCCAGAACTACTACCCTTGCCGTAGCCAGTTGCCTTAAGTAGTACCCTGGCCTTAACTAGTAGTATTCACTTGTATTCTTGCATCAACTAGTAGCCTTAACTAGGCCTCTTGCCTTCAGTAGTGGCCTGAACTAGTACTCGTGCCTTAGCTAGTACTCTTAACTAGTACAGTGCCCCTAACTCATATCCTGAACTAGTAGCCTTCTCTAAACTAGTACCCTTCACTAGTACCCTTGCCTTCACTAGTACCCTGGCCTTCTCCAGTAGCCTTAACTCAGACCCTGGCCTTCACTGGCAGCCTTAAGTAGTACCCTTAACTAGTACCCTCGCATTCACTAGTAGCCTGAACTAGTACCCTGGCCGTATCAGTACCCAGAACTACTACCCTTGCCGTAACCAGTTGCCTTAAGTAGTACCCTGGCCTTAACTAGTAGTATTCACTTGTATTCTTGCATCAACTAGTAGCCTTAACTAGGACTCTTGCCTTAAGCAGTGGCCTGAATTTGTACCTTGCCTTAACTAGCAGCCTTAACTAGCACCCGTGCCTTTACTAGTACTCTTAACTAGTACAGTGGCCCTAACTAGTAGCCTGAACTAGTCCCCTTGCCTTAGGTAGTCCCTTTTCCAAACTAGTACCCTTCTTGAGTACCCCTTTTTTTATGGAGTAGGGTATGGTCCAGTAGGGTGTCATAAGGTAGGGTAGCATACGGTAGAACAGAGAAAACAGAATCCAATAGAATAGAAGAGGATAAGTCAGGATAGCTTAGTTTCGTGTAGGGTATGGTAGAGTAGCATAGGAAGGAATAGAGAAAAGAGAAAACGAGAATCCAATACAACAGAATCGAAAAGAAGAGACTAGATGAGGAAAGACTAGGGCGGGATAGGGTTCTGTCGAATAGAAGAGCGTAGAATGGTGTGGAATGGAGTCAAATGCAGTCAAACCGAGATGAATAGACGAGAAAAGAGTTGAATAGAGTGGAATAGCACCGAATAGGGACATATAGGGCTGAGTCGAGCCCAATCGAGCCCAATCGAGCCCGATCAAGTCAAATCGACCAGATTCGAGCTGAATGGAGCCGAATGGAGCTGGAATGAGCCAAATAGAGACACAGAAAATGAGCCAAGCTAGATCGAGCCAAATCGCACCTAATCACATCCTATTGCATCGAATCTCATCGAAGTCCATCCAATCCCACCAAAACCCATTGAATCTCATGAAATCTCACCGAATCCCGTCCAATTGTGTCCAATCGGGTCGAATCGAATGCAATCGAATTCAATAGAACAGCTTAGAGTAGTGTAGGTTAGGCTGGGATTCAATAGGGTAGGGCAGAGAGGAATAGACTAGAGAAGCATAGAGTAGAAGAGAAGAGAATACAAAGAGTAGAATGGAGTAGAGTGGAGTAGAGTAGACTAGTCAGAGTCGAGTAGTGCAGAATAGAGATGAATAGATCCAATTCGAGCTGAATCGAGTCGAATGGAGAGGAAATGAGACAAATCTCCATGAATCGAATAGATTAGAGTAGAGTAGGGTGGGGGAGAAGAGAATAGAATAGTGTAGAATGGAGTCGAACAGAGTAGAATGGTGTGGAATGGAGTCGAATGGAGCCAAATAGAGACGAATAAAGTAGAAAAGAGTTGAATAGAGCTGAACAGGGCCGGATACGTTTGGATCGAGCCTAATGATGCTGAGTCGAGCAGAATCGAGCGAAATTGTCCCGATTCAAGCCAAATCGAGCTAAATCAAGCCAATTCAAGCCTAATCCCATGGAATCGCCTTGAAAGGCATTGAATCGGATCGAATCGATTAGAGTAGAGGAGGGTAGAGTAGGAGGGGTTAGACTAGAACAGAACAGAACACAAGAGAAAGAATCGAATAGAATGAAGTAGAGACGAGTACAGTAGAATAGAGTCCAATAGAGTTGAATAGAGCCAAAGAGAGCTGAATGCAGCCGAATCCACCAAATTCGAGGTGAATCGAGAAGAATCATGTCGAATCGCGTTGAAAAGTGTCGAATCCAATCCAATAGTTTAGTGTAGGGCAGGTAAGATGAGGGGAGGGGAGGGTAGAAAAGAATAGATTAGAATAGACCAGAAAGAATAGAGAAGAGTAGACTAGAGTCAAATAGAGTCAAATCCTGCCGAAATGAGCCGAATAGAGAGGAAAAGGGCCAAGTCCAACCGAATCGAGTTGAATTCGCACAAAAAGGAGCTGATTCGAGCCGATAGGACGTGAATCAGGTCGAATCCCGTTCAAGTCTGTTGAATAGAATAGAACAGATTGCAGTAGGCTAAGTTAGAGTAGGGTAGGATAGACCAAAATGCAGTAGAACAGAACAGGATAGAAGAGAACTGAAAGACTAGAATAGGGTCGAGTAGTGCAGAGTCTAGAAGAATAGAGTTGAATATTGCCGACTAGAGCAAAATAGAGCCCAAAAGACCCAACGTGATAGAAATCAAGATGAATGGCGCCGAATCCCGCGGAATCATGCTGGATCGCGTCGAATCCCGTTGAATTGCATTGAATCCCATCCATTCAAGTCCAATCCAATCGAATCGATTAGAATAGACTAGAGAAGGGTAGAGTACAAGACAATAGAATAGAGAAGAATACAGTCGGATGGAGTAGAATGGTGTAGAATGGAGTTGAAAAGAGATAATAGAGTTGAGTAGACTCATAGAGCCATATGGAGTTGAATAGAGCCTATTCAAGCTGAATAGAACTGACCAGGGCGAAATGGAGCCGATTAGAACTGAATCGAACCGATTAGAGCCCAAGAGGGATGAATGGAGTGCAACGGAGCCGATTGGAGCCGAATCGCATCGAAATGCGTGGAATCGAATCCAGTGGAATAGATTAGAGTAGGGTTGGTTAAAATAGAGTAGAAGAGAATTGAACACAGTAAAAGAGAATAAAAAGAATACAAGAGAATCGAGTCCAAAAGGTTAGAGCAGAGCAGAATAGTGTAGAGCAGAACAGAGTCGAATAGAGTCTAAGCGAGCCAAATGGAGAAGAAACAAGGCAAATCGCGTTGAATCCCCTCAAACCAATTCCAGTCAATTAGGGTAGGGTAGAGTAAAATAGTGTTGAGTGGAGTAGAATGCTGTGCAACGCAATCGAATGGAGTCGAAAGGAGTAGAAAAGAGCCGAATAGAGCCGAATAGTGCTGAAGAGGGCCGAAGAGGGCCAAATCGAGCTGAATTGAGCCAAATCCAGCAAATCGAGCCTAATGGAGCCGAATTGAGCCGAATCCAGTTGAATCGACACCCTTCGAGCCAAATGGAGCCGAATGGACATGAATCGAACCAATTCGACGTGAATCGTGTCCAAATTCATGGAATCGAATTGAACAGATTAGAGTAGGGGAGGTTCGGGTATGGCAGGGTGGAATAGAGTAGAGTAGCATAGAATAAAACAGAAGAGAATAGAAGAGAACAGAACAATACAGAACGAATACAGAAAACAGTAGGCTAGAGTAGCGTCGAGGGAAACAGAGTAGAGTAGAATAGATTCGAACGGAGCTAAATAGAGCCAAACTGAGCCGAATCGTGTCCAAATGGGTTGAATCCAATCCAATCCAACGGATTAGAATAGAGTAGAGTTGGGTAGCATAGGGTAGGGTAGAATAGAGTAGACTAGAACAGAACAGAATAGGAAGAATAAAGAAAATAAAGAAGAGTAGACTAGAGTACGATAGAGTAGGCTAGTGTATAATAGGGTAGACTCGAATACAGCTGAGTAGAGCCGAATGGAGTCGAAATGAGAGGAATCACGTCTAATCGATTCGAGTAAATTAGAGTGGTGTAGGCTAGAGTAGAGCAGAATAGTGTAGAATGGTGTGGAATAAATAGAATGGAGTAGAATGGAGTCAAATAGAGACAAAAAGAGTAGAGAAGAGTCGCATAGAGCAGAATAGGGCCGAAAGAGGCGGAATTGAGCAGAATCGAAGCAATTCAAGCCAAACGAACCGAATAGAGCCAAATGGAATAGAATCGAGCTGATTCAAGCTTAATCACGTCGAATCCCGTTCAATGCATCCAATGCAATCCAAACGTCTAGATTAGAGAAGGGGAGAGGAGGGTGGAATAGAATAGAATAGAGTAGACTAGAAGAGATTAGAACAGAATAGAAGGAATAGAATAGAGTAGAAAAGAGTAGGGTCGAATAGACTCGAATAGAGTCGATTAGAGACGAATAGGCCAAACAGAGACGAATAGAGAAAACAGAGCTGAATGGAGCCGAATAGAGACGTAAAGGAGCCATATAGAGCCGATTCGCACCTAATCGAGCTGAATCAAGCAGAATCACGCCGACTGTCACTGAATAGCGTCGAATCACATCGAATCACGTCGAATCGCATCAAATCACATCGTTTTGTGTCGGACCGGGTCGAATCGCTTCGGATCGCATCGGATTGCATCGAATGTCGTCGAATCACGACGAATCACGCCCCATCACGTCCAATAACTTCGAATTGCGTCCAATCTCCTAGAATTCTGCTGAATCACGTCGAATCGTATGGAATCTCGCCTAATCTCTTTGAATCCCGTCAAATGCCTTCGGACCTTGTCGAATCCCGTCAAATCCTGTCCAATCGCGTCGAAGTGAATCGAATTGAATCAAATAGATTCAAGTAGGGTGGGTTTGGGTGGGGTGCAGTAGGGTTGGGTAGGGTAGGATAGAACAGAGTCCAACAGAATAGGAGAGAACAGAACAGAAGAGAAAGAATCCAGCAGAATAGAATAGAGTAGAAAAGAGTCAGATAGTGCAGAACATAGCCGAATGGAGACAAAACAAGATGAATCGCGTTGAATCGCTTCGAATCGGGTCAAATCGAATCCATTCGAATAGATTAGGGTAGGGAAGGGTAGACGAGAATAGAGGAGAAGAGTGCAGAATGGTGTGGAATGGATTAGAACGGAGCTGACTCGAGACGAATAGAGTAGAAAAGAGTCGAATAGAGCATAGTTGGGCCGAATAGGGCCAAAGAAGGCCTAATCGAGCAGAATCCAGCAGAATCGATGCCATTGGAGCTGAATGGAGCAAAATGGAGCCCAATCGAACCGACTCGAAGCGAATTGATCTGATTCAAGCCTAATCGGGTGGAATGGCGTGAAAATGCGATGACTCGAACAGAATCAAAGATTAGAGAAGGGGAGGGGAGCGGCCGGGAGGGTAGAACAGAATAGAATAGAACAGTACATAATAGAAGGAAGAGAAGATAGCACAGTACGGTAGAGCAGAGAAGAGTAGAGTCGAATAGAGTGAAATAGTGCAGAATAGAGCTGAATAGAGCCAATTCTAGCCGAATCGAGCCCAATGGAAACAAAACGTGATGAATCGCGTCGAATAGCGTCCAATCGAATCCATTAGAATAGATTAGAGTAGGGTAGGGTAGAACAGAATAGAGTAGAATGGAGTCGAATGGAGTTGCATAGAGAAAACTAGAGTAGAAAAGAGTCGAATCGAGCCGAATAAGGCTGAACCAAGTCGAATTGAGTTGAAACAAGCTGAATCGAAGCGATTCAAGCTGAATCGAGCTGATGGTGCCGAATGAGCCGATTCAAGCCTCATCGCGTCCAATCA
This sequence comes from Loxodonta africana, assembly GCF_030014295.1. Classification (NCBI taxonomy): domain Eukaryota; kingdom Metazoa; phylum Chordata; class Mammalia; order Proboscidea; family Elephantidae; genus Loxodonta; species Loxodonta africana. Next base: position 409,293 of record NW_026974824.1, read on the forward strand.
CATTGAAATGCTTTGAATCGAATCCAATTGAATAGATTCGAAAAGGTTAGGGTAGGGTGGTTTTTGCTAGGGTAGACTAGGGTAGACGAAAGTAGACTAGAGTAGAGTAGACAAGAGAAGTCTAGACTAGTAGCCTAGACAAGACAGCTGGACTAGTCAGACTAGTGGTATAGATCAGTAGGCTAGACAACTAGCCTTGAAGAGTACCCTTGCCCTGACAAGTCCCCTAAATTCTGAATCTGAACTAGTCCCCTTGCCTTAACTAGTATCCTGCACTAGTAGCCTTGTCTGAACTAGTACCCTTAACTAGTGGCCTTGCCTTAAGTAATAGTCTTAATGTCTGCCCTTGCCTTACCAGTACCCTGAACTAGTAGCCCTGCCTTAACTAGTACCCTGGCCTTCACCAGTAGCCTTCACTAGTACCCTGGCCTTCACTAGTAGCCTTGCCTCAACTAGTACCCTTCACTAGTACCCTCGCATTAACTAGTTGTCTTAACTAGTACCTGGCCTTCTCAGTCCCCATAAGTCCTACCCTGGCCTTAACCAGCTGCCTTAACTGGTACCCTGGTCTTAAGTAGTAGTATTCACTTGTACCCTTGAATCCACTGGTAGCCTAAACTAGTCGTCTTGCCTTAAGTAGTAGCCTTCGCTTGGACCTTGCCTTAACTAGTATCCTTAACTAGTACCTGTGCCTTAACTAGTACAGCGGCCATAACGAATAGCCTGAACTAGTAGCCTTGTCTGAATTAGTACCCGGAACTAGTAGCCTTGCTTTAAGTAATAGTCTTAACGTCTGCCCTTGCCTTCCTAGTACCCTTAACTAGTAGCCAAGCCTTCACTACTACCCCTAACTAGTAGCCTTGCCTTAACTAGTAGCCTTGCCTTAACCAGTTGCCTTAACTAGGACGCTGGCCTTAACTAGAAGTATCAACTTGTAAACTTGCATCAGAGTAGCCTTAACTAGTACTCTTGCCTTAAGTAGTGGGCTGAACTAGTACTCGTGCCTTAGCTAGTACTCTTAACTAGTACAGTGCCCCTAACTCGTATCCTGAACTAGTAGCCTTCTCTTAACTAGTACCCTTAACTAGTAGCCTTGCCTTCACTGGTACCCTGGCCTTCTCCAGTAGCCTTAACTCAGACCCTGGCCTTCACTGGCAGCCTTAAGTAGTACCCTTAACTAGTACCCTCGCATTCACTAGTAGTCTGAACTAGTACCCTGGCCGTATCAGTACCCAGAACTACTACCCTTGCCGTAGCCAGTTGCCTTAAGTAGTACCCTGGCCTTAACTAGTAGTATTCACTTGTATTCTTGCATCAACTAGTAGCCTTAACTAGGCCTCTTGCCTTCAGTAGTGGCCTGAACTAGTACTCGTGCCTTAGCTAGTACTCTTAACTAGTACAGTGCCCCTAACTCATATCCTGAACTAGTAGCCTTCTCTAAACTAGTACCCTTCACTAGTACCCTTGCCTTCACTAGTACCCTGGCCTTCTCCAGTAGCCTTAACTCAGACCCTGGCCTTCACTGGCAGCCTTAAGTAGTACCCTTAACTAGTACCCTCGCATTCACTAGTAGCCTGAACTAGTACCCTGGCCGTATCAGTACCCAGAACTACTACCCTTGCCGTAACCAGTTGCCTTAAGTAGTACCCTGGCCTTAACTAGTAGTATTCACTTGTATTCTTGCATCAACTAGTAGCCTTAACTAGGACTCTTGCCTTAAGCAGTGGCCTGAATTTGTACCTTGCCTTAACTAGCAGCCTTAACTAGCACCCGTGCCTTTACTAGTACTCTTAACTAGTACAGTGGCCCTAACTAGTAGCCTGAACTAGTCCCCTTGCCTTAGGTAGTCCCTTTTCCAAACTAGTACCCTTCTTGAGTACCCCTTTTTTTATGGAGTAGGGTATGGTCCAGTAGGGTGTCATAAGGTAGGGTAGCATACGGTAGAACAGAGAAAACAGAATCCAATAGAATAGAAGAGGATAAGTCAGGATAGCTTAGTTTCGTGTAGGGTATGGTAGAGTAGCATAGGAAGGAATAGAGAAAAGAGAAAACGAGAATCCAATACAACAGAATCGAAAAGAAGAGACTAGATGAGGAAAGACTAGGGCGGGATAGGGTTCTGTCGAATAGAAGAGCGTAGAATGGTGTGGAATGGAGTCAAATGCAGTCAAACCGAGATGAATAGACGAGAAAAGAGTTGAATAGAGCGGAATAGCACCGAATAGGGACATATAGGGCTGAGTCGAGCCCAATCGAGCCCAATCGAGCCCGATCAAGTCAAATCGACCAGATTCGAGCTGAATGGAGCCGAATGGAGCTGGAATGAGCCAAATAGAGACACAGAAAATGAGCCAAGCTAGATCGAGCCAAATCGCACCTAATCACATCCTATTGCATCGAATCTCATCGAAGTTCATCCAATCCCACCAAAACCCATTGAATCTCATGAAATCTCACCGAATCCCGTCCAATTGTGTCCAATCGGGTCGAATCGAATGCAATCGAATTCAATAGAACAGCTTAGAGTAGTGTAGGTTAGGCTGGGATTCAATAGGGTAGGGCAGAGAGGAATAGACTAGAGAAGCATAGAGTAGAAGAGAAGAGAATACAAAGAGTAGAATGGAGTAGAGTGGAGTAGAGTAGACTAGTCAGAGTCGAGTAGTGCAGAATAGAGATGAATAGATCCAATTCGAGCTGAATCGAGTCGAATGGAGAGGAAATGAGACAAATCTCCATGAATCGAATAGATTAGAGTAGAGTAGGGTGGGGGAGAAGAGAATAGAATAGTGTAGAATGGAGTCGAACAGAGTAGAATGGTGTGGAATGGAGTCGAATGGAGCCAAATAGAGACGAATAAAGTAGAAAAGAGTTGAATAGAGCTGAACAGGGCCGGATACGTTTGGATCGAGCCTAATGATGCTGAGTCGAGCAGAATCGAGCGAAATTGTCCCGATTCAAGCCAAATCGAGCTAAATCAAGCCAATTCAAGCCTAATCCCATGGAATCGCCTTGAAAGGCATTGAATCGGATCGAATCGATTAGAGTAGAGGAGGGTAGAGTAGGAGGGGTTAGACTAGAACAGAACAGAACACAAGAGAAAGAATCGAATAGAATGAAGTAGAGACGAGTACAGTAGAATAGAGTCCAATAGAGTTGAATAGAGCCAAAGAGAGCTGAATGCAGCCGAATCCACCAAATTCGAGGTGAATCGAGAAGAATCATGTCGAATCGCGTTGAAAAGTGTCGAATCCAATCCAATAGTTTAGTGTAGGGCAGGTAAGATGAGGGGAGGGGAGGGTAGAAAAGAATAGATTAGAATAGACCAGAAAGAATAGAGAAGAGTAGACTAGAGTCAAATAGAGTCAAATCCTGCCGAAATGAGCCGAATAGAGAGGAAAAGGGCCAAGTCCAACCGAATCGAGTTGAATTCGCACAAAAAGGAGCTGATTCGAGCCGATAGGACCTGAATCAGGTCGAATCCCGTTCAAGTCTGTTGAATAGAATAGAACAGATTGCAGTAGGCTAAGTTAGAGTAGGGTAGGATAGACCAAAATGCAGTAGAACAGAACAGGATAGAAGAGAACTGAAAGACTAGAATAGGGTCGAGTAGTGCAGAGTCTAGAAGAATAGAGTTGAATATTGCCGACTAGAGCAAAATAGAGCCCAAAAGACCCAACGTGATAGAAATCAAGATGAATGGCGCCGAATCCCGCGGAATCATGCTGGATCGCGTCGAATCCCGTTGAATTGCATTGAATCCCATCCATTCAAGTCCAATCCAATCGAATCGATTAGAATAGACTAGAGAAGGGTAGAGTACAAGACAATAGAATAGAGAAGAATACAGTCGGATGGAGTAGAATGGTGTAGAATGGAGTTGAAAAGAGATAATAGAGTTGAGTAGACTCATAGAGCCATATGGAGTTGAATAGAGCCTATTCAAGCTGAATAGAACTGACCAGGGCGAAATGGAGCCGATTAGAACTGAATCGAACCGATTAGAGCCCAAGAGGGATGAATGGAGTGCAACGGAGCCGATTGGAGCCGAATCGCATCGAAATGCGTGGAATCGAATCCAGTGGAATAGATTAGAGTAGGGTTGGTTAAAATAGAGTAGAAGAGAATTGAACACAGTAAAAGAGAATAAAAAGAATACAAGAGAATCGAGTCCAAAAGGTTAGAGCAGAGCAGAATAGTGTAGAGCAGAACAGAGTCGAATAGAGTCTAAGCGAGCCAAATGGAGAAGAAACAAGGCAAATCGCGTTGAATCCCCTCGAACCAATTCCAGTCAATTAGGGTAGGGTAGAGTAAAATAGTGTTGAGTGGAGTAGAATGCTGTGCAACGCAATCGAATGGAGTCGAAAGGAGTAGAAAAGAGCCGAATAGAGCCGAATAGTGCTGAAGAGGGCCGAAGAGGGCCAAATCGAGCTGAATTGAGCCAAATCCAGCAAATCGAGCCTAATGGAGCCGAATTGAGCCGAATCCAGTTGAATCGACACCCTTCGAGCCAAATGGAGCCGAATGGACATGAATCGAACCAATTCGACCTGAATCGTGTCCAAATTCATGGAATCGAATTGAACAGATTAGAGTAGGGGAGGTTCGGGTATGGCAGGGTGGAATAGAGTAGAGTAGCATAGAATAAAACAGAAGAGAATAGAAGAGAACAGAACAATACAGAACGAATACAGAAAACAGTAGGCTAGAGTAGCGTCGAGGGAAACAGAGTAGAGTAGAATAGATTCGAACGGAGCTAAATAGAGCCAAACTGAGCCGAATCGTGTCCAAATGGGTTGAATCCAATCCAATCCAACGGATTAGAATAGAGTAGAGTTGGGTAGCATAGGGTAGGGTAGAATAGAGTAGACTAGAACAGAACAGAATAGGAAGAATAAAGAAAATAAAGAAGAGTAGACTAGAGTACGATAGAGTAGGCTAGTGTATAATAGGGTAGACTCGAATACAGCTGAGTAGAGCCGAATGGAGTCGAAATGAGAGGAATCACGTCTAATCGATTCGAGTAAATTAGAGTGGTGTAGGCTAGAGTAGAGCAGAATAGTGTAGAATGGTGTGGAATAAATAGAATGGAGTAGAATGGAGTCAAATAGAGACAAAAAGAGTAGAGAAGAGTCGCATAGAGCAGAATAGGGCCGAAAGAGGCGGAATTGAGCAGAATCGAAGCAATTCAAGCCAAACGAACCGAATAGAGCCAAATGGAATAGAATCGAGCTGATTCAAGCTTAATCACGTCGAATCCCGTTCAATGCATCCAATGCAATCCAAACGTCTAGATTAGAGAAGGGGAGAGGAGGGTGGAATAGAATAGAATAGAGTAGACTAGAAGAGATTAGAACAGAATAGAAGGAATAGAATAGAGTAGAAAAGAGTAGGGTCGAATAGACTCGAATAGAGTCGATTAGAGACGAATAGGCCAAACAGAGACGAATAGAGAAAACAGAGCTGAATGGAGCCGAATAGAGACGTAAAGGAGCCATATAGAGCCGATTCGCACCTAATCGAGCTGAATCAAGCAGAATCACGCCGACTGTCACTGAATAGCGTCGAATCACATCGAATCACGTCGAATCGCATCAAATCACATCGTTTTGTGTCGGACCGGGTCGAATCGCTTCGGATCGCATCGGATTGCATCGAATGTCGTCGAATCACGACGAATCACGCCCCATCACGTCCAATAACTTCGAATTGCGTCCAATCTCCTAGAATTCTGCTGAATCACGTCGAATCGTATGGAATCTCGCCTAATCTCTTTGAATCCCGTCAAATGCCTTCGGACCTTGTCGAATCCCGTCAAATCCTGTCCAATCGCGTCGAAGTGAATCGAATTGAATCAAATAGATTCAAGTAGGGTGGGTTTGGGTGGGGTGCAGTAGGGTTGGGTAGGGTAGGATAGAACAGAGTCCAACAGAATAGGAGAGAACAGAACAGAAGAGAAAGAATCCAGCAGAATAGAATAGAGTAGAAAAGAGTCAGATAGTGCAGAACATAGCCGAATGGAGACAAAACAAGATGAATCGCGTTGAATCGCTTCGAATCGGGTCAAATCGAATCCATTCGAATAGATTAGGGTAGGGAAGGGTAGACGAGAATAGAGGAGAAGAGTGCAGAATGGTGTGGAATGGATTAGAACGGAGCTGACTCGAGACGAATAGAGTAGAAAAGAGTCGAATAGAGCATAGTTGGGCCGAATAGGGCCAAAGAAGGCCTAATCGAGCAGAATCCAGCAGAATCGATGCCATTGGAGCTGAATGGAGCAAAATGGAGCCCAATCGAACCGACTCGAAGCAAATTGATCTGATTCAAGCCTAATCGGGTGGAATGGCGTGAAAATGCGATGACTCGAACAGAATCAAAGATTAGAGAAGGGGAGGGGAGCGGCCGGGAGGGTAGAACAGAATAGAATAGAACAGTACATAATAGAAGGAAGAGAAGATAGCACAGTACGGTAGAGCAGAGAAGAGTAGAGTCGAATAGAGTGAAATAGTGCAGAATAGAGCTGAATAGAGCCAATTCTAGCCGAATCGAGCCCAATGGAAACAAAACGTGATGAATCGCGTCGAATAGCGTCCAATCGAATCCATTAGAATAGATTAGAGTAGGGTAGGGTAGAACAGAATAGAGTAGAATGGAGTCGAATGGAGTTGCATAGAGAAAACTAGAGTAGAAAAGAGTCGAATCGAGCCGAATAAGGCTGAACCAAGTCGAATTGAGTTGAAACAAGCTGAATCGAAGCGATTCAAGCTGAATCGAGCTGATGGTGCCGAATGAGCCGATTCAAGCCTCATCGCGTCCAATCACATTGAAATGCTTTGAATCGAATCCAATTGAATAGATTCGAAAAGGTTAGGGTAGGGTGGTTTTTGCTAGGGTAGACTAGGGTAGACGAAAGTAGACTAGAGTAGAGTAGACAAGAGAAGTCTAGACTAGTAGCCTAGACAAGACAGCTGGACTAGTCAGACTAGTGGTATAGATCAGTAGGCTAGACAACTAGCCTTGAAGAGTACCCTTGCCCTGACAAGTCCCCTAAATTCTGAATCTGAACTAGTCCCCTTGCCTTCACTAGTATCCTGAACTAGTAGCCTTGTCTGAACTAGTACCCTTAACTAGTGGCCTTGCCTTAAGTAATAGTCTTAATGTCTGCCCTTGCCTTACCAGTACCCTGAACTAGTAGCCCTGCCTTAACTAGTACCCTGGCCTTCACCAGTAGCCTTCACTAGTACCCTGGCCTTCACTAGTAGCCTTGCCTCAACTAGTACCCTTCACTAGTACCCTCGCATGAACTAGTTGTCTTAACTAGTACCTGGCCTTCTCAGTCCCCATAAGTCCTACCCTGGCCTTAACCAGCTGCCTTAACTGGTACCCTGGTCTTAAGTAGTAGTATTCACTTGTACCCTTGAATCCACTGGTAGCCTAAACTAGTCGTCTTGCCTTAAGTAGTAGCCTTCGCTTGGACCTTGCCTTAACTAGTATCCTTAACTAGTACCTGTGCCTTAACTAGTACAGCGGCCATAACGAATAGCCTGAACTAGTAGCCTTGTCTGAATTAGTACCCGGAGCTAGTAGCCTTGCTTTAAGTAATAGTCTTAACGTCTGCCCTTGCCTTCCTAGTACCCTTAACTAGTAGCCAAGCCTTCACTACTACCCCTAACTAGTAGCCTTGCCTTAACTAGTAGCCTTGCCTTAACCAGTTGCCTTAACTAGGACGCTGGCCTTAACTAGAAGTATCAACTTGTAAACTTGCATCAGAGTAGCCTTAACTAGTACTCTTGCCTTAAGTAGTGGGCTGAAGTAGTACTCGTGCCTTAGCTAGTACTCTTAACTAGTACAGTGCCCCTAACTCGTATCCTGAACTAGTAGCCTTCTCTTAACTAGTACCCTTAACTAGTAGCCTTGCCTTCACTGGTACCCTGGCCTTCTCCAGTAGCCTTAACTCAGACCCTGGCCTTCACTGGCAGCCTTAAGTAGTACCCTTAACTAGTACCCTCGCATTCACTAGTAGTCTGAACTAGTACCCTGGCCGTATCAGTACCCAGAACTACTACCCTTGCCGTAGCCAGTTGCCTTAAGTAGTACCCTGGCCTTAACTAGTAGTATTCACTTGTATTCTTGCATCAACTAGTAGCCTTAACTAGGCCTCTTGCCTTCAGTAGTGGCCTGAACTAGTACTCGTGCCTTAGCTAGTACTCTTAACTAGTACAGTGCCCCTAACTCATATCCTGAACTAGTAGCCTTCTCTAAACTAGTACCCTTCACTAGTACCCTTGCCTTCACTAGTACCCTGGCCTTCTCCAGTAGCCTTAACTCAGACCCTGGCCTTCACTGGCAGCCTTAAGTAGTACCCTTAACTAGTACCCTCGCATTCACTAGTAGCCTGAACTAGTACCCTGGCCGTATCAGTACCCAGAACTACTACCCTTGCCGTAACCAGTTGCCTTAAGTAGTACCCTGGCCTTAACTAGTAGTATTCACTTGTATTCTTGCATCAACTAGTAGCCTTAACTAGGACTCTTGCCTTAAGCAGTGGCCTGAATTTGTACCTTGCCTTAACTAGCAGCCTTAACTAGCACCCGTGCCTTTACTAGTACTCTTAACTAGTACAGTGGCCCTAACTAGTAGCCTGAACTAGTCCCCTTGCCTTAGGTAGTCCCTTTTCCAAACTAGTACCCTTCTTGAGTACCCCTTTTTTTATGGAGTAGGGTATGGTCCAGTAGGGTGTCATAAGGTAGGGTAGCATACGGTAGAACAGAGAAAACAGAATCCAATAGAATAGAAGAGGATAAGTCAGGATAGCTTAGTTTCGTGTAGGGTATGGTAGAGTAGCATAGGAAGGAATAGAGAAAAGAGAAAACGAGAATCCAATACAACAGAATCGAAAAGAAGAGACTAGATGAGGAAAGACTAGGGCGGGATAGGGTTCTGTCGAATAGAAGAGCGTAGAATGGTGTGGAATGGAGTCAAATGCAGTCAAACCGAGATGAATAGACGAGAAAAGAGTTGAATAGAGTGGAATAGCACCGAATAGGGACATATAGGGCTGAGTCGAGCCCAATCGAGCCCAATCGAGCCCGATCAAGTCAAATCGACCAGATTCGAGCTGAATGGAGCCGAATGGAGCTGGAATGAGCCAAATAGAGACACAGAAAATGAGCCAAGCTAGATCGAGCCAAATCGCACCTAATCACATCCTATTGCATCGAATCTCATCGAAGTCCATCCAATCCCACCAAAACCCATTGAATCTCATGAAATCTCACCGAATCCCGTCCAATTGTGTCCAATCGGGTCGAATCGAATGCAATCGAATTCAATAGAACAGCTTAGAGTAGTGTAGGTTAGGCTGGGATTCAATAGGGTAGGGCAGAGAGGAATAGACTAGAGAAGCATAGAGTAGAAGAGAAGAGAATACAAAGAGTAGAATGGAGTAGAGTGGAGTAGAGTAGACTAGTCAGAGTCGAGTAGTGCAGAATAGAGATGAATAGATCCAATTCGAGCTGAATCGAGTCGAATGGAGAGGAAATGAGACAAATCTCCATGAATCGAATAGATTAGAGTAGAGTAGGGTGGGGGAGAAGAGAATAGAATAGTGTAGAATGGAGTCGAACAGAGTAGAATGGTGTGGAATGGAGTCGAATGGAGCCAAATAGAGACGAATAAAGTAGAAAAGAGTTGAATAGAGCTGAACAGGGCCGGATACGTTTGGATCGAGCCTAATGATGCTGAGTCGAGCAGAATCGAGCGAAATTGTCCCGATTCAAGCCAAATCGAGCTAAATCAAGCCAATTCAAGCCTAATCCCATGGAATCGCCTTGAAAGGCATTGAATCGGATCGAATCGATTAGAGTAGAGGAGGGTAGAGTAGGAGGGGTTAGACTAGAACAGAACAGAACACAAGAGAAAGAATCGAATAGAATGAAGTAGAGACGAGTACAGTAGAATAGAGTCCAATAGAGTTGAATAGAGCCAAAGAGAGCTGAATGCAGCCGAATCCACCAAATTCGAGGTGAATCGAGAAGAATCATGTCGAATCGCGTTGAAAAGTGTCGAATCCAATCCAATAGTTTAGTGTAGGGCAGGTAAGATGAGGGGAGGGGAGGGTAGAAAAGAATAGATTAGAATAGACCAGAAAGAATAGAGAAGAGTAGACTAGAGTCAAATAGAGTCAAATCCTGCCGAAATGAGCCGAATAGAGAGGAAAAGGGCCAAGTCCAACCGAATCGAGTTGAATTCGCACAAAAAGGAGCTGATTCGAGCCGATAGGACGTGAATCAGGTCGAATCCCGTTCAAGTCTGTTGAATAGAATAGAACAGATTGCAGTAGGCTAAGTTAGAGTAGGGTAGGATAGACCAAAATGCAGTAGAACAGAACAGGATAGAAGAGAACTGAAAGACTAGAATAGGGTCGAGTAGTGCAGAGTCTAGAAGAATAGAGTTGAATATTGCCGACTAGAGCAAAATAGAGCCCAAAAGACCCAACGTGATAGAAATCAAGATGAATGGCGCCGAATCCCGCGGAATCATGCTGGATCGCGTCGAATCCCGTTGAATTGCATTGAATCCCATCCATTCAAGTCCAATCCAATCGAATCGATTAGAATAGACTAGAGAAGGGTAGAGTACAAGACAATAGAATAGAGAAGAATACAGTCGGATGGAGTAGAATGGTGTAGAATGGAGTTGAAAAGAGATAATAGAGTTGAGTAGACTCATAGAGCCATATGGAGTTGAATAGAGCCTATTCAAGCTGAATAGAACTGACCAGGGCGAAATGGAGCCGATTAGAACTGAATCGAACCGATTAGAGCCCAAGAGGGATGAATGGAGTGCAACGGAGCCGATTGGAGCCGAATCGCATCGAAATGCGTGGAATCGAATCCAGTGGAATAGATTAGAGTAGGGTTGGTTAAAATAGAGTAGAAGAGAATTGAACACAGTAAAAGAGAATAAAAAGAATACAAGAGAATCGAGTCCAAAAGGTTAGAGCAGAGCAGAATAGTGTAGAGCAGAACAGAGTCGAATAGAGTCTAAGCGAGCCAAATGGAGAAGAAACAAGGCAAATCGCGTTGAATCCCCTCAAACCAATTCCAGTCAATTAGGGTAGGGTAGAGTAAAATAGTGTTGAGTGGAGTAGAATGCTGTGCAACGCAATCGAATGGAGTCGAAAGGAGTAGAAAAGAGCCGAATAGAGCCGAATAGTGCTGAAGAGGGCCGAAGAGGGCCAAATCGAGCTGAATTGAGCCAAATCCAGCAAATCGAGCCTAATGGAGCCGAATTGAGCCGAATCCAGTTGAATCGACACCCTTCGAGCCAAATGGAGCCGAATGGACATGAATCGAACCAATTCGACGTGAATCGTGTCCAAATTCATGGAATCGAATTGAACAGATTAGAGTAGGGGAGGTTCGGGTATGGCAGGGTGGAATAGAGTAGAGTAGCATAGAATAAAACAGAAGAGAATAGAAGAGAACAGAACAATACAGAACGAATACAGAAAACAGTAGGCTAGAGTAGCGTCGAGGGAAACAGAGTAGAGTAGAATAGATTCGAACGGAGCTAAATAGAGCCAAACTGAGCCGAATCGTGTCCAAATGGGTTGAATCCAATCCAATCCAACGGATTAGAATAGAGTAGAGTTGGGTAGCATAGGGTAGGGTAGAATAGAGTAGACTAGAACAGAACAGAATAGGAAGAATAAAGAAAATAAAGAAGAGTAGACTAGAGTACGATAGAGTAGGCTAGTGTATAATAGGGTAGACTCGAATACAGCTGAGTAGAGCCGAATGGAGTCGAAATGAGAGGAATCACGTCTAATCGATTCGAGTAAATTAGAGTGGTGTAGGCTAGAGTAGAGCAGAATAGTGTAGAATGGTGTGGAATAAATAGAATGGAGTAGAATGGAGTCAAATAGAGACAAAAAGAGTAGAGAAGAGTCGCATAGAGCAGAATAGGGCCGAAAGAGGCGGAATTGAGCAGAATCGAAGCAATTCAAGCCAAACGAACCGAATAGAGCCAAATGGAATAGAATCGAGCTGATTCAAGCTTAATCACGTCGAATCCCGTTCAATGCATCCAATGCAATCCAAACGTCTAGATTAGAGAAGGGGAGAGGAGGGTGGAATAGAATAGAATAGAGTAGACTAGAAGAGATTAGAACAGAATAGAAGGAATAGAATAGAGTAGAAAAGAGTAGGGTCGAATAGACTCGAATAGAGTCGATTAGAGACGAATAGGCCAAACAGAGACGAATAGAGAAAACAGAGCTGAATGGAGCCGAATAGAGACGTAAAGGAGCCATATAGAGCCGATTCGCACCTAATCGAGCTGAATCAAGCAGAATCACGCCGACTGTCACTGAATAGCGTCGAATCACATCGAATCACGTCGAATCGCATCAAATCACATCGTTTTGTGTCGGACCGGGTCGAATCGCTTCGGATCGCATCGGATTGCATCGAATGTCGTCGAATCACGACGAATCACGCCCCATCACGTCCAATAACTTCGAATTGCGTCCAATCTCCTAGAATTCTGCTGAATCACGTCGAATCGTATGGAATCTCGCCTAATCTCTTTGAATCCCGTCAAATGCCTTCGGACCTTGTCGAATCCCGTCAAATCCTGTCCAATCGCGTCGAAGTGAATCGAATTGAATCAAATAGATTCAAGTAGGGTGGGTTTGGGTGGGGTGCAGTAGGGTTGGGTAGGGTAGGATAGAACAGAGTCCAACAGAATAGGAGAGAACAGAACAGAAGAGAAAGAATCCAGCAGAATAGAATAGAGTAGAAAAGAGTCAGATAGTGCAGAACATAGCCGAATGGAGACAAAACAAGATGAATCGCGTTGAATCGCTTCGAATCGGGTCAAATCGAATCCATTCGAATAGATTAGGGTAGGGAAGGGTAGACGAGAATAGAGGAGAAGAGTGCAGAATGGTGTGGAATGGATTAGAACGGAGCTGACTCGAGACGAATAGAGTAGAAAAGAGTCGAATAGAGCATAGTTGGGCCGAATAGGGCCAAAGAAGGCCTAATCGAGCAGAATCCAGCAGAATCGATGCCATTGGAGCTGAATGGAGCAAAATGGAGCCCAATCGAACCGACTCGAAGCGAATTGATCTGATTCAAGCCTAATCGGGTGGAATGGCGTGAAAATGCGATGACTCGAACAGAATCAAAGATTAGAGAAGGGGAGGGGAGCGGCCGGGAGGGTAGAACAGAATAGAATAGAACAGTACATAATAGAAGGAAGAGAAGATAGCACAGTACGGTAGAGCAGAGAAGAGTAGAGTCGAATAGAGTGAAATAGTGCAGAATAGAGCTGAATAGAGCCAATTCTAGCCGAATCGAGCCCAATGGAAACAAAACGTGATGAATCGCGTCGAATAGCGTCCAATCGAATCCATTAGAATAGATTAGAGTAGGGTAGGGTAGAACAGAATAGAGTAGAATGGAGTCGAATGGAGTTGCATAGAGAAAACTAGAGTAGAAAAGAGTCGAATCGAGCCGAATAAGGCTGAACCAAGTCGAATTGAGTTGAAACAAGCTGAATCGAAGCGATTCAAGCTGAATCGAGCTGATGGTGCCGAATGAGCCGATTCAAGCCTCATCGCGTCCAATCACATTGAAATGCTTTGAATCGAATCCAATTGAATAGATTCGAAAAGGTTAGGGTAGGGTGGTTTTTGCTAGGGTAGACTAGGGTAGACGAAAGTAGACTAGAGTAGAGTAGACAAGAGAAGTCTAGACTAGTAGCCTAGACAAGACAGCTGGACTAGTCAGACTAGTGGTATAGATCAGTAGGCTAGACAACTAGCCTTGAAGAGTACCCTTGCCCTGACAAGTCCCCTAAATTCTGAATCTGAACTAGTCCCCTTGCCTTAACTAGTATCCTGCACTAGTAGCCTTGTCTGAACTAGTACCCTTAACTAGTGGCCTTGCCTTAAGTAATAGTCTTAATGTCTGCCCTTGCCTTACCAGTACCCTGAACTAGTAGCCCTGCCTTAACTAGTACCCTGGCCTTCACCAGTAGCCTTCACTAGTACCCTGGCCTTCACTAGTAGCCTTGCCTCAACTAGTACCCTTCACTAGTACCCTCGCATTAACTAGTTGTCTTAACTAGTACCTGGCCTTCTCAGTCCCCATAAGTCCTACCCTGGCCTTAACCAGCTGCCTTAACTGGTACCCTGGTCTTAAGTAGTAGTATTCACTTGTACCCTTGAATCCACTGGTAGCCTAAACTAGTCGTCTTGCCTTAAGTAGTAGCCTTCGCTTGGACCTTGCCTTAACTAGTATCCTTAACTAGTACCTGTGCCTTAACTAGTACAGCGGCCATAACGAATAGCCTGAACTAGTAGCCTTGTCTGAATTAGTACCCGGAACTAGTAGCCTTGCTTTAAGTAATAGTCTTAACGTCTGCCCTTGCCTTCCTAGTACCCTTAACTAGTAGCCAAGCCTTCACTACTACCCCTAACTAGTAGCCTTGCCTTAACTAGTAGCCTTGCCTTAACCAGTTGCCTTAACTAGGACGCTGGCCTTAACTAGAAGTATCAACTTGTAAACTTGCATCAGAGTAGCCTTAACTAGTACTCTTGCCTTAAGTAGTGGGCTGAACTAGTACTCGTGCCTTAGCTAGTACTCTTAACTAGTACAGTGCCCCTAACTCGTATCCTGAACTAGTAGCCTTCTCTTAACTAGTACCCTTAACTAGTAGCCTTGCCTTCACTGGTACCCTGGCCTTCTCCAGTAGCCTTAACTCAGACCCTGGCCTTCACTGGCAGCCTTAAGTAGTACCCTTAACTAGTACCCTCGCATTCACTAGTAGTCTGAACTAGTACCCTGGCCGTATCAGTACCCAGAACTACTACCCTTGCCGTAGCCAGTTGCCTTAAGTAGTACCGTGGCCTTAACTAGTAGTATTCACTTGTATTCTTGCATCAACTAGTAGCCTTAACTAGGCCTCTTGCCTTCAGTAGTGGCCTGAACTAGTACTCGTGCCTTAGCTAGTACTCTTAACTAGTACAGTGCCCCTAACTCATATCCTGAACTAGTAGCCTTCTCTAAACTAGTACCCTTCACTAGTACCCTTGCCTTCACTAGTACCCTGGCCTTCTCCAGTAGCCTTAACTCAGACCCTGGCCTTCACTGGCAGCCTTAAGTAGTACCCTTAACTAGTACCCTCGCATTCACTAGTAGCCTGAACTAGTACCCTGGCCGTATCAGTACCCAGAACTACTACCCTTGCCGTAACCAGTTGCCTTAAGTAGTACCCTGGCCTTAACTAGTAGTATTCACTTGTATTCTTGCATCAACTAGTAGCCTTAACTAGGACTCTTGCCTTAAGCAGTGGCCTGAATTTGTACCTTGCCTTAACTAGCAGCCTTAACTAGCACCCGTGCCTTTACTAGTACTCTTAACTAGTACAGTGGCCCTAACTAGTAGCCTGAACTAGTCCCCTTGCCTTAGGTAGTCCCTTTTCCAAACTAGTACCCTTCTTGAGTACCCCTTTTTTTATGGAGTAGGGTATGGTCCAGTAGGGTGTCATAAGGTAGGGTAGCATACGGTAGAACAGAGAAAACAGAATCCAATAGAATAGAAGAGGATAAGTCAGGATAGCTTAGTTTCGTGTAGGGTATGGTAGAGTAGCATAGGAAGGAATAGAGAAAAGAGAAAACGAGAATCCAATACAACAGAATCGAAAAGAAGAGACTAGATGAGGAAAGACTAGGGCGGGATAGGGTTCTGTCGAATAGAAGAGCGTAGAATGGTGTGGAATGGAGTCAAATGCAGTCAAACCGAGATGAATAGACGAGAAAAGAGTTGAATAGAGCGGAATAGCACCGAATAGGGACATATAGGGCTGAGTCGAGCCCAATCGAGCCCAATCGAGCCCGATCAAGTCAAATCGACCAGATTCGAGCTGAATGGAGCCGAATGGAGCTGGAATGAGCCAAATAGAGACACAGAAAATGAGCCAAGCTAGATCGAGCCAAATCGCACCTAATCACATCCTATTGCATCGAATCTCATCGAAGTTCATCCAATCCCACCAAAACCCATTGAATCTCATGAAATCTCACCGAATCCCGTCCAATTGTGTCCAATCGGGTCGAATCGAATGCAATCGAATTCAATAGAACAGCTTAGAGTAGTGTAGGTTAGGCTGGGATTCAATAGGGTAGGGCAGAGAGGAATAGACTAGAGAAGCATAGAGTAGAAGAGAAGAGAATACAAAGAGTAGAATGGAGTAGAGTGGAGTAGAGTAGACTAGTCAGAGTCGAGTAGTGCAGAATAGAGATGAATAGATCCAATTCGAGCTGAATCGAGTCGAATGGAGAGGAAATGAGACAAATCTCCATGAATCGAATAGATTAGAGTAGAGTAGGGTGGGGGAGAAGAGAATAGAATAGTGTAGAATGGAGTCGAACAGAGTAGAATGGTGTGGAATGGAGTCGAATGGAGCCAAATAGAGACGAATAAAGTAGAAAAGAGTTGAATAGAGCTGAACAGGGCCGGATACGTTTGGATCGAGCCTAATGATGCTGAGTCGAGCAGAATCGAGCGAAATTGTCCCGATTCAAGCCAAATCGAGCTAAATCAAGCCAATTCAAGCCTAATCCCATGGAATCGCCTTGAAAGGCATTGAATCGGATCGAATCGATTAGAGTAGAGGAGGGTAGAGTAGGAGGGGTTAGACTAGAACAGAACAGAACACAAGAGAAAGAATCGAATAGAATGAAGTAGAGACGAGTACAGTAGAATAGAGTCCAATAGAGTTGAATAGAGCCAAAGAGAGCTGAATGCAGCCGAATCCACCAAATTCGAGGTGAATCGAGAAGAATCATGTCGAATCGCGTTGAAAAGTGTCGAATCCAATCCAATAGTTTAGTGTAGCGCAGGTAAGATGAGGGGAGGGGAGGGTAGAAAAGAATAGATTAGAATAGACCAGAAAGAATAGAGAAGAGTAGACTAGAGTCAAATAGAGTCAAATCCTGCCGAAATGAGCCGAATAGAGAGGAAAAGGGCCAAGTCCAACCGAATCGAGTTGAATTCGCACAAAAAGGAGCTGATTCGAGCCGATAGGACCTGAATCAGGTCGAATCCCGTTCAAGTCTGTTGAATAGAATAGAACAGATTGCAGTAGGCTAAGTTAGAGTAGGGTAGGATAGACCAAAATGCAGTAGAACAGAACAGGATAGAAGAGAACTGAAAGACTAGAATAGGGTCGAGTAGTGCAGAGTCTAGAAGAATAGAGTTGAATATTGCCGACTAGAGCAAAATAGAGCCCAAAAGACCCAACGTGATAGAAATCAAGATGAATGGCGCCGAATCCCGCGGAATCATGCTGGATCGCGTCGAATCCCGTTGAATTGCATTGAATCCCATCCATTCAAGTCCAATCCAATCGAATCGATTAGAATAGACTAGAGAAGGGTAGAGTACAAGACAATAGAATAGAGAAGAATACAGTCGGATGGAGTAGAATGGTGTAGAATGGAGTTGAAAAGAGATAATAGAGTTGAGTAGACTCATAGAGCCATATGGAGTTGAATAGAGCCTATTCAAGCTGAATAGAACTGACCAGGGCGAAATGGAGCCGATTAGAACTGAATCGAACCGATTAGAGCCCAAGAGGGATGAATGGAGTGCAACGGAGCCGATTGGAGCCGAATCGCATCGAAATGCGTGGAATCGAATCCAGTGGAATAGATTAGAGTAGGGTTGGTTAAAATAGAGTAGAAGAGAATTGAACACAGTAAAAGAGAATAAAAAGAATACAAGAGAATCGAGTCCAAAAGGTTAGAGCAGAGCAGAATAGTGTAGAGCAGAACAGAGTCGAATAGAGTCTAAGCGAGCCAAATGGAGAAGAAACAAGGCAAATCGCGTTGAATCCCCTCGAACCAATTCCAGTCAATTAGGGTAGGGTAGAGTAAAATAGTGTTGAGTGGAGTAGAATGCTGTGCAACGCAATCGAATGGAGTCGAAAGGAGTAGAAAAGAGCCGAATAGAGCCGAATAGTGCTGAAGAGGGCCGAAGAGGGCCAAATCGAGCTGAATTGAGCCAAATCCAGCAAATCGAGCCTAATGGAGCCGAATTGAGCCGAATCCAGTTGAATCGACACCCTTCGAGCCAAATGGAGCCGAATGGACATGAATCGAACCAATTCGACCTGAATCGTGTCCAAATTCATGGAATCGAATTGAACAGATTAGAGTAGGGGAGGTTCGGGTATGGCAGGGTGGAATAGAGTAGAGTAGCATAGAATAAAACAGAAGAGAATAGAAGAGAACAGAACAATACAGAACGAATACAGAAAACAGTAGGCTAGAGTAGCGTCGAGGGAAACAGAGTAGAGTAGAATAGATTCGAACGGAGCTAAATAGAGCCAAACTGAGCCGAATCGTGTCCAAATGGGTTGAATCCAATTCAATCCAACGGATTAGAATAGAGTAGAGTTGGGTAGCATAGGGTAGGGTAGAATAGAGTAGACTAGAACAGAACAGAATAGGAAGAATAAAGAAAATAAAGAAGAGTAGACTAGAGTACGATAGAGTAGGCTAGTGTATAATAGGGTAGACTCGAATACAGCTGAGTAGAGCCGAATGGAGTCGAAATGAGAGGAATCACGTCTAATCGATTCGAGTAAATTAGAGTGGTGTAGGCTAGAGTAGAGCAGAATAGTGTAGAATGGTGTGGAATAAATAGAATGGAGTAGAATGGAGTCAAATAGAGACAAAAAGAGTAGAGAAGAGTCGCATAGAGCAGAATAGGGCCGAAAGAGGCGGAATTGAGCAGAATCGAAGCAATTCAAGCCAAACGAACCGAATAGAGCCAAATGGAATAGAATCGAGCTGATTCAAGCTTAATCACGTCGAATCCCGTTCAATGCATCCAATGCAATCCAAACGTCTAGATTAGAGAAGGGGAGAGGAGGGTGGAATAGAATAGAATAGAGTAGAGTAGACTAGAAGAGATTAGAACAGAATAGAAGGAATAGAATAGAGTAGAAAAGAGTAGGGTTGAATAGACTCGAATAGAGTCGATTAGAGACGAATAGGCCAAACAGAGACGAATAGAGAAAACAGAGCTGAATGGAGCCGAATAGAGACGTAAAGGAGCCATATAGAGCCGATTCGCACCTAATCGAGCTGAATCAAGCAGAATCACGCCGACTGTCACTGAATAGCGTCGAATCACATCGAATCACGTCGAATCGCATCAAATCACATCGTTTTGTGTCGGACCGGGTCGAATCGCTTCGGATCGCATCGGATTGCATCGAATGTCGTCGAATCACGACGAATCACGCCCCATCACGTCCAATAACTTCGAATTGCGTCCAATCTCCTAGAATTCTGCTGAATCACGTCGAATCGTATGGAATCTCGCCTAATCTCTTTGAATCCCGTCAAATGCCTTCGGACCTTGTCGAATCCCGTCAAATCCTGTCCAATCGCGTCGAAGTGAATCGAATTGAATCAAATAGATTCAAGTAGGGTGGGTTTGGGTGGGGTGCAGTAGGGTTGGGTAGGGTAGGATAGAACAGAGTCCAACAGAATAGGAGAGAACAGAACAGAAGAGAAAGAATCCAGCAGAATAGAATAGAGTAGAAAAGAGTCAGATAGTGCAGAACATAGCCGAATGGAGACAAAACAAGATGAATCGCGTTGAATCGCTTCGAATCGGGTCAAATCGAATCCATTCGAATAGATTAGGGTAGGGAAGGGTAGACGAGAATAGAGGAGAAGAGTGCAGAATGGTGTGGAATGGATTAGAACGGAGCTGACTCGAGACGAATAGAGTAGAAAAGAGTCGAATAGAGCATAGTTGGGCCGAATAGGGCCAAAGAAGGCCTAATCGAGCAGAATCCAGCAGAATCGATGCCATTGGAGCTGAATGGAGCAAAATGGAGCCCAATCGAACCGACTCGAAGCGAATTGATCTGATTCAAGCCTAATCGGGTGGAATGGCGTGAAAATGCGATGACTCGAACAGAATCAAAGATTAGAGAAGGGGAGGGGAGCGGCCGGGAGGGTAGAACAGAATAGAATAGAACAGTACATAATAGAAGGAAGAGAAGATAGCACAGTACGGTAGAGCAGAGAAGAGTAGAGTCGAATAGAGTGAAATAGTGCAGAATAGAGCTGAATAGAGCCAATTCTAGCCGAATCGAGCCCAATGGAAACAAAACGTGATGAATCGCGTCGAATAGCGTCCAATCGAATCCATTAGAATAGATTAGAGTAGGGTAGGGTAGAACAGAATAGAGTAGAATGGAGTCGAATGGAGTTGCATAGAGAAAACTAGAGTAGAAAAGAGTCGAATCGAGCCGAATAAGGCTGAACCAAGTCGAATTGAGTTGAAACAAGCTGAATCGAAGCGATTCAAGCTGAATCGAGCTGATGGTGCCGAATGAGCCGATTCAAGCCTCATCGCGTCCAATCACATTGAAATGCTTTGAATCGAATCCAATTGAATAGATTCGAAAAGGTTAGGGTAGGGTGGTTTTTGCTAGGGTAGACTAGGGTAGACGAAAGTAGACTAGAGTAGAGTAGACAAGAGAAGTCTAGACTAGTAGCCTAGACAAGACAGCTGGACTAGTCAGACTAGTGGTATAGATCAGTAGGCTAGACAACTAGCCTTGAAGAGTACCCTTGCCCTGACAAGTCCCCTAAATTCTGAATCTGAACTAGTCCCCTTGCCTTAACTAGTATCCTGCACTAGTAGCCTTGTCTGAACTAGTACCCTTAACTAGTGGCCTTGCCTTAAGTAATAGTCTTAATGTCTGCCCTTGCCTTACCAGTACCCTGAACTAGTAGCCCTGCCTTAACTAGTACCCTGGCCTTCACCAGTAGCCTTCACTAGTACCCTGGCCTTCACTAGTAGCCTTGCCTCAACTAGTACCCTTCACTAGTACCCTCGCATTAACTAGTTGTCTTAACTAGTACCTGGCCTTCTCAGTCCCCATAAGTCCTACCCTGGCCTTAACCAGCTGCCTTAACTGGTACCCTGGTCTTAAGTAGTAGTATTCACTTGTACCCTTGAATCCACTGGTAGCCTAAACTAGTCGTCTTGCCTTAAGTAGTAGCCTTCGCTTGGACCTTGCCTTAACTAGTATCCTTAACTAGTACCTGTGCCTTAACTAGTACAGCGGCCATAACGAATAGCCTGAACTAGTAGCCTTGTCTGAATTAGTACCCGGAGCTAGTAGCCTTGCTTTAAGTAATAGTCTTAACGTCTGCCCTTGCCTTCCTAGTACCCTTAACTAGTAGCCAAGCCTTCACTACTACCCCTAACTAGTATCCTTGCCTTAACTAGTAGCCTTGCCTTAACCAGTTGCCTTAACTAGGACGCTGGCCTTAACTAGAAGTATCAACTTGTAAACTTGCATCAGAGTAGCCTTAACTAGTACTCTTGCCTTAAGTAGTGGGCTGAACTAGTACTCGTGCCTTAGCTAGTACTCTTAACTAGTACAGTGCCCCTAACTCGTATCCTGAACTAGTAGCCTTCTCTTAACTAGTACCCTTAACTAGTAGCCTTGCCTTCACTGGTACCCTGGCCTTCTCCAGTAGCCTTAACTCAGACCCTGGCCTTCACTGGCAGCCTTAAGTAGTACCCTTAACTAGTACCCTCGCATTCACTAGTACTCTGAACTAGTACCCTGGCCGTATCAGTACCCAGAACTACTACCCTTGCCGTAGCCAGTTGCCTTAAGTAGTACCCTGGCCTTAACTAGTAGTATTCACTTGTATTCTTGCATCAACTAGTAGCCTTAACTAGGCCTCTTGCCTTCAGTAGTGGCCTGAACTAGTACTCGTGCCTTAGCTAGTACTCTTAACTAGTACAGTGCCCCTAACTCATATCCTGAACTAGTAGCCTTCTCTAAACTAGTACCCTTCACTAGTACCCTTGCCTTCACTAGTACCCTGGCCTTCTCCAGTAGCCTTAACTCAGACCCTGGCCTTCACTGGCAGCCTTAAGTAGTACCCTTAACTAGTACCCTCGCATTCACTAGTAGCCTGAACTAGTACCCTGGCCGTATCAGTACCCAGAACTACTACCCTTGCCGTAACCAGTTGCCTTAAGTAGTACCCTGGCCTTAACTAGTAGTATTCACTTGTATTCTTGCATCAACTAGTAGCCTTAACTAGGACTCTTGCCTTAAGCAGTGGCCTGAATTTGTACCTTGCCTTAACTAGCAGCCTTAACTAGCACCCGTGCCTTTACTAGTACTCTTAACTAGTACAGTGGCCCTAACTAGTAGCCTGAACTAGTCCCCTTGCCTTAGGTAGTCCCTTTTCCAAGCTAGTACCCTTCTTGAGTACCCCTTTTTTTATGGAGTAGGGTATGGTCCAGTAGGGTGTCATAAGGTAGGGTAGCATACGGTAGAACAGAGAAAACAGAATCCAATAGAATAGAAGAGGATAAGTCAGGATAGCTTAGTTTCGTGTAGGGTATGGTAGAGTAGCATAGGAAGGAATAGAGAAAAGAGAAAACGAGAATCCAATACAACAGAATCGAAAAGAAGAGACTAGATGAGGAAAGACTAGGGCGGGATAGGGTTCTGTCGAATAGAAGAGCGTAGAATGGTGTGGAATGGAGTCAAATGCAGTCAAACCGAGATGAATAGACGAGAAAAGAGTTGAATAGAGCGGAATAGCACCGAATAGGGACATATAGGGCTGAGTCGAGCCCAATCGAGCCCAATCGAGCCCGATCAAGTCAAATCGACCAGATTCGAGCTGAATGGAGCCGAATGGAGCTGGAATGAGCCAAATAGAGACACAGAAAATGAGCCAAGCTAGATCGAGCCAAATCGCACCTAATCGCATCCTATTGCATCGAATCTCGTCGAAGTCCATCCAATCCCACCAAAACCCATTGAATCTCATGAAATCTCACCGAATCCCGTCCAATTGTGTCCAATCGGGTCGAATCGAATGCAATCGAATTCAATAGAACAGCTTAGAGTAGTGTAGGTTAGGCTGGGATTCAATAGGGTAGGGCAGAGAGGAATAGACTAGAGAAGCATAGAGTAGAAGAGAAGAGAATACAAAGAGTAGAATGGAGTAGAGTGGAGTAGAGTAGACTAGTCAGAGTCGAGTAGTGCAGAATAGAGATGAATAGATCCAATTCGAGCTGAATCGAGTCGAATGGAGAGGAAATGAGACAAATCTCCATGAATCGAATAGATTAGAGTAGAGTAGGGTGGGGGAGAAGAGAATAGAATAGTGTAGAATGGAGTCGAACAGAGTAGAATGGTGTGGAATGGAGTCGAATGGAGCCAAATAGAGACGAATAAAGTAGAAAAGAGTTGAATAGAGCTGAACAGGGCCGGATACGTTTGGATCGAGCCTAATGATGCTGAGTCGAGCAGAATCGAGCGAAATTGTCCCGATTCAAGCCAAATCGAGCTAAATCAAGCCAATTCAAGCCTAATCCCATGGAATCGCCTTGAAAGGCATTGAATCGGATCGAATCGATTAGAGTAGAGGAGGGTAGAGTAGGAGGGGTTAGACTAGAACAGAACAGAACACAAGAGAAAGAATCGAATAGAATGAAGTAGAGACGAGTACAGTAGAATAGAGTCCAATAGAGTTGAATAGAGCCAAAGAGAGCTGAATGCAGCCGAATCCACCAAATTCGAGGTGAATCGAGAAGAATCATGTCGAATCGCGTTGAAAAGTGTCGAATCCAATCCAATAGTTTAGTGTAGGGCAGGTAAGATGAGGGGAGGGGAGGGTAGAAAAGAATAGATTAGAATAGACCAGAAAGAATAGAGAAGAGTAGACTGGAGTCAAATAGAGTCAAATCCTGCCGAAATGAGCCGAATAGAGAGGAAAAGGGCCAAGTCCAACCGAATCGAGTTGAATTCGCACAAAAAGGAGCTGATTCGAGCCGATAGGACCTGAATCAGGTCGAATCCCGTTCAAGTCTGTTGAATAGAATAGAACAGATTGCAGTAGGCTAAGTTAGAGTAGGGTAGGATAGACCAAAATGCAGTAGAACAGAACAGGATAGAAGAGAACTGAAAGACTAGAATAGGGTCGAGTAGTGCAGAGTCTAGAAGAATAGAGTTGAATATTGCCGACTAGAGCAAAATAGAGCCCAAAAGACCCAACGTGATAGAAATCAAGATGAATGGCGCCGAATCCCGCGGAATCATGCTGGATCGCGTCGAATCCCGTTGAATTGCATTGAATCCCATCCATTCAAGTCCAATCCAATCGAATCGATTAGAATAGACTAGAGAAGGGTAGAGTACAAGACAATAGAATAGAGAAGAATACAGTCGGATGGAGTAGAATGGTGTAGAATGGAGTTGAAAAGAGATAATAGAGTTGAGTAGACTCATAGAGCCATATGGAGTTGAATAGAGCCTATTCAAGCTGAATAGAACTGACCAGGGCGAAATGGAGCCGATTAGAACTGAATCGAACCGATTAGAGCCCAAGAGGGATGAATGGAGTGCAACGGAGCCGATTGGAGCCGAATCGCATCGAAATGCGTGGAATCGAATCCAGTGGAATAGATTAGAGTAGGGTTGGTTAAAATAGAGTAGAAGAGAATTGAACACAGTAAAAGAGAATAAAAAGAATACAAGAGAATCGAGTCCAAAAGGTTAGAGCAGAGCAGAATAGTGTAGAGCAGAACAGAGTCGAATAGAGTCTAAGCGAGCCAAATGGAGAAGAAACAAGGCAAATCGCGTTGAATCCCCTCGAACCAATTCCAGTCAATTAGGGTAGGATAGAGTAAAATAGTGTTGAGTGGAGTAGAATGCTGTGCAACGCAATCGAATGGAGTCGAAAGGAGTGGAAAAGAGCCGAATAGAGCCGAATAGTGCTGAAGAGGGCCGAAGAGGGCCGAATCGAGCTGAATTGAGCCAAATCCAGTAAATCGAGCCTAATGGAGCCGAATTGAGCCGAATCCAGTTGAATCGACACCCTTCGAGCCAAATGGAGCCGAATGGACATGAATCGAACCAATTCGACCTGAATCGTGTCCAAATTCATGGAATCGAATTGAACAGATTAGAGTAGGGGAGGTTCGGGTATGGCAGGGTGGAATAGAGTAGAGTAGCATAGAATAAAACAGAAGAGAATAGAAGAGAACAGAACAATACAGAACGAATACAGAAAACAGTAGGCTAGAGTAGCGTAGAGGGAAACAGAGTAGAGTAGAATAGATTCGAACGGAGCTAAATAGAGCCAAACTGAGCCGAATCGTGTCCAAATGGGTTGAATCCAATCCAATCCAACGGATTAGAATAGAGCAGAGTTGGGTAGCATAGGGTAGGGTAGAATAGAGTAGACTAGAACAGAACAGAATAGGAAGAATAAAGAAAATAAAGAAGAGTAGACTAGAGTACGATAGAGTAGGCTAGTGTATAATAGGGTAGACTCGAATACAGCTGAGTAGAGCCGAATGGAGTCGAAATGAGAGGAATCACGTCTAATCGATTCGAGTAAATTAGAGTGGTGTAGGCTAGAGTAGAGCAGAATAGTGTAGAATGGTGTGGAATAAATAGAATGGAGTAGAATGGAGTCAAATAGAGACAAAAAGAGTAGAGAAGAGTCGAATAGAGCAGAATAGGGCCGAAAGAGGCGGAATTGAGCAGAATCGAAGCAATTCAAGCCAAACGAACCGAATAGAGCCAAATGGAATAGAATCGAGCTGATTCAAGCTTAATCACGTCGAATCCCGTTCAATGCATCCAATGCAATCCAAACGTCTAGATTAGAGAAGGGGAGAGGAGGGTGGAATAGAATAGAATAGAATAGAGTAGAGTAGACTAGAAGAGATTAGAACAGAATAGAAGGAATAGAATAGAGTAGAAAAGAGTAGGGTCGAATAGACTCGAATAGAGTCGATTAGAGACGAATAGGCCAAATAGAGACGAATAGAGAAAACAGAGCTGAATGGAGCCGAATAGAGACGTAAAGGAGCCATATAGAGCCGATTCGCACCTAATCGAGCTGAATCAAGCAGAATCACGCCGACTGTCACTGAATAGCGTCGAATCACATCGAATCACGTCGAATCGCATCAAATCACATCGTTTTGTGTCGGACCGGGTCGAATCGCTTCGGATCGCATCGGATTGCATCGAATGTCGTCGAATCACGACGAATCACGCCCCATCACGTCCAATAACTTCGAATTGCGTCCAATCTCCTAGAATTCTGCTGAATCACGTCGAATCGTATGGAATCTCGCCTAATCTCTTTGAATCCCGTCAAATGCCTTCGGACCTTGTCGAATCCCGTCAAATCCTGTCCAATCGCGTCGAAGTGAATCGAATTGAATCAAATAGATTCAAGTAGGGTGGGTTTGGGTGGGGTGCAGTAGGGTTGGGTAGGGTAGGATAGAACAGAGTCCAACAGAATAGGAGAGAACAGAACAGAAGAGAAAGAATCCAGCAGAATAGAATAGAGTAGAAAAGAGTCAGATAGTGCAGAACATAGCCGAATGGAGACAAAACAAGATGAATCGCGTTGAATCGCTTCGAATCGGGTCAAATCGAATCCATTCGAATAGATTAGGGTAGGGAAGGGTAGACGAGAATAGAGGAGAAGAGTGCAGAATGGTGTGGAATGGATTAGAACGGAGCCGACTCGAGACGAATAGAGTAGAAAAGAGTCGAATAGAGCATAGTTGGGCCGAATAGGGCCAAAGAAGGCCTAATCGAGCAGAATCCAGCAGAATCGATGCCATTGGAGCTGAATGGAGCAAAATGGAGCCCAATCGAACCGACTCGAAGCGAATTGATCTGATTCAAGCCTAATCGGGTGGAATGGCGTGAAAATGCGATGACTCGAACAGAATCAAAGATTAGAGAAGGGGAGGGGAGCGGCCGGGAGGGTAGAACAGAATAGAATAGAACAGTACATAATAGAAGGGAGAGAAGATAGCACAGTACGGTAGAGCAGAGAAGAGTAGAGTCGAATAGAGTGAAATAGTGCAGAATAGAGCTGAATAGAGCCAATTCTAGCCGAATCGAGCCCAATGGAAACAAAACGTGATGAATCGCGTCGAATAGCGTCCAATCGAATCCATTAGAATAGATTAGAGTAGGGTAGGGTAGAACAGAATAGAGTAGAATGGAGTCGAATGGAGTTGCATAGAGAAAACTAGAGTAGAAAAGAGTCGAATCGAGCCGAATAAGGCTGAACCAAGTCGAATTGAGTTGAAACAAGCTGAATCGAAGCGATTCAAGCTGAATCGAGCTGATGGTGCCGAATGAGCCGATTCAAGCCTCATCGCGTCCAATCACATTGAAATGCTTTGAATCGAATCCAATTGAATAGATTCGAAAAGGTTAGGGTAGGGTGGTTTTTGCTAGGGTAGACTAGGGTAGACGAAAGTAGACTAGAGTAGAGTAGACAAGAGAAGTCTAGACTAGTAGCCTAGACAAGACAGCTGGACTAGTCAGACTAGTGGTATAGATCAGTAGGCTAGACAACTAGCCTTGAAGAGTACCCTTGCCCTGACAAGTCCCCTAAATTCTGAATCTGAACTAGTCCCCTTGCCTTAACTAGTATCCTGAACTAGTAGCCTTGTCTGAACTAGTACCCTTAACTAGTGGCCTTGCCTTAAGTAATAGTCTTAATGTCTGCCCTTGCCTTACCAGTACCCTGAACTAGTAGCCCTGCCTTAACTAGTACCCTGGCCTTCACCAGTAGCCTTCACTAGTACCCTGGCCTTCACTAGTAGCCTTGCCTCAACTAGTACCCTTCACTAGTACCCTCGCATTAACTAGTTGTCTTAACTAGTACCTGGCCTTCTCAGTCCCCATAAGTCCTACCCTGGCCTTAACCAGCTGCCTTAACTGGTACCCTGGTCTTAAGTAGTAGTATTCACTTGTACCCTTGAATCCACTGGTAGCCTAAACTAGTCGTCTTGCCTTAAGTAGTAGCCTTCACTTGGACCTTGCCTTAACTAGTATCCTTAACTAGTACCTGTGCCTTAACTAGTACAGCGGCCATAACGAATAGCCTGAACTAGTAGCCTTGTCTGAATTAGTACCCGGAACTAGTAGCCTTGCTTTAAGTAATAGTCTTAACGTCTGCCCTTGCCTTCCTAGTACCCTTAACTAGTAGCCAAGCCTTCACTACTACCCCTAACTAGTAGCCTTGCCTTAACTAGTAGCCTTGCCTTAACCAGTTGCCTTAACTAGGACCCTGGCCTTAACTAGAAGTATCAACTTGTAAACTTGCATCAGAGTAGCCTTAACTAGTACTCTTGCCTTAAGTAGTGGGCTGAACTAGTACTCGTGCCTTAGCTAGTACTCTTAACTAGTACAGTGCCCCTAACTCGTATCCTGAACTAGTAGCCTTCTCTTAACTAGTACCCTTAACTAGTAGCCTTGCCTTCACTGGTACCCTGGCCTTCTCCAGTAGCCTTAACTCAGACCCTGGCCTTCACTGGCAGCCTTAAGTAGTACCCTTAACTAGTACCCTCGCATTCACTAGTAGCCTGAACTAGTACCCTGGCCGTATCAGTACCCAGAACTACTACCCTTGCCGTAACCAGTTGCCTTAAGTAGTACCCTGGCCTTAACTAGTAGTATTCACTTGTATTCTTGCATCAACTAGTAGCCTTAACTAGGACTCTTGCCTTAAGCAGTGGCCTGAATTTGTACCTTGCCTTAACTAGCAGCCTTAACTAGCACCCGTGCCTTTACTAGTACTCTTAGCTAGTACAGTGGCCCTAACTAGTAGCCTGAACTAGTCCCCTTGCCTTAGGTAGTCCCTTTTCCAAACTAGTACCCTTCTTGAGTACCCCTTTTTTTATGGAGTAGGGTATGGTCCAGTAGGGTGTCATAAGGTAGGGTAGCATACGGTAGAACAGAGAAAACAGAATCCAATAGAATAGAAGAGGATAAGTCAGGATAGCTTAGTTTCGTGTAGGGTATGGTAGAGTAGCATAGGAAGGAATAGAGAAAAGAGAAAACGAGAATCCAATACAACAGAATCGAAAAGAAGAGACTAGATGAGGAAAGACTAGGGCGGGATAGGGTTCTGTCGAATAGAAGAGCGTAGAATGGTGTGGAATGGAGTCAAATGCAGTCAAACCGAGATGAATAGACGAGAAAAGAGTTGAATAGAGCGGAATAGCACCGAATAGGGACATATAGGGCTGAGTCGAGCCCAATCGAGCCCAATCGAGCCCGATCAAGTCAAATCGACCAGATTCGAGCTGAATGGAGCCGAATGGAGCTGGAATGAGCCAAATAGAGACACAGAAAATGAGCCAAGCTAGATCGAGCCAAATCGCACCTAATCGCATCCTATTGCATCGAATCTCGTCGAAGTCCATCCAATCCCACCAAAACCCATTGAATCTCATGAAATCTCACCGAATCCCGTCCAATTGTGTCCAATCGGGTCGAATCGAATGCAATCGAATTCAATAGAACAGCTTAGAGTAGTGTAGGTTAGGCTGGGATTCAATAGGGTAGGGCAGAGAGGAATAGACTAGAGAAGCATAGAGTAGAAGAGAAGAGAATACAAAGAGTAGAATGGAGTAGAGTGGAGTAGAGTAGACTAGTCAGAGTCGAGTAGTGCAGAATAGAGATGAATAGATCCAATTCGAGCTGAATCGAGTCGAATGGAGAGGAAATGAGACAAATCTCCATGAATCGAATAGATTAGAGTAGAGTAGGGTGGGGGAGAAGAGAATAGAATAGTGTAGAATGGAGTCGAACAGAGTAGAATGGTGTGGAATGGAGTCGAATGGAGCCAAATAGAGACGAATAAAGTAGAAAAGAGTTGAATAGAGCTGAACAGGGCCGGATACGTTTGGATCGAGCCTAATGATGCTGAGTCGAGCAGAATCGAGCGAAATTGTCCCGATTCAAGCCAAATCGAGCTAAATCAAGCCAATTCAAGCCTAATCCCATGGAATCGCCTTGAAAGGCATTGAATCGGATCGAATCGATTAGAGTAGAGGAGGGTAGAGTAGGAGGGGTTAGACTAGAAGAGAACAGAACACAAGAGAAAGAATCGAATAGAATGAAGTAGAGACGAGTACAGTAGAATAGAGTCCAATAGAGTTGAATAGAGCCAAAGAGAGCTGAATGCAGCCGAATCCACCAAATTCGAGGTGAATCGAGAAGAATCATGTCGAATCGCGTTGAAAAGTGTCGAATCCAATCCAATAGTTTAGTGTAGGGCAGGTAAGATGAGGGGAGGGGAGGGTAGAAAAGAATAGATTAGAATAGACCAGAAAGAATAGAGAAGAGTAGACTGGAGTCAAATAGAGTCAAATCCTGCCGAAATGAGCCGAATAGAGAGGAAAAGGGCCAAGTCCAACCGAATCGAGTTGAATTCGCACAAAAAGGAGCTGATTCGAGCCGATAGGACCTGAATCAGGTCGAATCCCGTTCAAGTCTGTTGAATAGAATAGAACAGATTGCAGTAGGCTAAGTTAGAGTAGGGTAGGATAGACCAAAATGCAGTAGAACAGAACAGGATAGAAGAGAACTGAAAGACTAGAATAGGGTCGAGTAGTGCAGAGTCTAGAAGAATAGAGTTGAATATTGCCGACTAGAGCAAAATAGAGCCCAAAAGACCCAACGTGATAGAAATCAAGATGAATGGCGCCGAATCCCGCGGAATCATGCTGGATCGCGTCGAATCCCGTTGAATTGCATTGAATCCCATCCATTCAAGTCCAATCCAATCGAATCGATTAGAATAGACTAGAGAAGGGTAGAGTACAAGACAATAGAATAGAGAAGAATACAGTCGGATGGAGTAGAATGGTGTAGAATGGAGTTGAAAAGAGATAATAGAGTTGAGTAGACTCATAGAGCCATATGGAGTTGAATAGAGCCTATTCAAGCTGAATAGAACTGACCAGGGCGAAATGGAGCCGATTAGAACTGAATCGAACCGATTAGAGCCCAAGAGGGATGAATGGAGTGCAACGGAGCCGATTGGAGCCGAATCGCATCGAAATGCGTGGAATCGAATCCAGTGGAATAGATTAGAGTAGGGTTGGTTAAAATAGAGTAGAAGAGAATTGAACACAGTAAAAGAGAATAAAAAGAATACAAGAGAATCGAGTCCAAAAGGTTAGAGCAGAGCAGAATAGTGTAGAGCAGAACAGAGTCGAATAGAGTCTAAGCGAGCCAAATGGAGAAGAAACAAGGCAAATCGCGTTGAATCCCCTCGAACCAATTCCAGTCAATTAGGGTAGGATAGAGTAAAATAGTGTTGAGTGGAGTAGAATGCTGTGCAACGCAATCGAATGGAGTCGAAAGGAGTGGAAAAGAGCCGAATAGAGCCGAATAGTGCTGAAGAGGGCCGAAGAGGGCCGAATCGAGCTGAATTGAGCCAAATCCAGTAAATCGAGCCTAATGGAGCCGAATTGAGCCGAATCCAGTTGAATCGACACCCTTCGAGCCAAATGGAGCCGAATGGACATGAATCGAACCAATTCGACCTGAATCGTGTCCAAATTCATGGAATCGAATTGAACAGATTAGAGTAGGGGAGGTTCGGGTATGGCAGGGTGGAATAGAGTAGAGTAGCATAGAATAAAACAGAAGAGAATAGAAGAGAACAGAACAATACAGAACGAATACAGAAAACAGTAGGCTAGAGTAGCGTAGAGGGAAACAGAGTAGAGTAGAATAGATTCGAACGGAGCTAAATAGAGCCAAACTGAGCCGAATCGTGTCCAAATGGGTTGAATCCAATCCAATCCAACGGATTAGAATAGAGCAGAGTTGGGTAGCATAGGGTAGGGTAGAATAGAGTAGACTAGAACAGAACAGAATAGGAAGAATAAAGAAAATAAAGAAGAGTAGACTAGAGTACGATAGAGTAGGCTAGTGTATAATAGGGTAGACTCGAATACAGCTGAGTAGAGCCGAATGGAGTCGAAATGAGAGGAATCACGTCTAATCGATTCGAGTAAATTAGAGTGGTGTAGGCTAGAGTAGAGCAGAATAGTGTAGAATGGTGTGGAATAAATAGAATGGAGTAGAATGGAGTCAAATAGAGACAAAAAGAGTAGAGAAGAGTCGAATAGAGCAGAATAGGGCCGAAAGAGGCGGAATTGAGCAGAATCGAAGCAATTCAAGCCAAACGAACCGAATAGAGCCAAATGGAATAGAATCGAGCTGATTCAAGCTTAATCACGTCGAATCCCGTTCAATGCATCCAATGCAATCCAAACGTCTAGATTAGAGAAGGGGAGAGGAGGGTGGAATAGAATAGAATAGAATAGAGTAGAGTAGACTAGAAGAGATTAGAACAGAATAGAAGGAATAGAATAGAGTAGAAAAGAGTAGGGTCGAATAGACTCGAATAGAGTCGATTAGAGACGAATAGGCCAAATAGAGACGAATAGAGAAAACAGAGCTGAATGGAGCCGAATAGAGACGTAAAGGAGCCATATAGAGCCGATTCGCACCTAATCGAGCTGAATCAAGCAGAATCACGCCGACTGTCACTGAATAGCGTCGAATCACATCGAATCACGTCGAATCGCATCAAATCACATCGTTTTGTGTCGGACCGGGTCGAATCGCTTCGGATCGCATCGGATTGCATCGAATGTCGTCGAATCACGACGAATCACGCCCCATCACGTCCAATAACTTCGAATTGCGTCCAATCTCCTAGAATTCTGCTGAATCACGTCGAATCGTATGGAATCTCGCCTAATCTCTTTGAATCCCGTCAAATGCCTTCGGACCTTGTCGAATCCCGTCAAATCCTGTCCAATCGCGTCGAAGTGAATCGAATTGAATCAAATAGATTCAAGTAGGGTGGGTTTGGGTGGGGTGCAGTAGGGTTGGGTAGGGTAGGATAGAACAGAGTCCAACAGAATAGGAGAGAACAGAACAGAAGAGAAAGAATCCAGCAGAATAGAATAGAGTAGAAAAGAGTCAGATAGTGCAGAACATAGCCGAATGGAGACAAAACAAGATGAATCGCGTTGAATCGCTTCGAATCGGGTCAAATCGAATCCATTCGAATAGATTAGGGTAGGGAAGGGTAGACGAGAATAGAGGAGAAGAGTGCAGAATGGTGTGGAATGGATTAGAACGGAGCCGACTCGAGACGAATAGAGTAGAAAAGAGTCGAATAGAGCATAGTTGGGCCGAATAGGGCCAAAGAAGGCCTAATCGAGCAGAATCCAGCAGAATCGATGCCATTGGAGCTGAATGGAGCAAAATGGAGCCCAATCGAACCGACTCGAAGCGAATTGATCTGATTCAAGCCTAATCGGGTGGAATGGCGTGAAAATGCGATGACTCGAACAGAATCAAAGATTAGAGAAGGGGAGGGGAGCGGCCGGGAGGGTAGAACAGAATAGAATAGAACAGTACATAATAGAAGGGAGAGAAGATAGCACAGTACGGTAGAGCAGAGAAGAGTAGAGTCGAATAGAGTGAAATAGTGCAGAATAGAGCTGAATAGAGCCAATTCTAGCCGAATCGAGCCCAATGGAAACAAAACGTGATGAATCGCGTCGAATAGCGTCCAATCGAATCCATTAGAATAGATTAGAGTAGGGTAGGGTAGAACAGAATAGAGTAGAATGGAGTCGAATGGAGTTGCATAGAGAAAACTAGAGTAGAAAAGAGTCGAATCGAGCCGAATAAGGCTGAACCAAGTCGAATTGAGTTGAAACAAGCTGAATCGAAGCGATTCAAGCTGAATCGAGCTGATGGTGCCGAATGAGCCGATTCAAGCCTCATCGCGTCCAATCACATTGAAATGCTTTGAATCGAATCCAATTGAATAGATTCGAAAAGGTTAGGGTAGGGTGGTTTTTGCTAGGGTAGACTAGGGTAGACGAAAGTAGACTAGAGTAGAGTAGACAAGAGAAGTCTAGACTAGTAGCCTAGACAAGACAGCTGGACTAGTCAGACTAGTGGTATAGATCAGTAGGCTAGACAACTAGCCTTGAAGAGTACCCTTGCCCTGACAAGTCCCCTAAATTCTGAATCTGAACTAGTCCCCTTGCCTTAACTAGTATCCTGAACTAGTAGCCTTGTCTGAACTAGTACCCTTAACTAGTGGCCTTGCCTTAAGTAATAGTCTTAATGTCTGCCCTTGCCTTACCAGTACCCTGAACTAGTAGCCCTGCCTTAACTAGTACCCTGGCCTTCACCAGTAGCCTTCACTAGTACCCTGGCCTTCACTAGTAGCCTTGCCTCAACTAGTACCCTTCACTAGTACCCTCGCATTAACTAGTTGTCTTAACTAGTACCTGGCCTTCTCAGTCCCCATAAGTCCTACCCTGGCCTTAACCAGCTGCCTTAACTGGTACCCTGGTCTTAAGTAGTAGTATTCACTTGTACCCTTGAATCCACTGGTAGCCTAAACTAGTCGTCTTGCCTTAAGTAGTAGCCTTCACTTGGACCTTGCCTTAACTAGTATCCTTAACTAGTACCTGTGCCTTAACTAGTACAGCGGCCATAACGAATAGCCTGAACTAGTAGCCTTGTCTGAATTAGTACCCGGAACTAGTAGCCTTGCTTTAAGTAATAGTCTTAACGTCTGCCCTTGCCTTCCTAGTACCCTTAACTAGTAGCCAAGCCTTCACTACTACCCCTAACTAGTAGCCTTGCCTTAACTAGTAGCCTTGCCTTAACCAGTTGCCTTAACTAGGACCCTGGCCTTAACTAGAAGTATCAACTTGTAAACTTGCATCAGAGTAGCCTTAACTAGTACTCTTGCCTTAAGTAGTGGGCTGAACTAGTACTCGTGCCTTAGCTAGTACTCTTAACTAGTACAGTGCCCCTAACTCGTATCCTGAACTAGTAGCCTTCTCTTAACTAGTACCCTTAACTAGTAGCCTTGCCTTCACTGGTACCCTGGCCTTCTCCAGTAGCCTTAACTCAGACCCTGGCCTTCACTGGCAGCCTTAAGTAGTACCCTTAACTAGTACCCTCGCATTCACTAGTAGCCTGAACTAGTACCCTGGCCGTATCAGTACCCAGAACTACTACCCTTGCCGTAACCAGTTGCCTTAAGTAGTACCCTGGCCTTAACTAGTAGTATTCACTTGTATTCTTGCATCAACTAGTAGCCTTAACTAGGACTCTTGCCTTAAGCAGTGGCCTGAATTTGTACCTTGCCTTAACTAGCAGCCTTAACTAGCACCCGTGCCTTTACTAGTACTCTTAGCTAGTACAGTGGCCCTAACTAGTAGCCTGAACTAGTCCCCTTGCCTTAGGTAGTCCCTTTTCCAAACTAGTACCCTTCTTGAGTACCCCTTTTTTTATGGAGTAGGGTATGGTCCAGTAGGGTGTCATAAGGTAGGGTAGCATACGGTAGAACAGAGAAAACAGAATCCAATAGAATAGAAGAGGATAAGTCAGGATAGCTTAGTTTCGTGTAGGGTATGGTAGAGTAGCATAGGAAGGAATAGAGAAAAGAGAAAACGAGAATCCAATACAACAGAATCGAAAAGAAGAGACTAGATGAGGAAAGACTAGGGCGGGATAGGGTTCTGTCGAATAGAAGAGCGTAGAATGGTGTGGAATGGAGTCAAATGCAGTCAAACCGAGATGAATAGACGAGAAAAGAGTTGAATAGAGCGGAATAGCACCGAATAGGGACATATAGGGCTGAGTCGAGCCCAATCGAGCCCAATCGAGCCCGATCAAGTCAAATCGACCACATTCGAGCTGAATGGAGCCGAATGGAGCTGGAATGAGCCAAATAGAGACACAGAAAATGAGCCAAGCTAGATCGAGCCAAATCGCACCTAATCGCATCCTATTGCATCGAATCTCGTCGAAGTCCATCCAATCCCACCAAAACCCATTGAATCTCATGAAATCTCACCGAATCCCGTCCAATTGTGTCCAATCGGGTCGAATCGAATGCAATCGAATTCAATAGAACAGCTTAGAGTAGTGTAGGTTAGGCTGGGATTCAATAGGGTAGGGCAGAGAGGAATAGACTAGAGAAGCATAGAGTAGAAGAGAAGAGAATACAAAGAGTAGAATGGAGTAGAGTGGAGTAGAGTAGACTAGTCAGAGTCGAGTAGTGCAGAATAGAGATGAATAGATCCAATTCGAGCTGAATCGAGTCGAATGGAGAGGAAATGAGACAAATCTCCATGAATCGAATAGATTAGAGTAGAGTAGGGTGGGGGAGAAGAGAATAGAATAGTGTAGAATGGAGTCGAACAGAGTAGAATGGTGTGGAATGGAGTCGAATGGAGCCAAATAGAGACGAATAAAGTAGAAAAGAGTTGAATAGAGCTGAACAGGGCCGGATACGTTTGGATCGAGCCTAATGATGCTGAGTCGAGCAGAATCGAGCGAAATTGTCCCGATTCAAGCCAAATCGAGCTAAATCAAGCCAATTCAAGCCTAATCCCATGGAATCGCCTTGAAAGGCATTGAATCGGATCGAATCAATTAGAGTAGAGGAGGGTAGAGTAGGAGGGGTTAGACTAGAACAGAACAGAACACAAGAGAAAGAATCGAATAGAATGAAGTAGAGACGAGTACAGTAGAATAGAGTCCAATAGAGTTGAATAGAGCCAAAGAGAGCTGAATGCAGCCGAATCCACCAAATTCGAGGTGAATCGAGAAGAATCATGTCGAATGGCGTTGAAAAGTGTCGAATCCAATCCAATAGTTTAGTGTAGGGCAGGTAAGATGAGGGGAGGGGAGGGTAGAAAAGAATAGATTAGAATAGACCAGAAAGAATAGAGAAGAGTAGACTGGAGTCAAATAGAGTCAAATCCTGCCGAAATGAGCCGAATAGAGAGGAAAAGGGCCAAGTCCAACCGAATCGAGTTGAATTCGCACAAAAAGGAGCTGATTCGAGCCGATAGGACCTGAATCAGGTCGAATCCCGTTCAAGTCTGTTGAATAGAATAGAACAGATTGCAGTAGGCTAAGTTAGAGTAGGGTAGGATAGACCAAAATGCAGTAGAACAGAACAGGATAGAAGAGAACTGAAAGACTAGAATAGGGTCGAGTAGTGCAGAGTCTAGAAGAATAGAGTTGAATATTGCCGACTAGAGCAAAATAGAGCCCAAAAGACCCAACGTGATAGAAATCAAGATGAATGGCGCCGAATCCCGCGGAATCATGCTGGATCGCGTCGAATCCCGTTGAATTGCATTGAATCCCATCCATTCAAGTCCAATCCAATCGAATCGATTAGAATAGACTAGAGAAGGGTAGAGTACAAGACAATAGAATAGAGAAGAATACAGTCGGATGGAGTAGAATGGTGTAGAATGGAGTTGAAAAGAGATAATAGAGTTGAGTAGACTCATAGAGCCATATGGAGTTGAATAGAGCCTATTCAAGCTGAATAGAACTGACCAGGGCGAAATGGAGCCGATTAGAACTGAATCGAACCGATTAGAGCCCAAGAGGGATGAATGGAGTGCAACGGAGCCGATTGGAGCCGAATCGCATCGAAATCCGTGGAATCGAATCCAGTGGAATAGATTAGAGTAGGGTTGGTTAAAATAGAGTAGAAGAGAATTGAACACAGTAAAAGAGAATAAAAAGAATACAAGAGAATCGAGTCCAAAAGGTTAGAGCAGAGCAGAATAGTGTAGAGCAGAACAGAGTCGAATAGAGTCTAAGCGAGCCAAATGGAGAAGAAACAAGGCAAATCGCGTTGAATCCCCTCAAACCAATTCCAGTCAATTAGGGTAGGATAGAGTAAAATAGTGTTGAGTGGAGTAGAATGCTGTGCAACGCAATCGAATGGAGTCGAAAGGAGTGGAAAAGAGCCGAATAGAGCCGAATAGTGCTGAAGAGGGCCGAAGAGGGCCGAATCGAGCTGAATTGAGCCAAATCCAGTAAATCGAGCCTAATGGAGCCGAATTGAGCCGAATCCAGTTGAATCGACACCTTTCGAGCCAAATGGAGCCGAATGGACATGAATCGAACCAATTCGACCTGAATCGTGTCCAAATTCATGGAATCGAATTGAACAGATTAGAGTAGGGGAGGTTCGGGTATGGCAGGGTGGAATAGAGTAGAGTAGCATAGAATAAAACAGAAGAGAATAGAAGAGAACAGAACAATACAGAACGAATACAGAAAACAGTAGGCTAGAGTAGCGTCGAGGGAAACAGAGTAGAGTAGAATAGATTCGAACGGAGCTAAATAGAGCCAAACTGAGCCGAATCGTGTCCAAATGGGTTGAATCCAATCCAATCCAACGGATTAGAATAGAGCAGAGTTGGGTAGCATAGGGTAGGGTAGAATAGAGTAGACTAGAACAGAACAGAATAGGAAGAATAAAGAAAATAAAGAAGAGTAGACTAGAGTACGATAGAGTAGGCTAGTGTATAATAGGGTAGACTCGAATACAGCTGAGTAGAGCCGAATGGAGTCGAAATGAGAGGAATCACGTCTAATCGATTCGAGTAAATTAGAGTGGTGTAGGCTAGAGTAGAGCAGAATAGTGTAGAATGGTGTGGAATAAATAGAATGGAGTAGAATGGAGTCAAATAGAGACAAAAAGAGTAGAGAAGAGTCGAATAGAGCAGAATAGGGCCGAAAGAGGCGGAATTGAGCAGCATCGAAGCAATTCAAGCCAAACGAACCGAATAGAGCCAAATGGAATAGAATCGAGCTGATTCAAGCTTAATCACGTCGAATCCCGTTCAATGCATCCAATGCAATCCAAACGTCTAGATTAGAGAAGGGGAGAGGAGGGTGGAATAGAATAGAATAGAGTAGAGTAGACTAGAAGAGATTAGAACAGAATAGAAGGAATAGAATAGAGTAGAAAAGAGTAGGGTCGAATAGACTCGAATAGAGTCGATTAGAGACGAATAGGCCAAATAGAGACGAATAGAGAAAACAGAGCTGAATGGAGCCGAATAGAGACGTAAAGGAGCCATATAGAGCCGATTCGCACCTAATCGAGCTGAATCAAGCAGAATCACGCCGACTGTCACTGAATAGCGTCGAATCACATCGAATCACGTCGAATCGCATCAAATCACATCGTTTTGTGTCGGACCGGGTCGAATCGCTTCGGATCGCATCGGATTGCATCGAATGTCGTCGAATCACGACGAATCACGCCCCATCACGTCCAATAACTTCGAATTGCGTCCAATCTCCTAGAATTCTGCTGAATCACGTCGAATCGTATGGAATCTCGCCTAATCTCTTTGAATCCCGTCAAATGCCTTCGGACCTTGTCGAATCCCGTCAAATCCTGTCCAATCGCGTCGAAGTGAATCGAATTGAATCAAATAGATTCAAGTAGGGTGGGTTTGGGTGGGGTGCAGTAGGGTTGGGTAGGGTAGGATAGAACAGAGTCCAACAGAATAGGAGAGAACAGAACAGAAGAGAAAGAATCCAGCAGAATAGAATAGAGTAGAAAAGAGTCAGATAGTGCAGAACATAGCCGAATGGAGACAAAACAAGATGAATCGCGTTGAATCGCTTCGAATCGGGTCAAATCGAATCCATTCGAATAGATTAGGGTAGGGAAGGGTAGACGAGAATAGAGGAGAAGAGTGCAGAATGGTGTGGAATGGATTAGAACGGAGCCGACTCGAGACGAATAGAGTAGAAAAGAGTCGAATAGAGCATAGTTGGGCCGAATAGGGCCAAAGAAGGCCTAATCGAGCAGAATCCAGCAGAATCGATGCCATTGGAGCTGAATGGAGCAAAATGGAGCCCAATCGAACCGACTCGAAGCGAATTGATCTGATTCAAGCCTAATCGGGTGGAATGGCGTGAAAATGCGATGACTCGAACAGAATCAAAGATTAGAGAAGGGGAGGGGAGCGGCCGGGAGGGTAGAACAGAATAGAATAGAACAGTACATAATAGAAGGGAGAGAAGATAGCACAGTACGGTAGAGCAGAGAAGAGTAGAGTCGAATAGAGTGAAATAGTGCAGAATAGAGCTGAATAGAGCCAATTCTAGCCGAATCGAGCCCAATGGAAACAAAACGTGATGAATCGCGTCGAATAGCGTCCAATCGAATCCATTAGAATAGATTAGAGTAGGGTAGGGTAGAACAGAATAGAGTAGAATGGAGTCGAATGGAGTTGCATAGAGAAAACTAGAGTAGAAAAGAGTCGAATCGAGCCGAATAAGGCTGAACCAAGTCGAATTGAGTTGAAACAAGCTGAATCGAAGCGATTCAAGCTGAATCGAGCTGATGGTGCCGAATGAGCCGATTCAAGCCTCATCGCGTCCAATCACATTGAAATGCTTTGAATCGAATCCAATTGAATAGATTCGAAAAGGTTAGGGTAGGGTGGTTTTTGCTAGGGTAGACTAGGGTAGACGAAAGTAGACTAGAGTAGAGTAGACAAGAGAAGTCTAGACTAGTAGCCTAGACAAGACAGCTGGACTAGTCAGACTAGTGGTATAGATCAGTAGGCTAGACAACTAGCCTTGAAGAGTACCCTTGCCCTGACAAGTCCCCTAAATTCTGAATCTGAACTAGTCCCCTTGCCTTAACTAGTATCCTGAACTAGTAGCCTTGTCTGAACTAGTACCCTTAACTAGTGGCCTTGCCTTAAGTAATAGTCTTAATGTCTGCCCTTGCCTTACCAGTACCCTGAACTAGTAGCCCTGCCTTAACTAGTACCCTGGCCTTCACCAGTAGCCTTCACTAGTACCCTGGCCTTCACTAGTAGCCTTGCCTCAACTAGTACCCTTCACTAGTACCCTCGCATTAACTAGTTGTCTTAACTAGTACCTGGCCTTCTCAGTCCCCATAAGTCCTACCCTGGCCTTAACCAGCTGCCTTAACTGGTACCCTGGTCTTAAGTAGTAGTATTCACTTGTACCCTTGAATCCACTGGTAGCCTAAACTAGTCGTCTTGCCTTAAGTAGTAGCCTTCACTTGGACCTTGCCTTAACTAGTATCCTTAACTAGTACCTGTGCCTTAACTAGTACAGCGGCCATAACGAATAGCCTGAACTAGTAGCCTTGTCTGAATTAGTACCCGGAACTAGTAGCCTTGCTTTAAGTAATAGTCTTAACGTCTGCCCTTGCCTTCCTAGTACCCTTAACTAGTAGCCAAGCCTTCACTACTACCCCTAACTAGTAGCCTTGCCTTAACTAGTAGCCTTGCCTTAACCAGTTGCCTTAACTAGGACCCTGGCCTTAACTAGAAGTATCAACTTGTAAACTTGCATCAGAGTAGCCTTAACTAGTACTCTTGCCTTAAGTAGTGGGCTGAACTAGTACTCGTGCCTTAGCTAGTACTCTTAACTAGTACAGTGCCCCTAACTCGTATCCTGAACTAGTAGCCTTCTCTTAACTAGTACCCTTAACTAGTAGCCTTGCCTTCACTGGTACCCTGGCCTTCTCCAGTAGCCTTAACTCAGACCCTGGCCTTCACTGGCAGCCTTAAGTAGTACCCTTAACTAGTACCCTCGCATTCACTAGTAGTCTGAACTAGTACCCTGGCCGTATCAGTACCCAGAACTACTACCCTTGCCGTAGCCAGTTGCCTTAAGTAGTACCCTGGCCTTAACTAGTAGTATTCACTTGTATTCTTGCATCAACTAGTAGCCTTAACTAGGCCTCTTGCCTTCAGTAGTGGCCTGAACTAGTACTCGTGCCTTAGCTAGTACTCTTAACTAGTACAGTGCCCCTAACTCATATCCTGAACTAGTAGCCTTCTCTAAACTAGTACCCTTCACTAGTACCCTTGCCTTCACTAGTACCCTGGCCTTCTCCAGTAGCCTTAACTCAGACCCTGGCCTTCACTGGCAGCCTTAAGTAGTACCCTTAACTAGTACCCTCGCATTCACTAGTAGCCTGAACTAGTACCCTGGCCGTATCAGTACCCAGAACTACTACCCTTGCCGTAACCAGTTGCCTTAAGTAGTACCCTGGCCTTAACTAGTAGTATTCACTTGTATTCTTGCATCAACTAGTAGCCTTAACTAGGACTCTTGCCTTAAGCAGTGGCCTGAATTTGTACCTT
This sequence comes from Loxodonta africana, assembly GCF_030014295.1. NCBI lineage: Eukaryota > Metazoa > Chordata > Mammalia > Proboscidea > Elephantidae > Loxodonta > Loxodonta africana. Next base: position 451,232 of record NW_026974824.1, read on the forward strand.
GCCTTAACTAGCAGCCTTAACTAGCACCCGTGCCTTTACTAGTACTCTTAACTAGTACAGTGGCCCTAACTAGTAGCCTGAACTAGTCCCCTTGCCTTAGGTAGTCCCTTTTCCAAACTAGTACCCTTCTTGAGTACCCCTTTTTTTATGGAGTAGGGTATGGTCCAGTAGGGTGTCATAAGGTAGGGTAGCATACGGTAGAACAGAGAAAACAGAATCCAATAGAATAGAAGAGGATAAGTCAGGATAGCTTAGTTTCGTGTAGGGTATGGTAGAGTAGCATAGGAAGGAATAGAGAAAAGAGAAAACGAGAATCCAATACAACAGAATCGAAAAGAAGAGACTAGATGAGGAAAGACTAGGGCGGGATAGGGTTCTGTCGAATAGAAGAGCGTAGAATGGTGTGGAATGGAGTCAAATGCAGTCAAACCGAGATGAATAGACGAGAAAAGAGTTGAATAGAGCGGAATAGCACCAAATAGGGACATATAGGGCTGAGTCGAGCCCAATCGAGCCCAATCGAGCCCGATCAAGTCAAATCGACCAGATTCGAGCTGAATGGAGCCGAATGGAGCTGGAATGAGCCAAATAGAGACACAGAAAATGAGCCAAGCTAGATCGAGCCAAATCGCACCTAATCGCATCCTATTGCATCGAATCTCGTCGAAGTCCATCCAATCCCACCAAAACCCATTGAATCTCATGAAATCTCACCGAATCCCGTCCAATTGTGTCCAATCGGGTCGAATCGAATGCAATCGAATTCAATAGAACAGCTTAGAGTAGTGTAGGTTAGGCTGGGATTCAATAGGGTAGGGCAGAGAGGAATAGACTAGAGAAGCATAGAGTAGAAGAGAAGAGAATACAAAGAGTAGAATGGAGTAGAGTGGAGTAGAGTAGACTAGTCAGAGTCGAGTAGTGCAGAATAGAGATGAATAGATCCAATTCGAGCTGAATCGAGTCGAATGGAGAGGAAATGAGACAAATCTCCATGAATCGAATAGATTAGAGTAGAGTAGGGTGGGGGAGAAGAGAATAGAATAGTGTAGAATGGAGTCGAACAGAGTAGAATGGTGTGGAATGGAGTCGAATGGAGCCAAATAGAGACGAATAAAGTAGAAAAGAGTTGAATAGAGCTGAACAGGGCCGGATACGTTTGGATCGAGCCTAATGATGCTGAGTCGAGCAGAATCGAGCGAAATTGTCCCGATTCAAGCCAAATCGAGCTAAATCAAGCCAATTCAAGCCTAATCCCATGGAATCGCCTTGAAAGGCATTGAATCGGATCGAATCGATTAGAGTAGAGGAGGGTAGAGTAGGAGGGGTTAGACTAGAACAGAACAGAACACAAGAGAAAGAATCGAATAGAATGAAGTAGAGACGAGTACAGTAGAATAGAGTCCAATAGAGTTGAATAGAGCCAAAGAGAGCTGAATGCAGCCGAATCCACCAAATTCGAGGTGAATCGAGAAGAATCATGTCGAATCGCGTTGAAAAGTGTCGAATCCAATCCAATAGTTTAGTGTAGGGCAGGTAAGATGAGGGGAGGGGAGGGTAGAAAAGAATAGATTAGAATAGACCAGAAAGAATAGAGAAGAGTAGACTAGAGTCAAATAGAGTCAAATCCTGCCGAAATGAGCCGAATAGAGAGGAAAAGGGCCAAGTCCAACCGAATCGAGTTGAATTCGCACAAAAAGGAGCTGATTCGAGCCGATAGGACCTGAATCAGGTCGAATCCCGTTCAAGTCTGTTGAATAGAATAGAACAGATTGCAGTAGGCTAAGTTAGAGTAGGGTAGGATAGACCAAAATGCAGTAGAACAGAACAGGAGAGAAGAGAACTGAAAGACTAGAATAGGGTCGAGTAGTGCAGAGTCTAGAAGAATAGAGTTGAATATTGCCGACTAGAGCAAAATAGAGCCCAAAAGACCCAACGTGATAGAAATCAAGATGAATGGCGCCGAATCCCGCGGAATCATGCTGGATCGCGTCGAATCCCGTTGAATTGCATTGAATCCCATCCATTCAAGTCCAATCCAATCGAATCGATTAGAATAGACTAGAGAAGGGTAGAGTACAAGACAATAGAATAGAGAAGAATACAGTCGGATGGAGTAGAATGGTGTAGAATGGAGTTGAAAAGAGATAATAGAGTTGAGTAGACTCATAGAGCCATATGGAGTTGAATAGAGCCTATTCAAGCTGAATAGAACTGACCAGGGCGAAATGGAGCCGATTAGAACTGAATCGAACCGATTAGAGCCCAAGAGGGATGAATGGAGTGCAACGGAGCCGATTGGAGCCGAATCGCATCGAAATGCGTGGAATCGAATCCAGTGGAATAGATTAGAGTAGGGTTGGTTAAAATAGAGTAGAAGAGAATTGAACACAGTAAAAGAGAATAAAAAGAATACAAGAGAATCGAGTCCAAAAGGTTAGAGCAGAGCAGAATAGTGTAGAGCAGAACAGAGTCGAATAGAGTCTAAGCGAGCCAAATGGAGAAGAAACAAGGCAAATCGCGTTGAATCCCCTCGAACCAATTCCAGTCAATTAGGGTAGGGTAGAGTAAAATAGTGTTGAGTGGAGTAGAATGCTGTGCAACGCAATCGAATGGAGTCGAAAGGAGTAGAAAAGAGCCGAATAGAGCCGAATAGTGCTGAAGAGGGCCGAAGAGGGCCGAATCGAGCTGAATTGAGCCAAATCCAGTAAATCGAGCCTAATGGAGCCGAATTGAGCCGAATCCAGTTGAATCGACACCCTTCGAGCCAAATGGAGCCGAATGGACATGAATCGAACCAATTCGACCTGAATCGTGTCCAAATTCATGGAATCGAATTGAACAGATTAGAGTAGGGGAGGTTCGGGTATGGCAGGGTGGAATAGAGTAGAGTAGCATAGAATAAAACAGAAGAGAATAGAAGAGAACAGAACAATACAGAACGAATACAGAAAACAGTAGGCTAGAGTAGCGTCGAGGGAAACAGAGTAGAGTAGAATAGATTCGAACGGAGCTAAATAGAGCCAAACTGAGCCGAATCGTGTCCAAATGGGTTGAATCCAATCCAATCCAACGGATTAGAATAGAGCAGAGTTGGGTAGCATAGGGTAGGGTAGAATAGAGTAGACTAGAACAGAACAGAATAGGAAGAATAAAGAAAATAAAGAAGAGTAGACTAGAGTACGATAGAGTAGGCTAGTGTATAATAGGGTAGACTCGAATACAGCTGAGTAGAGCCGAATGGAGTCGAAATGAGAGGAATCACGTCTAATCGATTCGAGTAAATTAGAGTGGTGTAGGCTAGAGTAGAGCAGAATAGTGTAGAATGGTGTGGAATAAATAGAATGGAGTAGAATGGAGTCAAATAGAGACAAAAAGAGTAGAGAAGAGTCGAATAGAGCAGAATAGGGCCGAAAGAGGCGGAATTGAGCAGAATCGAAGCAATTCAAGCCAAACGAACCGAATAGAGCCAAATGGAATAGAATCGAGCTGATTCAAGCTTAATCACGTCGAATCCCGTTCAATGCATCCAATGCAATCCAAACGTCTAGATTAGAGAAGGGGAGAGGAGGGTGGAATAGAATAGAATAGAATAGAGTAGAGTAGACTAGAAGAGATTAGAACAGAATAGAAGGAATAGAATAGAGTAGAAAAGAGTAGGGTCGAATAGACTCGAATAGAGTCGATTAGAGACGAATAGGCCAAATAGAGACGAATAGAGAAAACAGAGCTGAATGGAGCCGAATAGAGACGTAAAGGAGCCATATAGAGCCGATTCGCACCTAATCGAGCTGAATCAAGCAGAATCACGCCGACTGTCACTGAATAGCGTCGAATCACATCGAATCACGTCGAATCGCATCAAATCACATCGTTTTGTGTCGGACCGGGTCGAATCGCTTCGGATCGCATCGGATTGCATCGAATGTCGTCGAATCACGACGAATCACGCCCCATCACGTCCAATAACTTCGAATTGCGTCCAATCTCCTAGAATTCTGCTGAATCACGTCGAATCGTATGGAATCTCGCCTAATCTCTTTGAATCCCGTCAAATGCCTTCGGACCTTGTCGAATCCCGTCAAATCCTGTCCAATCGCGTCGAAGTGAATCGAATTGAATCAAATAGATTCAAGTAGGGTGGGTTTGGGTGGGGTGCAGTAGGGTTGGGTAGGGTAGGATAGAACAGAGTCCAACAGAATAGGAGAGAACAGAACAGAAGAGAAAGAATCCAGCAGAATAGAATAGAGTAGAAAAGAGTCAGATAGTGCAGAACATAGCCGAATGGAGACAAAACAAGATGAATCGCGTTGAATCGCTTCGAATCGGGTCAAATCGAATCCATTCGAATAGATTAGGGTAGGGAAGGGTAGACGAGAATAGAGGAGAAGAGTGCAGAATGGTGTGGAATGGATTAGAACGGAGCCGACTCGAGACGAATAGAGTAGAAAAGAGTCGAATAGAGCATAGTTGGGCCGAATAGGGCCAAAGAAGGCCTAATCGAGCAGAATCCAGCAGAATCGATGCCATTGGAGCTGAATGGAGCAAAATGGAGCCCAATCGAACCGACTCGAAGCGAATTGATCTGATTCAAGCCTAATCGGGTGGAATGGCGTGAAAATGCGATGACTCGAACAGAATCAAAGATTAGAGAAGGGGAGGGGAGCGGCCGGGAGGGTAGAACAGAATAGAATAGAACAGTACATAATAGAAGGGAGAGAAGATAGCACAGTACGGTAGAGCAGAGAAGAGTAGAGTCGAATAGAGTGAAATAGTGCAGAATAGAGCTGAATAGAGCCAATTCTAGCCGAATCGAGCCCAATGGAAACAAAACGTGATGAATCGCGTCGAATAGCGTCCAATCGAATCCATTAGAATAGATTAGAGTAGGGTAGGGTAGAACAGAAGAGAGTAGAATGGAGTCGAATGGAGTTGCATAGAGAAAACTAGAGTAGAAAAGAGTCGAATCGAGCCGAATAAGGCTGAACCAAGTCGAATTGAGTTGAAACAAGCTGAATCGAAGCGATTCAAGCTGAATCGAGCTGATGGTGCCGAATGAGCCGATTCAAGCCTCATCGCGTCCAATCACATTGAAATGCTTTGAATCGAATCCAATTGAATAGATTCGAAAAGGTTAGGGTAGGGTGGTTTTTGCTAGGGTAGACTAGGGTAGACGAAAGTAGACTAGAGTAGAGTAGACAAGAGAAGTCTAGACTAGTAGCCTAGACAAGACAGCTGGACTAGTCAGACTAGTGGTATAGATCAGTAGGCTAGACAACTAGCCTTGAAGAGTACCCTTGCCCTGACAAGTCCCCTAAATTCTGAATCTGAACTAGTCCCCTTGCCTTAACTAGTATCCTGAACTAGTAGCCTTGTCTGAACTAGTACCCTTAACTAGTGGCCTTGCCTTAAGTAATAGTCTTAATGTCTGCCCTTGCCTTACCAGTACCCTGAACTAGTAGCCCTGCCTTAACTAGTACCCTGGCCTTCACCAGTAGCCTTCACTAGTACCCTGGCCTTCACTAGTAGCCTTGCCTCAACTAGTACCCTTCACTAGTACCCTCGCATTAACTAGTTGTCTTAACTAGTACCTGGCCTTCTCAGTCCCCATAAGTCCTACCCTGGCCTTAACCAGCTGCCTTAACTGGTACCCTGGTCTTAAGTAGTAGTATTCACTTGTACCCTTGAATCCACTGGTAGCCTAAACTAGTCGTCTTGCCTTAAGTAGTAGCCTTCACTTGGACCTTGCCTTAACTAGTATCCTTAACTAGTACCTGTGCCTTAACTAGTACAGCGGCCATAACGAATAGCCTGAACTAGTAGCCTTGTCTGAATTAGTACCCGGAACTAGTAGCCTTGCTTTAAGTAATAGTCTTAACGTCTGCCCTTGCCTTCCTAGTACCCTTAACTAGTAGCCAAGCCTTCACTACTACCCCTAACTAGTAGCCTTGCCTTAACTAGTAGCCTTGCCTTAACCAGTTGCCTTAACTAGGACCCTGGCCTTAACTAGAAGTATCAACTTGTAAACTTGCATCAGAGTAGCCTTAACTAGTACTCTTGCCTTAAGTAGTGGGCTGAAGTAGTACTCGTGCCTTAGCTAGTACTCTTAACTAGTACAGTGCCCCTAACTCGTATCCTGAACTAGTAGCCTTCTCTTAACTAGTACCCTTAACTAGTAGCCTTGCCTTCACTGGTACCCTGGCCTTCTCCAGTAGCCTTAACTCAGACCCTGGCCTTCACTGGCAGCCTTAAGTAGTACCCTTAACTAGTACCCTCGCATTCACTAGTAGTCTGAACTAGTACCCTGGCCGTATCAGTACCCAGAACTACTACCCTTGCCGTAGCCAGTTGCCTTAAGTAGTACCCTGGCCTTAACTAGTAGTATTCACTTGTATTCTTGCATCAACTAGTAGCCTTAACTAGGCCTCTTGCCTTCAGTAGTGGCCTGAACTAGTACTCGTGCCTTAGCTAGTACTCTTAACTAGTACAGTGCCCCTAACTCATATCCTGAACTAGTAGCCTTCTCTAAACTAGTACCCTTCACTAGTACCCTTGCCTTCACTAGTACCCTGGCCTTCTCCAGTAGCCTTAACTCAGACCCTGGCCTTCACTGGCAGCCTTAAGTAGTACCCTTAACTAGTACCCTCGCATTCACTAGTAGCCTGAACTAGTACCCTGGCCGTATCAGTACCCAGAACTACTACCCTTGCCGTAACCAGTTGCCTTAAGTAGTACCCTGGCCTTAACTAGTAGTATTCACTTGTATTCTTGCATCAACTAGTAGCCTTAACTAGGACTCTTGCCTTAAGCAGTGGCCTGAATTTGTACCTTGCCTTAACTAGCAGCCTTAACTAGCACCCGTGCCTTTACTAGTACTCTTAACTAGTACAGTGGCCCTAACTAGTAGCCTGAACTAGTCCCCTTGCCTTAGGTAGTCCCTTTTCCAAACTAGTACCCTTCTTGAGTACCCCTTTTTTTATGGAGTAGGGTATGGTCCAGTAGGGTGTCATAAGGTAGGGTAGCATACGGTAGAACAGAGAAAACAGAATCCAATAGAATAGAAGAGGATAAGTCAGGATAGCTTAGTTTCGTGTAGGGTATGGTAGAGTAGCATAGGAAGGAATAGAGAAAAGAGAAAACGAGAATCCAATACAACAGAATCGAAAAGAAGAGACTAGATGAGGAAAGACTAGGGCGGGATAGGGTTCTGTCGAATAGAAGAGCGTAGAATGGTGTGGAATGGAGTCAAATGCAGTCAAACCGAGATGAATAGACGAGAAAAGAGTTGAATAGAGCGGAATAGCACCGAATAGGGACATATAGGGCTGAGTCGAGCCCAATCGAGCCCAATCGAGCCCGATCAAGTCAAATCGACCAGATTCGAGCTGAATGGAGCCGAATGGAGCTGGAATGAGCCAAATAGAGACACAGAAAATGAGCCAAGCTAGATCGAGCCAAATCGCACCTAATCGCATCCTATTGCATCGAATCTCGTCGAAGTCCATCCAATCCCACCAAAACCCATTGAATCTCATGAAATCTCACCGAATCCCGTCCAATTGTGTCCAATCGGGTCGAATCGAATGCAATCGAATTCAATAGAACAGCTTAGAGTAGTGTAGGTTAGGCTGGGATTCAATAGGGTAGGGCAGAGAGGAATAGACTAGAGAAGCATAGAGTAGAAGAGAAGAGAATACAAAGAGTAGAATGGAGTAGAGTGGAGTAGAGTAGACTAGTCAGAGTCGAGTAGTGCAGAATAGAGATGAATAGATCCAATTCGAGCTGAATCGAGTCGAATGGAGAGGAAATGAGACAAATCTCCATGAATCGAATAGATTAGAGTAGAGTAGGGTGGGGGAGAAGAGAATAGAATAGTGTAGAATGGAGTCGAACAGAGTAGAATGGTGTGGAATGGAGTCGAATGGAGCCAAATAGAGACGAATAAAGTAGAAAAGAGTTGAATAGAGCTGAACAGGGCCGGATACGTTTGGATCGAGCCTAATGATGCTGAGTCGAGCAGAATCGAGCGAAATTGTCCCGATTCAAGCCAAATCGAGCTAAATCAAGCCAATTCAAGCCTAATCCCATGGAATCGCCTTGAAAGGCATTGAATCGGATCGAATCGATTAGAGTAGAGGAGGGTAGAGTAGGAGGGGTTAGACTAGAACAGAACAGAACACAAGAGAAAGAATCGAATAGAATGAAGTAGAGACGAGTACAGTAGAATAGAGTCCAATAGAGTTGAATAGAGCCAAAGAGAGCTGAATGCAGCCGAATCCACCAAATTCGAGGTGAATCGAGAAGAATCATGTCGAATGGCGTTGAAAAGTGTCGAATCCAATCCAATAGTTTAGTGTAGGGCAGGTAAGATGAGGGGAGGGGAGGGTAGAAAAGAATAGATTAGAATAGACCAGAAAGAATAGAGAAGAGTAGACTAGAGTCAAATAGAGTCAAATCCTGCCGAAATGAGCCGAATAGAGAGGAAAAGGGCCAAGTCCAACCGAATCGAGTTGAATTCGCACAAAAAGGAGCTGATTCGAGCCGATAGGACCTGAATCAGGTCGAATCCCGTTCAAGTCTGTTGAATAGAATAGAACAGATTGCAGTAGGCTAAGTTAGAGTAGGGTAGGATAGACCAAAATGCAGTAGAACAGAACAGGATAGAAGAGAACTGAAAGACTAGAATAGGGTCGAGTAGTGCAGAGTCTAGAAGAATAGAGTTGAATATTGCCGACTAGAGCAAAATAGAGCCCAAAAGACCCAACGTGATAGAAATCAAGATGAATGGCGCCGAATCCCGCGGAATCATGCTGGATCGCGTCGAATCCCGTTGAATTGCATTGAATCCCATCCATTCAAGTCCAATCCAATCGAATCGATTAGAATAGACTAGAGAAGGGTAGAGTACAAGACAATAGAATAGAGAAGAATACAGTCGGATGGAGTAGAATGGTGTAGAATGGAGTTGAAAAGAGATAATAGAGTTGAGTAGACTCATAGAGCCATATGGAGTTGAATAGAGCCTATTCAAGCTGAATAGAACTGACCAGGGCGAAATGGAGCCGATTAGAACTGAATCGAACCGATTAGAGCCCAAGAGGGATGAATGGAGTGCAACGGAGCCGATTGGAGCCGAATCGCATCGAAATGCGTGGAATCGAATCCAGTGGAATAGATTAGAGTAGGGTTGGTTAAAATAGAGTAGAAGAGAATTGAACACAGTAAAAGAGAATAAAAAGAATACAAGAGAATCGAGTCCAAAAGGTTAGAGCAGAGCAGAATAGTGTAGAGCAGAACAGAGTCGAATAGAGTCTAAGCGAGCCAAATGGAGAAGAAACAAGGCAAATCGCGTTGAATCCCCTCGAACCAATTCCAGTCAATTAGGGTAGGGTAGAGTAAAATAGTGTTGAGTGGAGTAGAATGCTGTGCAACGCAATCGAATGGAGTCGAAAGGAGTAGAAAAGAGCCGAATAGAGCCGAATAGTGCTGAAGAGGGCCGAAGAGGGCCGAATCGAGCTGAATTGAGCCAAATCCAGTAAATCGAGCCTAATGGAGCCGAATTGAGCCGAATCCAGTTGAATCGACACCCTTCGAGCCAAATGGAGCCGAATGGACATGAATCGAACCAATTCGACCTGAATCGTGTCCAAATTCATGGAATCGAATTGAACAGATTAGAGTAGGGGAGGTTCGGGTATGGCAGGGTGGAATAGAGTAGAGTAGCATAGAATAAAACAGAAGAGAATAGAAGAGAACAGAACAATACAGAACGAATACAGAAAACAGTAGGCTAGAGTAGCGTAGAGGGAAACAGAGTAGAGTAGAATAGATTCGAACGGAGCTAAATAGAGCCAAACTGAGCCGAATCGTGTCCAAATGGGTTGAATCCAATCCAATCCAACGGATTAGAATAGAGCAGAGTTGGGTAGCATAGGGTAGGGTAGAATAGAGTAGACTAGAACAGAACAGAATAGGAAGAATAAAGAAAATAAAGAAGAGTAGACTAGAGTACGATAGAGTAGGCTAGTGTATAATAGGGTAGACTCGAATACAGCTGAGTAGAGCCGAATGGAGTCGAAATGAGAGGAATCACGTCTAATCGATTCGAGTAAATTAGAGTGGTGTAGGCTAGAGTAGAGCAGAATAGTGTAGAATGGTGTGGAATAAATAGAATGGAGTAGAATGGAGTCAAATAGAGACAAAAAGAGTAGAGAAGAGTCGAATAGAGCAGAATAGGGCCGAAAGAGGCGGAATTGAGCAGAATCGAAGCAATTCAAGCCAAACGAACCGAATAGAGCCAAATGGAATAGAATCGAGCTGATTCAAGCTTAATCACGTCGAATCCCGTTCAATGCATCCAATGCAATCCAAACGTCTAGATTAGAGAAGGGGAGAGGAGGGTGGAATAGAATAGAATAGAATAGAGTAGAGTAGACTAGAAGAGATTAGAACAGAATAGAAGGAATAGAATAGAGTAGAAAAGAGTAGGGTCGAATAGACTCGAATAGAGTCGATTAGAGACGAATAGGCCAAATAGAGACGAATAGAGAAAACAGAGCTGAATGGAGCCGAATAGAGACGTAAAGGAGCCATATAGAGCCGATTCGCACCTAATCGAGCTGAATCAAGCAGAATCACGCCGACTGTCACTGAATAGCGTCGAATCACATCGAATCACGTCGAATCGCATCAAATCACATCGTTTTGTGTCGGACCGGGTCGAATCGCTTCGGATCGCATCGGATTGCATCGAATGTCGTCGAATCACGACGAATCACGCCCCATCACGTCCAATAACTTCGAATTGCGTCCAATCTCCTAGAATTCTGCTGAATCACGTCGAATCGTATGGAATCTCGCCTAATCTCTTTGAATCCCGTCAAATGCCTTCGGACCTTGTCGAATCCCGTCAAATCCTGTCCAATCGCGTCGAAGTGAATCGAATTGAATCAAATAGATTCAAGTAGGGTGGGTTTGGGTGGGGTGCAGTAGGGTTGGGTAGGGTAGGATAGAACAGAGTCCAACAGAATAGGAGAGAACAGAACAGAAGAGAAAGAATCCAGCAGAATAGAATAGAGTAGAAAAGAGTCAGATAGTGCAGAACATAGCCGAATGGAGACAAAACAAGATGAATCGCGTTGAATCGCTTCGAATCGGGTCAAATCGAATCCATTCGAATAGATTAGGGTAGGGAAGGGTAGACGAGAATAGAGGAGAAGAGTGCAGAATGGTGTGGAATGGATTAGAACGGAGCCGACTCGAGACGAATAGAGTAGAAAAGAGTCGAATAGAGCATAGTTGGGCCGAATAGGGCCAAAGAAGGCCTAATCGAGCAGAATCCAGCAGAATCGATGCCATTGGAGCTGAATGGAGCAAAATGGAGCCCAATCGAACCGACTCGAAGCGAATTGATCTGATTCAAGCCTAATCGGGTGGAATGGCGTGAAAATGCGATGACTCGAACAGAATCAAAGATTAGAGAAGGGGAGGGGAGCGGCCGGGAGGGTAGAACAGAATAGAATAGAACAGTACATAATAGAAGGGAGAGAAGATAGCACAGTACGGTAGAGCAGAGAAGAGTAGAGTCGAATAGAGTGAAATAGTGCAGAATAGAGCTGAATAGAGCCAATTCTAGCCGAATCGAGCCCAATGGAAACAAAACGTGATGAATCGCGTCGAATAGCGTCCAATCGAATCCATTAGAATAGATTAGAGTAGGGTAGGGTAGAACAGAAGAGAGTAGAATGGAGTCGAATGGAGTTGCATAGAGAAAACTAGAGTAGAAAAGAGTCGAATCGAGCCGAATAAGGCTGAACCAAGTCGAATTGAGTTGAAACAAGCTGAATCGAAGCGATTCAAGCTGAATCGAGCTGATGGTGCCGAATGAGCCGATTCAAGCCTCATCGCGTCCAATCACATTGAAATGCTTTGAATCGAATCCAATTGAATAGATTCGAAAAGGTTAGGGTAGGGTGGTTTTTGCTAGGGTAGACTAGGGTAGACGAAAGTAGACTAGAGTAGAGTAGACAAGAGAAGTCTAGACTAGTAGCCTAGACAAGACAGCTGGACTAGTCAGACTAGTGGTATAGATCAGTAGGCTAGACAACTAGCCTTGAAGAGTACCCTTGCCCTGACAAGTCCCCTAAATTCTGAATCTGAACTAGTCCCCTTGCCTTAACTAGTATCCTGAACTAGTAGCCTTGTCTGAACTAGTACCCTTAACTAGTGGCCTTGCCTTAAGTAATAGTCTTAATGTCTGCCCTTGCCTTACCAGTACCCTGAACTAGTAGCCCTGCCTTAACTAGTACCCTGGCCTTCACCAGTAGCCTTCACTAGTACCCTGGCCTTCACTAGTAGCCTTGCCTCAACTAGTACCCTTCACTAGTACCCTCGCATTAACTAGTTGTCTTAACTAGTACCTGGCCTTCTCAGTCCCCATAAGTCCTACCCTGGCCTTAACCAGCTGCCTTAACTGGTACCCTGGTCTTAAGTAGTAGTATTCACTTGTACCCTTGAATCCACTGGTAGCCTAAACTAGTCGTCTTGCCTTAAGTAGTAGCCTTCGCTTGGACCTTGCCTTAACTAGTATCCTTAACTAGTACCTGTGCCTTAACTAGTACAGCGGCCATAACGAATAGCCTGAACTAGTAGCCTTGTCTGAATTAGTACCCGGAACTAGTAGCCTTGCTTTAAGTAATAGTCTTAACGTCTGCCCTTGCCTTCCTAGTACCCTTAACTAGTAGCCAAGCCTTCACTACTACCCCTAACTAGTAGCCTTGCCTTAACTAGTAGCCTTGCCTTAACCAGTTGCCTTAACTAGGACCCTGGCCTTAACTAGAAGTATCAACTTGTAAACTTGCATCAGAGTAGCCTTAACTAGTACTCTTGCCTTAAGTAGTGGGCTGAAGTAGTACTCGTGCCTTAGCTAGTACTCTTAACTAGTACAGTGCCCCTAACTCGTATCCTGAACTAGTAGCCTTCTCTTAACTAGTACCCTTAACTAGTAGCCTTGCCTTCACTGGTACCCTGGCCTTCTCCAGTAGCCTTAACTCAGACCCTGGCCTTCACTGGCAGCCTTAAGTAGTACCCTTAACTAGTACCCTCGCATTCACTAGTAGTCTGAACTAGTACCCTGGCCGTATCAGTACCCAGAACTACTACCCTTGCCGTAGCCAGTTGCCTTAAGTAGTACCCTGGCCTTAACTAGTAGTATTCACTTGTATTCTTGCATCAACTAGTAGCCTTAACTAGGCCTCTTGCCTTCAGTAGTGGCCTGAACTAGTACTCGTGCCTTAGCTAGTACTCTTAACTAGTACAGTGCCCCTAACTCATATCCTGAACTAGTAGCCTTCTCTAAACTAGTACCCTTCACTAGTACCCTTGCCTTCACTAGTACCCTGGCCTTCTCCAGTAGCCTTAACTCAGACCCTGGCCTTCACTGGCAGCCTTAAGTAGTACCCTTAACTAGTACCCTCGCATTCACTAGTAGCCTGAACTAGTACCCTGGCCGTATCAGTACCCAGAACTACTACCCTTGCCGTAACCAGTTGCCTTAAGTAGTACCCTGGCCTTAACTAGTAGTATTCACTTGTATTCTTGCATCAACTAGTAGCCTTAACTAGGACTCTTGCCTTAAGCAGTGGCCTGAATTTGTACCTTGCCTTAACTAGCAGCCTTAACTAGCACCCGTGCCTTTACTAGTACTCTTAACTAGTACAGTGGCCCTAACTAGTAGCCTGAACTAGTCCCCTTGACTTAGGTAGTCCCTTTTCCAAACTAGTACCCTTCTTGAGTACCCCTTTTTTTATGGAGTAGGGTATGGTCCAGTAGGGTGTCATAAGGTAGGGTAGCATACGGTAGAACAGAGAAAACAGAATCCAATAGAATAGAAGAGGATAAGTCAGGATAGCTTAGTTTCGTGTAGGGTATGGTAGAGTAGCATAGGAAGGAATAGAGAAAAGAGAAAACGAGAATCCAATACAACAGAATCGAAAAGAAGAGACTAGATGAGGAAAGACTAGGGCGGGATAGGGTTCTGTCGAATAGAAGAGCGTAGAATGGTGTGGAATGGAGTCAAATGCAGTCAAACCGAGATGAATAGACGAGAAAAGAGTTGAATAGAGCGGAATAGCACCGAATAGGGACATATAGGGCTGAGTCGAGCCCAATCGAGCCCAATCGAGCCCGATCAAGTCAAATCGACCAGATTCGAGCTGAATGGAGCCGAATGGAGCTGGAATGAGCCAAATAGAGACACAGAAAATGAGCCAAGCTAGATCGAGCCAAATCGCACCTAATCGCATCCTATTGCATCGAATCTCGTCGAAGTCCATCCAATCCCACCAAAACCCATTGAATCTCATGAAATCTCACCGAATCCCGTCCAATTGTGTCCAATCGGGTCGAATCGAATGCAATCGAATTCAATAGAACAGCTTAGAGTAGTGTAGGTTAGGCTGGGATTCAATAGGGTAGGGCAGAGAGGAATAGACTAGAGAAGCATAGAGTAGAAGAGAAGAGAATACAAAGAGTAGAATGGAGTAGAGTGGAGTAGAGTAGACTAGTCAGAGTCGAGTAGTGCAGAATAGAGATGAATAGATCCAATTCGAGCTGAATCGAGTCGAATGGAGAGGAAATGAGACAAATCTCCATGAATCGAATAGATTAGAGTAGAGTAGGGTGGGGGAGAAGAGAATAGAATAGTGTAGAATGGAGTCGAACAGAGTAGAATGGTGTGGAATGGAGTCGAATGGAGCCAAATAGAGACGAATAAAGTAGAAAAGAGTTGAATAGAGCTGAACAGGGCCGGATACGTTTGGATCGAGCCTAATGATGCTGAGTCGAGCAGAATCGAGCGAAATTGTCCCGATTCAAGCCAAATCGAGCTAAATCAAGCCAATTCAAGCCTAATCCCATGGAATCGCCTTGAAAGGCATTGAATCGGATCGAATCGATTAGAGTAGAGGAGGGTAGAGTAGGAGGGGTTAGACTAGAACAGAACAGAACACAAGAGAAAGAATCGAATAGAATGAAGTAGAGACGAGTACAGTAGAATAGAGTCCAATAGAGTTGAATAGAGCCAAAGAGAGCTGAATGCAGCCGAATCCACCAAATTCGAGGTGAATCGAGAAGAATCATGTCGAATGGCGTTGAAAAGTGTCGAATCCAATCCAATAGTTTAGTGTAGGGCAGGTAAGATGAGGGGAGGGGAGGGTAGAAAAGAATAGATTAGAATAGACCAGAAAGAATAGAGAAGAGTAGACTAGAGTCAAATAGAGTCAAATCCTGCCGAAATGAGCCGAATAGAGAGGAAAAGGGCCAAGTCCAACCGAATCGAGTTGAATTCGCACAAAAAGGAGCTGATTCGAGCCGATAGGACCTGAATCAGGTCGAATCCCGTTCAAGTCTGTTGAATAGAATAGAACAGATTGCAGTAGGCTAAGTTAGAGTAGGGTAGGATAGACCAAAATGCAGTAGAACAGAACAGGATAGAAGAGAACTGAAAGACTAGAATAGGGTCGAGTAGTGCAGAGTCTAGAAGAATAGAGTTGAATATTGCCGACTAGAGCAAAATAGAGCCCAAAAGACCCAACGTGATAGAAATCAAGATGAATGGCGCCGAATCCCGCGGAATCATGCTGGATCGCGTCGAATCCCGTTGAATTGCATTGAATCCCATCCATTCAAGTCCAATCCAATCGAATCGATTAGAATAGACTAGAGAAGGGTAGAGTACAAGACAATAGAATAGAGAAGAATACAGTCGGATGGAGTAGAATGGTGTAGAATGGAGTTGAAAAGAGATAATAGAGTTGAGTAGACTCATAGAGCCATATGGAGTTGAATAGAGCCTATTCAAGCTGAATAGAACTGACCAGGGCGAAATGGAGCCGATTAGAACTGAATCGAACCGATTAGAGCCCAAGAGGGATGAATGGAGTGCAACGGAGCCGATTGGAGCCGAATCGCATCGAAATGCGTGGAATCGAATCCAGTGGAATAGATTAGAGTAGGGTTGGTTAAAATAGAGTAGAAGAGAATTGAACACAGTAAAAGAGAATAAAAAGAATACAAGAGAATCGAGTCCAAAAGGTTAGAGCAGAGCAGAATAGTGTAGAGCAGAACAGAGTCGAATAGAGTCTAAGCGAGCCAAATGGAGAAGAAACAAGGCAAATCGCGTTGAATCCCCTCGAACCAATTCCAGTCAATTAGGGTAGGGTAGAGTAAAATAGTGTTGAGTGGAGTAGAATGCTGTGCAACGCAATCGAATGGAGTCGAAAGGAGTAGAAAAGAGCCGAATAGAGCCGAATAGTGCTGAAGAGGGCCGAAGAGGGCCGAATCGAGCTGAATTGAGCCAAATCCAGTAAATCGAGCCTAATGGAGCCGAATTGAGCCGAATCCAGTTGAATCGACACCCTTCGAGCCAAATGGAGCCGAATGGACATGAATCGAACCAATTCGACCTGAATCGTGTCCAAATTCATGGAATCGAATTGAACAGATTAGAGTAGGGGAGGTTCGGGTATGGCAGGGTGGAATAGAGTAGAGTAGCATAGAATAAAACAGAAGAGAATAGAAGAGAACAGAACAATACAGAACGAATACAGAAAACAGTAGGCTAGAGTAGCGTCGAGGGAAACAGAGTAGAGTAGAATAGATTCGAACGGAGCTAAATAGAGCCAAACTGAGCCGAATCGTGTCCAAATGGGTTGAATCCAATCCAATCCAACGGATTAGAATAGAGCAGAGTTGGGTAGCATAGGGTAGGGTAGAATAGAGTAGACTAGAACAGAACAGAATAGGAAGAATAAAGAAAATAAAGAAGAGTAGACTAGAGTACGATAGAGTAGGCTAGTGTATAATAGGGTAGACTCGAATACAGCTGAGTAGAGCCGAATGGAGTCGAAATGAGAGGAATCACGTCTAATCGATTCGAGTAAATTAGAGTGGTGTAGGCTAGAGTAGAGCAGAATAGTGTAGAATGGTGTGGAATAAATAGAATGGAGTAGAATGGAGTCAAATAGAGACAAAAAGAGTAGAGAAGAGTCGAATAGAGCAGAATAGGGCCGAAAGAGGCGGAATTGAGCAGAATCGAAGCAATTCAAGCCAAACGAACCGAATAGAGCCAAATGGAATAGAATCGAGCTGATTCAAGCTTAATCACGTCGAATCCCGTTCAATGCATCCAATGCAATCCAAACGTCTAGATTAGAGAAGGGGAGAGGAGGGTGGAATAGAATAGAATAGAATAGAGTAGAGTAGACTAGAAGAGATTAGAACAGAATAGAAGGAATAGAATAGAGTAGAAAAGAGTAGGGTCGAATAGACTCGAATAGAGTCGATTAGAGACGAATAGGCCAAATAGAGACGAATAGAGAAAACAGAGCTGAATGGAGCCGAATAGAGACGTAAAGGAGCCATATAGAGCCGATTCGCACCTAATCGAGCTGAATCAAGCAGAATCACGCCGACTGTCACTGAATAGCGTCGAATCACATCGAATCACGTCGAATCGCATCAAATCACATCGTTTTGTGTCGGACCGGGTCGAATCGCTTCGGATCGCATCGGATTGCATCGAATGTCGTCGAATCACGACGAATCACGCCCCATCACGTCCAATAACTTCGAATTGCGTCCAATCTCCTAGAATTCTGCTGAATCACGTCGAATCGTATGGAATCTCGCCTAATCTCTTTGAATCCCGTCAAATGCCTTCGGACCTTGTCGAATCCCGTCAAATCCTGTCCAATCGCGTCGAAGTGAATCGAATTGAATCAAATAGATTCAAGTAGGGTGGGTTTGGGTGGGGTGCAGTAGGGTTGGGTAGGGTAGGATAGAACAGAGTCCAACAGAATAGGAGAGAACAGAACAGAAGAGAAAGAATCCAGCAGAATAGAATAGAGTAGAAAAGAGTCAGATAGTGCAGAACATAGCCGAATGGAGACAAAACAAGATGAATCGCGTTGAATCGCTTCGAATCGGGTCAAATCGAATCCATTCGAATAGATTAGGGTAGGGAAGGGTAGACGAGAATAGAGGAGAAGAGTGCAGAATGGTGTGGAATGGATTAGAACGGAGCCGACTCGAGACGAATAGAGTAGAAAAGAGTCGAATAGAGCATAGTTGGGCCGAATAGGGCCAAAGAAGGCCTAATCGAGCAGATTCCAGCAGAATCGATGCCATTGGAGCTGAATGGAGCAAAATGGAGCCCAATCGAACCGACTCGAAGCGAATTGATCTGATTCAAGCCTAATCGGGTGGAATGGCGTGAAAATGCGATGACTCGAACAGAATCAAAGATTAGAGAAGGGGAGGGGAGCGGCCGGGAGGGTAGAACAGAATAGAATAGAACAGTACATAATAGAAGGAAGAGAAGATAGCACAGTACGGTAGAGCAGAGAAGAGTAGAGTCGAATAGAGTGAAATAGTGCAGAATAGAGCTGAATAGAGCCAATTCTAGCCGAATCGAGCCCAATGGAAACAAAACGTGATGAATCGCGTCGAATAGCGTCCAATCGAATCCATTAGAATAGATTAGAGTAGGGTAGGGTAGA
Organism: Loxodonta africana; assembly: GCF_030014295.1. Classification (NCBI taxonomy): domain Eukaryota; kingdom Metazoa; phylum Chordata; class Mammalia; order Proboscidea; family Elephantidae; genus Loxodonta; species Loxodonta africana. The sequence continues at coordinate 469,786 of NW_026974824.1, forward strand.
ACAGAAGAGAGTAGAATGGAGTCGAATGGAGTTGCATAGAGAAAACTAGAGTAGAAAAGAGTCGAATCGAGCCGAATAAGGCTGAACCAAGTCGAATTGAGTTGAAACAAGCTGAATCGAAGCGATTCAAGCTGAATCGAGCTGATGGTGCCGAATGAGCCGATTCAAGCCTCATCGCGTCCAATCACATTGAAATGCTTTGAATCGAATCCAATTGAATAGATTCGAAAAGGTTAGGGTAGGGTGGTTTTTGCTAGGGTAGACTAGGGTAGACGAAAGTAGACTAGAGTAGAGTAGACAAGAGAAGTCTAGACTAGTAGCCTAGACAAGACAGCTGGACTAGTCAGACTAGTGGTATAGATCAGTAGGCTAGACAACTAGCCTTGAAGAGTACCCTTGCCCTGACAAGTCCCCTAAATTCTGAATCTGAACTAGTCCCCTTGCCTTAACTAGTATCCTGAACTAGTAGCCTTGTCTGAACTAGTACCCTTAACTAGTGGCCTTGCCTTAAGTAATAGTCTTAATGTCTGCCCTTGCCTTACCAGTACCCTGAACTAGTAGCCCTGCCTTAACTAGTACCCTGGCCTTCACCAGTAGCCTTCACTAGTACCCTGGCCTTCACTAGTAGCCTTGCCTCAACTAGTACCCTTCACTAGTACCCTCGCATTAACTAGTTGTCTTAACTAGTACCTGGCCTTCTCAGTCCCCATAAGTCCTACCCTGGCCTTAACCAGCTGCCTTAACTGGTACCCTGGTCTTAAGTAGTAGTATTCACTTGTACCCTTGAATCCACTGGTAGCCTAAACTAGTCGTCTTGCCTTAAGTAGTAGCCTTCACTTGGACCTTGCCTTAACTAGTATCCTTAACTAGTACCTGTGCCTTAACTAGTACAGCGGCCATAACGAATAGCCTGAACTAGTAGCCTTGTCTGAATTAGTACCCGGAACTAGTAGCCTTGCTTTAAGTAATAGTCTTAACGTCTGCCCTTGCCTTCCTAGTACCCTTAACTAGTAGCCAAGCCTTCACTACTACCCCTAACTAGTAGCCTTGCCTTAACTAGTAGCCTTGCCTTAACCAGTTGCCTTAACTAGGACCCTGGCCTTAACTAGAAGTATCAACTTGTAAACTTGCATCAGAGTAGCCTTAACTAGTACTCTTGCCTTAAGTAGTGGGCTGAACTAGTACTCGTGCCTTAGCTAGTACTCTTAACTAGTACAGTGCCCCTAACTCGTATCCTGAACTAGTAGCCTTCTCTTAACTAGTACCCTTAACTAGTAGCCTTGCCTTCACTGGTACCCTGGCCTTCTCCAGTAGCCTTAACTCAGACCCTGGCCTTCACTGGCAGCCTTAAGTAGTACCCTTAACTAGTACCCTCGCATTCACTAGTAGTCTGAACTAGTACCCTGGCCGTATCAGTACCCAGAACTACTACCCTTGCCGTAGCCAGTTGCCTTAAGTAGTACCCTGGCCTTAACTAGTAGTATTCACTTGTATTCTTGCATCAACTAGTAGCCTTAACTAGGCCTCTTGCCTTCAGTAGTGGCCTGAACTAGTACTCGTGCCTTAGCTAGTACTCTTAACTAGTACAGTGCCCCTAACTCATATCCTGAACTAGTAGCCTTCTCTAAACTAGTACCCTTCACTAGTACCCTTGCCTTCACTAGTACCCTGGCCTTCTCCAGTAGCCTTAACTCAGACCCTGGCCTTCACTGGCAGCCTTAAGTAGTACCCTTAACTAGTACCCTCGCATTCACTAGTAGCCTGAACTAGTACCCTGGCCGTATCAGTACCCAGAACTACTACCCTTGCCGTAACCAGTTGCCTTAAGTAGTACCCTGGCCTTAACTAGTAGTATTCACTTGTATTCTTGCATCAACTAGTAGCCTTAACTAGGACTCTTGCCTTAAGCAGTGGCCTGAATTTGTACCTTGCCTTAACTAGCAGCCTTAACTAGCACCCGTGCCTTTACTAGTACTCTTAACTAGTACAGTGGCCCTAACTAGTAGCCTGAACTAGTCCCCTTGCCTTAGGTAGTCCCTTTTCCAAACTAGTACCCTTCTTGAGTACCCCTTTTTTTATGGAGTAGGGTATGGTCCAGTAGGGTGTCATAAGGTAGGGTAGCATACGGTAGAACAGAGAAAACAGAATCCAATAGAATAGAAGAGGATAAGTCAGGATAGCTTAGTTTCGTGTAGGGTATGGTAGAGTAGCATAGGAAGGAATAGAGAAAAGAGAAAACGAGAATCCAATACAACAGAATCGAAAAGAAGAGACTAGATGAGGAAAGACTAGGGCGGGATAGGGTTCTGTCGAATAGAAGAGCGTAGAATGGTGTGGAATGGAGTCAAATGCAGTCAAACCGAGATGAATAGACGAGAAAAGAGTTGAATAGAGCGGAATAGCACCGAATAGGGACATATAGGGCTGAGTCGAGCCCAATCGAGCCCAATCGAGCCCGATCAAGTCAAATCGACCAGATTCGAGCTGAATGGAGCCGAATGGAGCTGGAATGAGCCAAATAGAGACACAGAAAATGAGCCAAGCTAGATCGAGCCAAATCGCACCTAATCGCATCCTATTGCATCGAATCTCGTCGAAGTCCATCCAATCCCACCAAAACCCATTGAATCTCATGAAATCTCACCGAATCCCGTCCAATTGTGTCCAATCGGGTCGAATCGAATGCAATCGAATTCAATAGAACAGCTTAGAGTAGTGTAGGTTAGGCTGGGATTCAATAGGGTAGGGCAGAGAGGAATAGACTAGAGAAGCATAGAGTAGAAGAGAAGAGAATACAAAGAGTAGAATGGAGTAGAGTGGAGTAGAGTAGACTAGTCAGAGTCGAGTAGTGCAGAATAGAGATGAATAGATCCAATTCGAGCTGAATCGAGTCGAATGGAGAGGAAATGAGACAAATCTCCATGAATCGAATAGATTAGAGTAGAGTAGGGTGGGGGAGAAGAGAATAGAATAGTGTAGAATGGAGTCGAACAGAGTAGAATGGTGTGGAATGGAGTCGAATGGAGCCAAATAGAGACGAATAAAGTAGAAAAGAGTTGAATAGAGCTGAACAGGGCCGGATACGTTTGGATCGAGCCTAATGATGCTGAGTCGAGCAGAATCGAGCGAAATTGTCCCGATTCAAGCCAAATCGAGCTAAATCAAGCCAATTCAAGCCTAATCCCATGGAATCGCCTTGAAAGGCATTGAATCGGATCGAATCGATTAGAGTAGAGGAGGGTAGAGTAGGAGGGGTTAGACTAGAACAGAACAGAACACAAGAGAAAGAATCGAATAGAATGAAGTAGAGACGAGTACAGTAGAATAGAGTCCAATAGAGTTGAATAGAGCCAAAGAGAGCTGAATGCAGCCGAATCCACCAAATTCGAGGTGAATCGAGAAGAATCATGTCGAATGGCGTTGAAAAGTGTCGAATCCAATCCAATAGTTTAGTGTAGGGCAGGTAAGATGAGGGGAGGGGAGGGTAGAAAAGAATAGATTAGAATAGACCAGAAAGAATAGAGAAGAGTAGACTAGAGTCAAATAGAGTCAAATCCTGCCGAAATGAGCCGAATAGAGAGGAAAAGGGCCAAGTCCAACCGAATCGAGTTGAATTCGCACAAAAAGGAGCTGATTCGAGCCGATAGGACCTGAATCAGGTCGAATCCCGTTCAAGTCTGTTGAATAGAATAGAACAGATTGCAGTAGGCTAAGTTAGAGTAGGGTAGGATAGACCAAAATGCAGTAGAACAGAACAGGATAGAAGAGAACTGAAAGACTAGAATAGGGTCGAGTAGTGCAGAGTCTAGAAGAATAGAGTTGAATATTGCCGACTAGAGCAAAATAGAGCCCAAAAGACCCAACGTGATAGAAATCAAGATGAATGGCGCCGAATCCCGCGGAATCATGCTGGATCGCGTCGAATCCCGTTGAATTGCATTGAATCCCATCCATTCAAGTCCAATCCAATCGAATCGATTAGAATAGACTAGAGAAGGGTAGAGTACAAGACAATAGAATAGAGAAGAATACAGTCGGATGGAGTAGAATGGTGTAGAATGGAGTTGAAAAGAGATAATAGAGTTGAGTAGACTCATAGAGCCATATGGAGTTGAATAGAGCCTATTCAAGCTGAATAGAACTGACCAGGGCGAAATGGAGCCGATTAGAACTGAATCGAACCGATTAGAGCCCAAGAGGGATGAATGGAGTGCAACGGAGCCGATTGGAGCCGAATCGCATCGAAATGCGTGGAATCGAATCCAGTGGAATAGATTAGAGTAGGGTTGGTTAAAATAGAGTAGAAGAGAATTGAACACAGTAAAAGAGAATAAAAAGAATACAAGAGAATCGAGTCCAAAAGGTTAGAGCAGAGCAGAATAGTGTAGAGCAGAACAGAGTCGAATAGAGTCTAAGCGAGCCAAATGGAGAAGAAACAAGGCAAATCGCGTTGAATCCCCTCGAACCAATTCCAGTCAATTAGGGTAGGGTAGAGTAAAATAGTGTTGAGTGGAGTAGAATGCTGTGCAACGCAATCGAATGGAGTCGAAAGGAGTAGAAAAGAGCCGAATAGAGCCGAATAGTGCTGAAGAGGGCCGAAGAGGGCCGAATCGAGCTGAATTGAGCCAAATCCAGTAAATCGAGCCTAATGGAGCCGAATTGAGCCGAATCCAGTTGAATCGACACCCTTCGAGCCAAATGGAGCCGAATGGACATGAATCGAACCAATTCGACCTGAATCGTGTCCAAATTCATGGAATCGAATTGAACAGATTAGAGTAGGGGAGGTTCGGGTATGGCAGGGTGGAATAGAGTAGAGTAGCATAGAATAAAACAGAAGAGAATAGAAGAGAACAGAACAATACAGAACGAATACAGAAAACAGTAGGCTAGAGTAGCGTCGAGGGAAACAGAGTAGAGTAGAATAGATTCGAACGGAGCTAAATAGAGCCAAACTGAGCCGAATCGTGTCCAAATGGGTTGAATCCAATCCAATCCAACGGATTAGAATAGAGCAGAGTTGGGTAGCATAGGGTAGGGTAGAATAGAGTAGACTAGAACAGAACAGAATAGGAAGAATAAAGAAAATAAAGAAGAGTAGACTAGAGTACGATAGAGTAGGCTAGTGTATAATAGGGTAGACTCGAATACAGCTGAGTAGAGCCGAATGGAGTCGAAATGAGAGGAATCACGTCTAATCGATTCGAGTAAATTAGAGTGGTGTAGGCTAGAGTAGAGCAGAATAGTGTAGAATGGTGTGGAATAAATAGAATGGAGTAGAATGGAGTCAAATAGAGACAAAAAGAGTAGAGAAGAGTCGAATAGAGCAGAATAGGGCCGAAAGAGGCGGAATTGAGCAGAATCGAAGCAATTCAAGCCAAACGAACCGAATAGAGCCAAATGGAATAGAATCGAGCTGATTCAAGCTTAATCACGTCGAATCCCGTTCAATGCATCCAATGCAATCCAAACGTCTAGATTAGAGAAGGGGAGAGGAGGGTGGAATAGAATAGAATAGAATAGAGTAGAGTAGACTAGAAGAGATTAGAACAGAATAGAAGGAATAGAATAGAGTAGAAAAGAGTAGGGTCGAATAGACTCGAATAGAGTCGATTAGAGACGAATAGGCCAAATAGAGACGAATAGAGAAAACAGAGCTGAATGGAGCCGAATAGAGACGTAAAGGAGCCATATAGAGCCGATTCGCACCTAATCGAGCTGAATCAAGCAGAATCACGCCGACTGTCACTGAATAGCGTCGAATCACATCGAATCACGTCGAATCGCATCAAATCACATCGTTTTGTGTCGGACCGGGTCGAATCGCTTCGGATCGCATCGGATTGCATCGAATGTCGTCGAATCACGACGAATCACGCCCCATCACGTCCAATAACTTCGAATTGCGTCCAATCTCCTAGAATTCTGCTGAATCACGTCGAATCGTATGGAATCTCGCCTAATCTCTTTGAATCCCGTCAAATGCCTTCGGACCTTGTCGAATCCCGTCAAATCCTGTCCAATCGCGTCGAAGTGAATCGAATTGAATCAAATAGATTCAAGTAGGGTGGGTTTGGGTGGGGTGCAGTAGGGTTGGGTAGGGTAGGATAGAACAGAGTCCAACAGAATAGGAGAGAACAGAACAGAAGAGAAAGAATCCAGCAGAATAGAATAGAGTAGAAAAGAGTCAGATAGTGCAGAACATAGCCGAATGGAGACAAAACAAGATGAATCGCGTTGAATCGCTTCGAATCGGGTCAAATCGAATCCATTCGAATAGATTAGGGTAGGGAAGGGTAGACGAGAATAGAGGAGAAGAGTGCAGAATGGTGTGGAATGGATTAGAACGGAGCCGACTCGAGACGAATAGAGTAGAAAAGAGTCGAATAGAGCATAGTTGGGCCGAATAGGGCCAAAGAAGGCCTAATCGAGCAGAATCCAGCAGAATCGATGCCATTGGAGCTGAATGGAGCAAAATGGAGCCCAATCGAACCGACTCGAAGCGAATTGATCTGATTCAAGCCTAATCGGGTGGAATGGCGTGAAAATGCGATGACTCGAACAGAATCAAAGATTAGAGAAGGGGAGGGGAGCGGCCGGGAGGGTAGAACAGAATAGAATAGAACAGTACATAATAGAAGGAAGAGAAGATAGCACAGTACGGTAGAGCAGAGAAGAGTAGAGTCGAATAGAGTGAAATAGTGCAGAATAGAGCTGAATAGAGCCAATTCTAGCCGAATCGAGCCCAATGGAAACAAAACGTGATGAATCGCGTCGAATAGCGTCCAATCGAATCCATTAGAATAGATTAGAGTAGGGTAGGGTAGAACAGAAGAGAGTAGAATGGAGTCGAATGGAGTTGCATAGAGAAAACTAGAGTAGAAAAGAGTCGAATCGAGCCGAATAAGGCTGAACCAAGTCGAATTGAGTTGAAACAAGCTGAATCGAAGCGATTCAAGCTGAATCGAGCTGATGGTGCCGAATGAGCCGATTCAAGCCTCATCGCGTCCAATCACATTGAAATGCTTTGAATCGAATCCAATTGAATAGATTCGAAAAGGTTAGGGTAGGGTGGTTTTTGCTAGGGTAGACTAGGGTAGACGAAAGTAGACTAGAGTAGAGTAGACAAGAGAAGTCTAGACTAGTAGCCTAGACAAGACAGCTGGACTAGTCAGACTAGTGGTATAGATCAGTAGGCTAGACAACTAGCCTTGAAGAGTACCCTTGCCCTGACAAGTCCCCTAAATTCTGAATCTGAACTAGTCCCCTTGCCTTAACTAGTATCCTGAACTAGTAGCCTTGTCTGAACTAGTACCCTTAACTAGTGGCCTTGCCTTAAGTAATAGTCTTAATGTCTGCCCTTGCCTTACCAGTACCCTGAACTAGTAGCCCTGCCTTAACTAGTACCCTGGCCTTCACCAGTAGCCTTCACTAGTACCCTGGCCTTCACTAGTAGCCTTGCCTCAACTAGTACCCTTCACTAGTACCCTCGCATTAACTAGTTGTCTTAACTAGTACCTGGCCTTCTCAGTCCCCATAAGTCCTACCCTGGCCTTAACCAGCTGCCTTAACTGGTACCCTGGTCTTAAGTAGTAGTATTCACTTGTACCCTTGAATCCACTGGTAGCCTAAACTAGTCGTCTTGCCTTAAGTAGTAGCCTTCACTTGGACCTTGCCTTAACTAGTATCCTTAACTAGTACCTGTGCCTTAACTAGTACAGCGGCCATAACGAATAGCCTGAACTAGTAGCCTTGTCTGAATTAGTACCCGGAACTAGTAGCCTTGCTTTAAGTAATAGTCTTAACGTCTGCCCTTGCCTTCCTAGTACCCTTAACTAGTAGCCAAGCCTTCACTACTACCCCTAACTAGTAGCCTTGCCTTAACTAGTAGCCTTGCCTTAACCAGTTGCCTTAACTAGGACCCTGGCCTTAACTAGAAGTATCAACTTGTAAACTTGCATCAGAGTAGCCTTAACTAGTACTCTTGCCTTAAGTAGTGGGCTGAACTAGTACTCTTGCCTTAGCTAGTACTCTTAACTAGTACAGTGCCCCTAACTCGTATCCTGAACTAGTAGCCTTCTCTTAACTAGTACCCTTAACTAGTAGCCTTGCCTTCACTGGTACCCTGGCCTTCTCCAGTAGCCTTAACTCAGACCCTGGCCTTCACTGGCAGCCTTAAGTAGTACCCTTAACTAGTACCCTCGCATTCACTAGTAGTCTGAACTAGTACCCTGGCCGTATCAGTACCCAGAACTACTACCCTTGCCGTAGCCAGTTGCCTTAAGTAGTACCCTGGCCTTAACTAGTAGTATTCACTTGTATTCTTGCATCAACTAGTAGCCTTAACTAGGCCTCTTGCCTTCAGTAGTGGCCTGAACTAGTACTCGTGCCTTAGCTAGTACTCTTAACTAGTACAGTGCCCCTAACTCATATCCTGAACTAGTAGCCTTCTCTAAACTAGTACCCTTCACTAGTACCCTTGCCTTCACTAGTACCCTGGCCTTCTCCAGTAGCCTTAACTCAGACCCTGGCCTTCACTGGCAGCCTTAAGTAGTACCCTTAACTAGTACCCTTGCATTCACTAGTAGCCTGAACTAGTACCCTGGCCGTATCAGTACCCAGAACTACTACCCTTGCCGTAACCAGTTGCCTTAAGTAGTACCCTGGCCTTAACTAGTAGTATTCACTTGTATTCTTGCATCAACTAGTAGCCTTAACTAGGACTCTTGCCTTAAGCAGTGGCCTGAATTTGTACCTTGCCTTAACTAGCAGCCTTAACTAGCACCCGTGCCTTTACTAGTACTCTTAACTAGTACAGTGGCCCTAACTAGTAGCCTGAACTAGTCCCCTTGCCTTAGGTAGTCCCTTTTCCAAACTAGTACCCTTCTTGAGTACCCCTTTTTTTATGGAGTAGGGTATGGTCCAGTAGGGTGTCATAAGGTAGGGTAGCATACGGTAGAACAGAGAAAACAGAATCCAATAGAATAGAAGAGGATAAGTCAGGATAGCTTAGTTTCGTGTAGGGTATGGTAGAGTAGCATAGGAAGGAATAGAGAAAAGAGAAAACGAGAATCCAATACAACAGAATCGAAAAGAAGAGACTAGATGAGGAAAGACTAGGGCGGGATAGGGTTCTGTCGAATAGAAGAGCGTAGAATGGTGTGGAATGGAGTCAAATGCAGTCAAACCGAGATGAATAGACGAGAAAAGAGTTGAATAGAGCGGAATAGCACCGAATAGGGACATATAGGGCTGAGTCGAGCCCAATCGAGCCCAATCGAGCCCGATCAAGTCAAATCGACCAGATTCGAGCTGAATGGAGCCGAATGGAGCTGGAATGAGCCAAATAGAGACACAGAAAATGAGCCAAGCTAGATCGAGCCAAATCGCACCTAATCGCATCCTATTGCATCGAATCTCGTCGAAGTCCATCCAATCCCACCAAAACCCATTGAATCTCATGAAATCTCACCGAATCCCGTCCAATTGTGTCCAATCGGGTCGAATCGAATGCAATCGAATTCAATAGAACAGCTTAGAGTAGTGTAGGTTAGGCTGGGATTCAATAGGGTAGGGCAGAGAGGAATAGACTAGAGAAGCATAGAGTAGAAGAGAAGAGAATACAAAGAGTAGAATGGAGTAGAGTGGAGTAGAGTAGACTAGTCAGAGTCGAGTAGTGCAGAATAGAGATGAATAGATCCAATTCGAGCTGAATCGAGTCGAATGGAGAGGAAATGAGACAAATCTCCATGAATCGAATAGATTAGAGTAGAGTAGGGTGGGGGAGAAGAGAATAGAATAGTGTAGAATGGAGTCGAACAGAGTAGAATGGTGTGGAATGGAGTCGAATGGAGCCAAATAGAGACGAATAAAGTAGAAAAGAGTTGAATAGAGCTGAACAGGGCCGGATACGTTTGGATCGAGCCTAATGATGCTGAGTCGAGCAGAATCGAGCGAAATTGTCCCGATTCAAGCCAAATCGAGCTAAATCAAGCCAATTCAAGCCTAATCCCATGGAATCGCCTTGAAAGGCATTGAATCGGATCGAATCGATTAGAGTAGAGGAGGGTAGAGTAGGAGGGGTTAGACTAGAACGGAACAGAACACAAGAGAAAGAATCGAATAGAATGAAGTAGAGACGAGTACAGTAGAATAGAGTCCAATAGAGTTGAATAGAGCCAAAGAGAGCTGAATGCAGCCGAATCCACCAAATTCGAGGTGAATCGAGAAGAATCATGTCGAATCGCGTTGAAAAGTGTCGAATCCAATCCAATAGTTTAGTGTAGGGCAGGTAAGATGAGGGGAGGGGAGGGTAGAAAAGAATAGATTAGAATAGACCAGAAAGAATAGAGAAGAGTAGACTAGAGTCAAATAGAGTCAAATCCTGCCGAAATGAGCCGAATAGAGAGGAAAAGGGCCAAGTCCAACCGAATCGAGTTGAATTCGCACAAAAAGGAGCTGATTCGAGCCGATAGGACCTGAATCAGGTCGAATCCCGTTCAAGTCTGTTGAATAGAATAGAACAGATTGCAGTAGGCTAAGTTAGAGTAGGGTAGGATAGACCAAAATGCAGTAGAACAGAACAGGATAGAAGAGAACTGAAAGACTAGAATAGGGTCGAGTAGTGCAGAGTCTAGAAGAATAGAGTTGAATATTGCCGACTAGAGCAAAATAGAGCCCAAAAGACCCAACGTGATAGAAATCAAGATGAATGGCGCCGAATCCCGCGGAATCATGCTGGATCGCGTCGAATCCCGTTGAATTGCATTGAATCCCATCCATTCAAGTCCAATCCAATCGAATCGATTAGAATAGACTAGAGAAGGGTAGAGTACAAGACAATAGAATAGAGAAGAATACAGTCGGATGGAGTAGAATGGTGTAGAATGGAGTTGAAAAGAGATAATAGAGTTGAGTAGACTCATAGAGCCATATGGAGTTGAATAGAGCCTATTCAAGCTGAATAGAACTGACCAGGGCGAAATGGAGCCGATTAGAACTGAATCGAACCGATTAGAGCCCAAGAGGGATGAATGGAGTGCAACGGAGCCGATTGGAGCCGAATCGCATCGAAATGCGTGGAATCGAATCCAGTGGAATAGATTAGAGTAGGGTTGGTTAAAATAGAGTAGAAGAGAATTGAACACAGTAAAAGAGAATAAAAAGAATACAAGAGAATCGAGTCCAAAAGGTTAGAGCAGAGCAGAATAGTGTAGAGCAGAACAGAGTCGAATAGAGTCTAAGCGAGCCAAATGGAGAAGAAACAAGGCAAATCGCGTTGAATCCCCTCGAACCAATTCCAGTCAATTAGGGTAGGGTAGAGTAAAATAGTGTTGAGTGGAGTAGAATGCTGTGCAACGCAATCGAATGGAGTCGAAAGGAGTAGAAAAGAGCCGAATAGAGCCGAATAGTGCTGAAGAGGGCCGAAGAGGGCCGAATCGAGCTGAATTGAGCCAAATCCAGTAAATCGAGCCTAATGGAGCCGAATTGAGCCGAATCCAGTTGAATCGACACCCTTCGAGCCAAATGGAGCCGAATGGACATGAATCGAACCAATTCGACCTGAATCGTGTCCAAATTCATGGAATCGAATTGAACAGATTAGAGTAGGGGAGGTTCGGGTATGGCAGGGTGGAATAGAGTAGAGTAGCATAGAATAAAACAGAAGAGAATAGAAGAGAACAGAACAATACAGAACGAATACAGAAAACAGTAGGCTAGAGTAGCGTCGAGGGAAACAGAGTAGAGTAGAATAGATTCGAACGGAGCTAAATAGAGCCAAACTGAGCCGAATCGTGTCCAAATGGGTTGAATCCAATCCAATCCAACGGATTAGAATAGAGCAGAGTTGGGTAGCATAGGGTAGGGTAGAATAGAGTAGACTAGAACAGAACAGAATAGGAAGAATAAAGAAAATAAAGAAGAGTAGACTAGAGTACGATAGAGTAGGCTAGTGTATAATAGGGTAGACTCGAATACAGCTGAGTAGAGCCGAATGGAGTCGAAATGAGAGGAATCACGTCTAATCGATTCGAGTAAATTAGAGTGGTGTAGGCTAGAGTAGAGCAGAATAGTGTAGAATGGTGTGGAATAAATAGAATGGAGTAGAATGGAGTCAAATAGAGACAAAAAGAGTAGAGAAGAGTCGAATAGAGCAGAATAGGGCCGAAAGAGGCGGAATTGAGCAGCATCGAAGCAATTCAAGCCAAACGAACCGAATAGAGCCAAATGGAATAGAATCGAGCTGATTCAAGCTTAATCACGTCGAATCCCGTTCAATGCATCCAATGCAATCCAAACGTCTAGATTAGAGAAGGGGAGAGGAGGGTGGAATAGAATAGAATAGAATAGAGTAGAGTAGACTAGAAGAGATTAGAACAGAATAGAAGGAATAGAATAGAGTAGAAAAGAGTAGGGTCGAATAGACTCGAATAGAGTCGATTAGAGACGAATAGGCCAAATAGAGACGAATAGAGAAAACAGAGCTGAATGGAGCCGAATAGAGACGTAAAGGAGCCATATAGAGCCGATTCGCACCTAATCGAGCTGAATCAAGCAGAATCACGCCGACTGTCACTGAATAGCGTCGAATCACATCGAATCACGTCGAATCGCATCAAATCACATCGTTTTGTGCCGGACCGGGTCGAATCGCTTCGGATCGCATCGGATTGCATCGAATGTCGTCGAATCACGACGAATCACGCCCCATCACGTCCAATAACTTCGAATTGCGTCCAATCTCCTAGAATTCTGCTGAATCACGTCGAATCGTATGGAATCTCGCCTAATCTCTTTGAATCCCGTCAAATGCCTTCGGACCTTGTCGAATCCCGTCAAATCCTGTCCAATCGCGTCGAAGTGAATCGAATTGAATCAAATAGATTCAAGTAGGGTGGGTTTGGGTGGGGTGCAGTAGGGTTGGGTAGGGTAGGATAGAACAGAGTCCAACAGAATAGGAGAGAACAGAACAGAAGAGAAAGAATCCAGCAGAATAGAATAGAGTAGAAAAGAGTCAGATAGTGCAGAACATAGCCGAATGGAGACAAAACAAGATGAATCGCGTTGAATCGCTTCGAATCGGGTCAAATCGAATCCATTCGAATAGATTAGGGTAGGGAAGGGTAGACGAGAATAGAGGAGAAGAGTGCAGAATGGTGTGGAATGGATTAGAACGGAGCCGACTCGAGACGAATAGAGTAGAAAAGAGTCGAATAGAGCATAGTTGGGCCGAATAGGGCCAAAGAAGGCCTAATCGAGCAGAATCCAGCAGAATCGATGCCATTGGAGCTGAATGGAGCAAAATGGAGCCCAATCGAACCGACTCGAAGCGAATTGATCTGATTCAAGCCTAATCGGGTGGAATGGCGTGAAAATGCGATGACTCGAACAGAATCAAAGATTAGAGAAGGGGAGGGGAGCGGCCGGGAGGGTAGAACAGAATAGAATAGAACAGTACATAATAGAAGGAAGAGAAGATAGCACAGTACGGTAGAGCAGAGAAGAGTAGAGTCGAATAGAGTGAAATAGTGCAGAATAGAGCTGAATAGAGCCAATTCTAGCCGAATCGAGCCCAATGGAAACAAAACGTGATGAATCGCGTCGAATAGCGTCCAATCGAATCCATTAGAATAGATTAGAGTAGGGTAGGGTAGAACAGAAGAGAGTAGAATGGAGTCGAATGGAGTTGCATAGAGAAAACTAGAGTAGAAAAGAGTCGAATCGAGCCGAATAAGGCTGAACCAAGTCGAATTGAGTTGAAACAAGCTGAATCGAAGCGATTCAAGCTGAATCGAGCTGATGGTGCCGAATGAGCCGATTCAAGCCTCATCGCGTCCAATCACATTGAAATGCTTTGAATCGAATCCAATTGAATAGATTCGAAAAGGTTAGGGTAGGGTGGTTTTTGCTAGGGTAGACTAGGGTAGACGAAAGTAGACTAGAGTAGAGTAGACAAGAGAAGTCTAGACTAGTAGCCTAGACAAGACAGCTGGACTAGTCAGACTAGTGGTATAGATCAGTAGGCTAGACAACTAGCCTTGAAGAGTACCCTTGCCCTGACAAGTCCCCTAAATTCTGAATCTGAACTAGTCCCCTTGCCTTAACTAGTATCCTGAACTAGTAGCCTTGTCTGAACTAGTACCCTTAACTAGTGGCCTTGCCTTAAGTAATAGTCTTAATGTCTGCCCTTGCCTTACCAGTACCCTGAACTAGTAGCCCTGCCTTAACTAGTACCCTGGCCTTCACCAGTAGCCTTCACTAGTACCCTGGCCTTCACTAGTAGCCTTGCCTCAACTAGTACCCTTCACTAGTACCCTCGCATTAACTAGTTGTCTTAACTAGTACCTGGCCTTCTCAGTCCCCATAAGTCCTACCCTGGCCTTAACCAGCTGCCTTAACTGGTACCCTGGTCTTAACTAGTAGTATTCACTTGTACCCTTGAATCCACTGGTAGCCTAAACTAGTCGTCTTGCCTTAAGTAGTAGCCTTCGCTTGGACCTTGCCTTAACTAGTATCCTTAACTAGTACCTGTGCCTTAACTAGTACAGCGGCCATAACGAATAGCCTGAACTAGTAGCCTTGTCTGAATTAGTACCCGGAACTAGTAGCCTTGCTTTAAGTAATAGTCTTAACGTCTGCCCTTGCCTTCCTAGTACCCTTAACTAGTAGCCAAGCCTTCACTACTACCCCTAACTAGTAGCCTTGCCTTAACTAGTAGCCTTGCCTTAACCAGTTGCCTTAACTAGGACCCTGGCCTTAACTAGAAGTATCAACTTGTAAACTTGCATCAGAGTAGCCTTAACTAGTACTCTTGCCTTAAGTAGTGGGCTGAACTAGTACTCGTGCCTTAGCTAGTACTCTTAACTAGTACAGTGCCCCTAACTCGTATCCTGAACTAGTAGCCTTCTCTTAACTAGTACCCTTAACTAGTAGCCTTGCCTTCACTGGTACCCTGGCCTTCTCCAGTAGCCTTAACTCAGACCCTGGCCTTCACTGGCAGCCTTAAGTAGTACCCTTAACTAGTACCCTCGCATTCACTAGTAGTCTGAACTAGTACCCTGGCCGTATCAGTACCCAGAACTACTACCCTTGCCGTAGCCAGTTGCCTTAAGTAGTACCCTGGCCTTAACTAGTAGTATTCACTTGTATTCTTGCATCAACTAGTAGCCTTAACTAGGCCTCTTGCCTTCAGTAGTGGCCTGAACTAGTACTCGTGCCTTAGCTAGTACTCTTAACTAGTACAGTGCCCCTAACTCATATCCTGAACTAGTAGCCTTCTCTAAACTAGTACCCTTCACTAGTACCCTTGCCTTCACTAGTACCCTGGCCTTCTCCAGTAGCCTTAACTCAGACCCTGGCCTTCACTGGCAGCCTTAAGTAGTACCCTTAACTAGTACCCTCGCATTCACTAGTAGCCTGAACTAGTACCCTGGCCGTATCAGTACCCAGAACTACTACCCTTGCCGTAACCAGTTGCCTTAAGTAGTACCCTGGCCTTAACTAGTAGTATTCACTTGTATTCTTGCATCAACTAGTAGCCTTAACTAGGACTCTTGCCTTAAGCAGTGGCCTGAATTTGTACCTTGCCTTAACTAGCAGCCTTAACTAGCACCCGTGCCTTTACTAGTACTCTTAACTAGTACAGTGGCCCTAACTAGTAGCCTGAACTAGTCCCCTTGCCTTAGGTAGTCCCTTTTCCAAACTAGTACCCTTCTTGAGTACCCCTTTTTTTATGGAGTAGGGTATGGTCCAGTAGGGTGTCATAAGGTAGGGTAGCATACGGTAGAACAGAGAAAACAGAATCCAATAGAATAGAAGAGGATAAGTCAGGATAGCTTAGTTTCGTGTAGGGTATGGTAGAGTAGCATAGGAAGGAATAGAGAAAAGAGAAAACGAGAATCCAATACAACAGAATCGAAAAGAAGAGACTAGATGAGGAAAGACTAGGGCGGGATAGGGTTCTGTCGAATAGAAGAGCGTAGAATGGTGTGGAATGGAGTCAAATGCAGTCAAACCGAGATGAATAGACGAGAAAAGAGTTGAATAGAGCGGAATAGCACCGAATAGGGACATATAGGGCTGAGTCGAGCCCAATCGAGCCCAATCGAGCCCGATCAAGTCAAATCGACCAGATTCGAGCTGAATGGAGCCGAATGGAGCTGGAATGAGCCAAATAGAGACACAGAAAATGAGCCAAGCTAGATCGAGCCAAATCGCACCTAATCGCATCCTATTGCATCGAATCTCGTCGAAGTCCATCCAATCCCACCAAAACCCATTGAATCTCATGAAATCTCACCGAATCCCGTCCAATTGTGTCCAATCGGGTCGAATCGAATGCAATCGAATTCAATAGAACAGCTTAGAGTAGTGTAGGTTAGGCTGGGATTCAATAGGGTAGGGCAGAGAGGAATAGACTAGAGAAGCATAGAGTAGAAGAGAAGAGAATACAAAGAGTAGAATGGAGTAGAGTGGAGTAGAGTAGACTAGTCAGAGTCGAGTAGTGCAGAATAGAGATGAATAGATCCAATTCGAGCTGAATCGAGTCGAATGGAGAGGAAATGAGACAAATCTCCATGAATCGAATAGATTAGAGTAGAGTAGGGTGGGGGAGAAGAGAATAGAATAGTGTAGAATGGAGTCGAACAGAGTAGAATGGTGTGGAATGGAGTCGAATGGAGCCAAATAGAGACGAATAAAGTAGAAAAGAGTTGAATAGAGCTGAACAGGGCCGGATACGTTTGGATCGAGCCTAATGATGCTGAGTCGAGCAGAATCGAGCGAAATTGTCCCGATTCAAGCCAAATCGAGCTAAATCAAGCCAATTCAAGCCTAATCCCATGGAATCGCCTTGAAAGGCATTGAATCGGATCGAATCGATTAGAGTAGAGGAGGGTAGAGTAGGAGGGGTTAGACTAGAAGAGAACAGAACACAAGAGAAAGAATCGAATAGAATGAAGTAGAGACGAGTACGGTAGAATAGAGTCCAATAGAGTTGAATAGAGCCAAAGAGAGCTGAATGCAGCCGAATCCACCAAATTCGAGGTGAATCGAGAAGAATCATGTCGAATCGCGTTGAAAAGTGTCGAATCCAATCCAATAGTTTAGTGTAGGGCAGGTAAGATGAGGGGAGGGGAGGGTAGAAAAGAATAGATTAGAATAGACCAGAAAGAATAGAGAAGAGTAGACTAGAGTCAAATAGAGTCAAATCCTGCCGAAATGAGCCGAATAGAGAGGAAAAGGGCCAAGTCCAACCGAATCGAGTTGAATTCGCACAAAAAGGAGCTGATTCGAGCCGATAGGACCTGAATCAGGTCGAATCCCGTTCAAGTCTGTTGAATAGAATAGAACAGATTGCAGTAGGCTAAGTTAGAGTAGGGTAGGATAGACCAAAATGCAGTAGAACAGAACAGGATAGAAGAGAACTGAAAGACTAGAATAGGGTCGAGTAGTGCAGAGTCTAGAAGAATAGAGTTGAATATTGCCGACTAGAGCAAAATAGAGCCCAAAAGACCCAACGTGATAGAAATCAAGATGAATGGCGCCGAATCCCGCGGAATCATGCTGGATCGCGTCGAATCCCGTTGAATTGCATTGAATCCCATCCATTCAAGTCCAATCCAATCGAATCGATTAGAATAGACTAGAGAAGGGTAGAGTACAAGACAATAGAATAGAGAAGAATACAGTCGGATGGAGTAGAATGGTGTAGAATGGAGTTGAAAAGAGATAATAGAGTTGAGTAGACTCATAGAGCCATATGGAGTTGAATAGAGCCTATTCAAGCTGAATAGAACTGACCAGGGCGAAATGGAGCCGATTAGAACTGAATCGAACCGATTAGAGCCCAAGAGGGATGAATGGAGTGCAACGGAGCCGATTGGAGCCGAATCGCATCGAAATGCGTGGAATCGAATCCAGTGGAATAGATTAGAGTAGGGTTGGTTAAAATAGAGTAGAAGAGAATTGAACACAGTAAAAGAGAATAAAAAGAATACAAGAGAATCGAGTCCAAAAGGTTAGAGCAGAGCAGAATAGTGTAGAGCAGAACAGAGTCGAATAGAGTCTAAGCGAGCCAAATGGAGAAGAAACAAGGCAAATCGCGTTGAATCCCCTCGAACCAATTCCAGTCAATTAGGGTAGGGTAGAGTAAAATAGTGTTGAGTGGAGTAGAATGCTGTGCAACGCAATCGAATGGAGTCGAAAGGAGTAGAAAAGAGCCGAATAGAGCCGAATAGTGCTGAAGAGGGCCGAAGAGGGCCGAATCGAGCTGAATTGAGCCAAATCCAGTAAATCGAGCCTAATGGAGCCGAATTGAGCCGAATCCAGTTGAATCGACACCCTTCGAGCCAAATGGAGCCGAATGGACATGAATCGAACCAATTCGACGTGAATCGTGTCCAAATTCATGGAATCGAATTGAACAGATTAGAGTAGGGGAGGTTCGGGTATGGCAGGGTGGAATAGAGTAGAGTAGCATAGAATAAAACAGAAGAGAATAGAAGAGAACAGAACAATACAGAACGAATACAGAAAACAGTAGGCTAGAGTAGCGTCGAGGGAAACAGAGTAGAGTAGAATAGATTCGAACGGAGCTAAATAGAGCCAAACTGAGCCGAATCGTGTCCAAATGGGTTGAATCCAATCCAATCCAACGGATTAGAATAGAGCAGAGTTGGGTAGCATAGGGTAGGGTAGAATAGAGTAGACTAGAACAGAACAGAATAGGAAGAATAAAGAAAATAAAGAAGAGTAGACTAGAGTACGATAGAGTAGGCTAGTGTATAATAGGGTAGACTCGAATACAGCTGAGTAGAGCCGAATGGAGTCGAAATGAGAGGAATCACGTCTAATCGATTCGAGTAAATTAGAGTGGTGTAGGCTAGAGTAGAGCAGAATAGTGTAGAATGGTGTGGAATAAATAGAATGGAGTAGAATGGAGTCAAATAGAGACAAAAAGAGTAGAGAAGAGTCGAATAGAGCAGAATAGGGCCGAAAGAGGCGGAATTGAGCAGCATCGAAGCAATTTAAGCCAAACGAACCGAATAGAGCCAAATGGAATAGAATCGAGCTGATTCAAGCTTAATCACGTCGAATCCTGTTCAATGCATCCAATGCAATCCAAACGTCTAGATTAGAGAAGGGGAGATGAGGGTGGAATAGAATAGAATAGAGTAGAGTAGACTAGAAGAGATTAGAACAGAATAGAAGGAATAGAATAGAGTAGAAAAGAGTAGGGTCGAATAGACTCGAATAGAGTCGATTAGAGACGAATAGGCCAAATAGAGACGAATAGAGAAAACAGAGCTGAATGGAGCCGAATAGAGACGTAAAGGAGCCATATAGAGCCGATTCGCACCTAATCGAGCTGAATCAAGCAGAATCACGCCGACTGTCACTGAATAGCGTCGAATCACATCGAATCACGTCGAATCGCATCAAATCACATCGTTTTGTGTCGGACCGGGTCGAATCGCTTCGGATCGCATCGGATTGCATCGAATGTCGTCGAATCACGACGAATCACGCCCCATCACGTCCAATAACTTCGAATTGCGTCCAATCTCCTAGAATTCTGCTGAATCACGTCGAATCGTATGGAATCTCGCCTAATCTCTTTGAATCCCGTCAAATGCCTTCGGACCTTGTCGAATCCCGTCAAATCCTGTCCAATCGCGTCGAAGTGAATCGAATTGAATCAAATAGATTCAAGTAGGGTGGGTTTGGGTGGGGTGCAGTAGGGTTGGGTAGGGTAGGATAGAACAGAGTCCAACAGAATAGGAGAGAACAGAACAGAAGAGAAAGAATCCAGCAGAATAGAATAGAGTAGAAAAGAGTCAGATAGTGCAGAACATAGCCGAATGGAGACAAAACAAGATGAATCGCGTTGAATCGCTTCGAATCGGGTCAAATCGAATCCATTCGAATAGATTAGGGTAGGGAAGGGTAGACGAGAATAGAGGAGAAGAGTGCAGAATGGTGTGGAATGGATTAGAACGGAGCCGACTCGAGACGAATAGAGTAGAAAAGAGTCGAATAGAGCATAGTTGGGCCGAATAGGGCCAAAGAAGGCCTAATCGAGCAGAATCCAGCAGAATCGATGCCATTGGAGCTGAATGGAGCAAAATGGAGCCCAATCGAACCGACTCGAAGCGAATTGATCTGATTCAAGCCTAATCGGGTGGAATGGCGTGAAAATGCGATGACTCGAACAGAATCAAAGATTAGAGAAGGGGAGGGGAGCGGCCGGGAGGGTAGAACAGAATAGAATAGAACAGTACATAATAGAAGGGAGAGAAGATAGCACAGTACGGTAGAGCAGAGAAGAGTAGAGTCGAATAGAGTGAAATAGTGCAGAATAGAGCTGAATAGAGCCAATTCTAGCCGAATCGAGCCCAATGGAAACAAAACGTGATGAATCGCGTCGAATAGCGTCCAATCGAATCCATTAGAATAGATTAGAGTAGGGTAGGGTAGAACAGAATAGAGTAGAATGGAGTCGAATGGAGTTGCATAGAGAAAACTAGAGTAGAAAAGAGTCGAATCGAGCCGAATAAGGCTGAACCAAGTCGAATTGAGTTGAAACAAGCTGAATCGAAGCGATTCAAGCTGAATCGAGCTGATGGTGCCGAATGAGCCGAT
Organism: Loxodonta africana; assembly: GCF_030014295.1. NCBI lineage: Eukaryota > Metazoa > Chordata > Mammalia > Proboscidea > Elephantidae > Loxodonta > Loxodonta africana. The sequence continues at coordinate 490,429 of NW_026974824.1, forward strand.
TCAAGCCTCATCGCGTCCAATCACATTGAAATGCTTTGAATCGAATCCAATTGAATAGATTCGAAAAGGTTAGGGTAGGGTGGTTTTTGCTAGGGTAGACTAGGGTAGACGAAAGTAGACTAGAGTAGAGTAGACAAGAGAAGTCTAGACTAGTAGCCTAGACAAGACAGCTGGACTAGTCAGACTAGTGGTATAGATCAGTAGGCTAGACAACTAGCCTTGAAGAGTACCCTTGCCCTGACAAGTCCCCTAAATTCTGAATCTGAACTAGTCCCCTTGCCTTAACTAGTATCCTGAACTAGTAGCCTTGTCTGAACTAGTACCCTTAACTAGTGGCCTTGCCTTAAGTAATAGTCTTAATGTCTGCCCTTGCCTTACCAGTACCCTGAACTAGTAGCCCTGCCTTAACTAGTACCCTGGCCTTCACCAGTAGCCTTCACTAGTACCCTGGCCTTCACTAGTAGCCTTGCCTCAACTAGTACCCTTCACTAGTACCCTCGCATTAACTAGTTGTCTTAACTAGTACCTGGCCTTCTCAGTCCCCATAAGTCCTACCCTGGCCTTAACCAGCTGCCTTAACTGGTACCCTGGTCTTAACTAGTAGTATTCACTTGTACCCTTGAATCCACTGGTAGCCTAAACTAGTCGTCTTGCCTTAAGTAGTAGCCTTCGCTTGGACCTTGCCTTAACTAGTATCCTTAACTAGTACCTGTGCCTTAACTAGTACAGCGGCCATAACGAATAGCCTGAACTAGTAGCCTTGTCTGAATTAGTACCCGGAACTAGTAGCCTTGCTTTAAGTAATAGTCTTAACGTCTGCCCTTGCCTTCCTAGTACCCTTAACTAGTAGCCAAGCCTTCACTACTACCCCTAACTAGTAGCCTTGCCTTAACTAGTAGCCTTGCCTTAACCAGTTGCCTTAACTAGGACCCTGGCCTTAACTAGAAGTATCAACTTGTAAACTTGCATCAGAGTAGCCTTAACTAGTACTCTTGCCTTAAGTAGTGGGCTGAACTAGTACTCGTGCCTTAGCTAGTACTCTTAACTAGTACAGTGCCCCTAACTCGTATCCTGAACTAGTAGCCTTCTCTTAACTAGTACCCTTAACTAGTAGCCTTGCCTTCACTGGTACCCTGGCCTTCTCCAGTAGCCTTAACTCAGACCCTGGCCTTCACTGGCAGCCTTAAGTAGTACCCTTAACTAGTACCCTCGCATTCACTAGTAGTCTGAACTAGTACCCTGGCCGTATCAGTACCCAGAACTACTACCCTTGCCGTAGCCAGTTGCCTTAAGTAGTACCCTGGCCTTAACTAGTAGTATTCACTTGTATTCTTGCATCAACTAGTAGCCTTAACTAGGCCTCTTGCCTTCAGTAGTGGCCTGAACTAGTACTCGTGCCTTAGCTAGTACTCTTAACTAGTACAGTGCCCCTAACTCGTATCCTGAAATAGTAGCCTTCTCTTAACTAGTACCCTTAACTAGTAGCCTTGCCTTCACTGGTACCCTGGCCTTCTCCAGTAGCCTTAACTCAGACCCTGGCCTTCACTGGCAGCCTTAAGTAGTACCCTTAACTAGTACCCTCGCATTCACTAGTAGCCTGAACTAGTACCCTGGCCGTATCAGTACCCAGAACTACTACCCTTGCCGTAACCAGTTGCCTTAAGTAGTACCCTGGCCTTAACTAGTAGTATTCACTTGTATTCTTGCATCAACTAGTAGCCTTAACTAGGACTCTTGCCTTAAGCAGTGGCCTGAATTTGTACCTTGCCTTAACTAGCAGCCTTAACTAGCACCCGTGCCTTTACTAGTACTCTTAGCTAGTACAGTGGCCCTAACTAGTAGCCTGAACTAGTCCCCTTGCCTTAGGTAGTCCCTTTTCCAAACTAGTACCCTTCTTGAGTACCCCTTTTTTTATGGAGTAGGGTATGGTCCAGTAGGGTGTCATAAGGTAGGGTAGCATACGGTAGAACAGAGAAAACAGAATCCAATAGAATAGAAGAGGATAAGTCAGGATAGCTTAGTTTCGTGTAGGGTATGGTAGAGTAGCATAGGAAGGAATAGAGAAAAGAGAAAACGAGAATCCAATACAACAGAATCGAAAAGAAGAGACTAGATGAGGAAAGACTAGGGCGGGATAGGGTTCTGTCGAATAGAAGAGCGTAGAATGGTGTGGAATGGAGTCAAATGCAGTCAAACCGAGATGAATAGACGAGAAAAGAGTTGAATAGAGCGGAATAGCACCGAATAGGGACATATAGGGCTGAGTCGAGCCCAATCGAGCCCAATCGAGCCCGATCAAGTCAAATCGACCAGATTCGAGCTGAATGGAGCCGAATGGAGCTGGAATGAGCCAAATAGAGACACAGAAAATGAGCCAAGCTAGATCGAGCCAAATCGCACCTAATCGCATCCTATTGCATCGAATCTCGTCGAAGTCCATCCAATCCCACCAAAACCCATTGAATCTCATGAAATCTCACCGAATCCCGTCCAATTGTGTCCAATCGGGTCGAATCGAATGCAATCGAATTCAATAGAACAGCTTAGAGTAGTGTAGGTTAGGCTGGGATTCAATAGGGTAGGGCAGAGAGGAATAGACTAGAGAAGCATAGAGTAGAAGAGAAGAGAATACAAAGAGTAGAATGGAGTAGAGTGGAGTAGAGTAGACTAGTCAGAGTCGAGTAGTGCAGAATAGAGATGAATAGATCCAATTCGAGCTGAATCGAGTCGAATGGAGAGGAAATGAGACAAATCTCCATGAATCGAATAGATTAGAGTAGAGTAGGGTGGGGGAGAAGAGAATAGAATAGTGTAGAATGGAGTCGAACAGAGTAGAATGGTGTGGAATGGAGTCGAATGGAGCCAAATAGAGACGAATAAAGTAGAAAAGAGTTGAATAGAGCTGAACAGGGCCGGATACGTTTGGATCGAGCCTAATGATGCTGAGTCGAGCAGAATCGAGCGAAATTGTCCCGATTCAAGCCAAATCGAGCTAAATCAAGCCAATTCAAGCCTAATCCCATGGAATCGCCTTGAAAGGCATTGAATCGGATCGAATCGATTAGAGTAGAGGAGGGTAGAGTAGGAGGGGTTAGACTAGAAGAGAACAGAACACAAGAGAAAGAATCGAATAGAATGAAGTAGAGACGAGTACAGTAGAATAGAGTCCAATAGAGTTGAATAGAGCCAAAGAGAGCTGAATGCAGCCGAATCCACCAAATTCGAGGTGAATCGAGAAGAATCATGTCGAATCGCGTTGAAAAGTGTCGAATCCAATCCAATAGTTTAGTGTAGGGCAGGTAAGATGAGGGGAGGGGAGGGTAGAAAAGAATAGATTAGAATAGACCAGAAAGAATAGAGAAGAGTAGACTAGAGTCAAATAGAGTCAAATCCTGCCGAAATGAGCCGAATAGAGAGGAAAAGGGCCAAGTCCAACCGAATCGAGTTGAATTCGCACAAAAAGGAGCTGATTCGAGCCGATAGGACCTGAATCAGGTCGAATCCCGTTCAAGTCTGTTGAATAGAATAGAACAGATTGCAGTAGGCTAAGTTAGAGTAGGGTAGGATAGACCAAAATGCAGTAGAACAGAACAGGATAGAAGAGAACTGAAAGACTAGAATAGGGTCGAGTAGTGCAGAGTCTAGAAGAATAGAGTTGAATATTGCCGACTAGAGCAAAATAGAGCCCAAAAGACCCAACGTGATAGAAATCAAGATGAATGGCGCCGAATCCCGCGGAATCATGCTGGATCGCGTCGAATCCCGTTGAATTGCATTGAATCCCATCCATTCAAGTCCAATCCAATCGAATCGATTAGAATAGACTAGAGAAGGGTAGAGTACAAGACAATAGAATAGAGAAGAATACAGTCGGATGGAGTAGAATGGTGTAGAATGGAGTTGAAAAGAGATAATAGAGTTGAGTAGACTCATAGAGCCATATGGAGTTGAATAGAGCCTATTCAAGCTGAATAGAACTGACCAGGGCGAAATGGAGCCGATTAGAACTGAATCGAACCGATTAGAGCCCAAGAGGGATGAATGGAGTGCAACGGAGCCGATTGGAGCCGAATCGCATCGAAATGCGTGGAATCGAATCCAGTGGAATAGATTAGAGTAGGGTTGGTTAAAATAGAGTAGAAGAGAATTGAACACAGTAAAAGAGAATAAAAAGAATACAAGAGAATCGAGTCCAAAAGGTTAGAGCAGAGCAGAATAGTGTAGAGCAGAACAGAGTCGAATAGAGTCTAAGCGAGCCAAATGGAGAAGAAACAAGGCAAATCGCGTTGAATCCCCTCGAACCAATTCCAGTCAATTAGGGTAGGGTAGAGTAAAATAGTGTTGAGTGGAGTAGAATGCTGTGCAACGCAATCGAATGGAGTCGAAAGGAGTAGAAAAGAGCCGAATAGAGCCGAATAGTGCTGAAGAGGGCCGAAGAGGGCCGAATCGAGCTGAATTGAGCCAAATCCAGTAAATCGAGCCTAATGGAGCCGAATTGAGCCGAATCCAGTTGAATCGACACCCTTCGAGCCAAATGGAGCCGAATGGACATGAATCGAACCAATTCGACGTGAATCGTGTCCAAATTCATGGAATCGAATTGAACAGATTAGAGTAGGGGAGGTTCGGGTATGGCAGGGTGGAATAGAGTAGAGTAGCATAGAATAAAACAGAAGAGAATAGAAGAGAACAGAACAATACAGAACGAATACAGAAAACAGTAGGCTAGAGTAGCGTAGAGGGAAACAGAGTAGAGTAGAATAGATTCGAACGGAGCTAAATAGAGCCAAACTGAGCCGAATCGTGTCCAAATGGGTTGAATCCAATCCAATCCAACAGATTAGAATAGAGTAGAGTTGGGTAGCATAGGGTAGGGTAGAATAGAGTAGACTAGAACAGAACAGAATAGGAAGAATAAAGAAAATAAAGAAGAGTAGACTAGAGTACGATAGAGTAGGCTAGTGTATAATAGGGTAGACTCGAATACAGCTGAGTAGAGCCGAATGGAGTCGAAATGAGAGGAATCACGTCTAATCGATTCGAGTAAATTAGAGTGGTGTAGGCTAGAGTAGAGCAGAATAGTGTAGAATGGTGTGGAATAAATAGAATGGAGTAGAATGGAGTCAAATAGAGACAAAAAGAGTAGAGAAGAGTCGAATAGAGCAGAATAGGGCCGAAAGAGGCGGAATTGAGCAGCATCGAAGCAATTCAAGCCAAACGAACCGAATAGAGCCAAATGGAATAGAATCGAGCTGATTCAAGCTTAATCACGTCGAATCCCGTTCAATGCATCCAATGCAATCCAAACGTCTAGATTAGAGAAGGGGAGAGGAGGGTGGAATAGAATAGAATAGAGTAGAGTAGACTAGAAGAGATTAGAACAGAATAGAAGGAATAGAATAGAGTAGAAAAGAGTAGGGTCGAATAGACTCGAATAGAGTCGATTAGAGACGAATAGGCCAAATAGAGACGAATAGAGAAAACAGAGCTGAATGGAGCCGAATAGAGACGTAAAGGAGCCATATAGAGCCGATTCGCACCTAATCGAGCTGAATCAAGCAGAATCACGCCGACTGTCACTGAATAGCGTCGAATCACATCGAATCACGTCGAATCGCATCAAATCACATCGTTTTGTGTCGGACCGGGTCGAATCGCTTCGTATCGCATCGGATTGCATCGAATGTCGTCGAATCACGACGAATCACGCCCCATCACGTCCAATAACTTCGAATTGCGTCCAATCTCCTAGAATTCTGCTGAATCACGTCGAATCGTATGGAATCTCGCCTAATCTCTTTGAATCCCGTCAAATGCCTTCGGACCTTGTCGAATCCCGTCAAATCCTGTCCAATCGCGTCGAAGTGAATCGAATTGAATCAAATAGATTCAAGTAGGGTAGGTTTGGGTGGGGTGCAGTAGGGTTGGGTAGGGTAGGATAGAACAGAGTCCAACAGAATAGGAGAGAACAGAACAGAAGAGAAAGAATCCAGCAGAATAGAATAGAGTAGAAAAGAGTCAGATAGTGCAGAACATAGCCGAATGGAGACAAAACAAGATGAATCGCGTTGAATCGCTTCGAATCGGGTCAAATCGAATCCATTCGAATAGATTAGGGTAGGGAAGGGTAGACGAGAATAGAGGAGAAGAGTGCAGAATGGTGTGGAATGGATTAGAACGGAGCCGACTCGAGACGAATAGAGTAGAAAAGAGTCGAATAGAGCATAGTTGGGCCGAATAGGGCCAAAGAAGGCCTAATCGAGCAGAATCCAGCAGAATCGATGCCATTGGAGCTGAATGGAGCAAAATGGAGCCCAATCGAACCGACTCGAAGCGAATTGATCTGATTCAAGCCTAATCGGGTGGAATGGCGTGAAAATGCGATGACTCGAACAGAATCAAAGATTAGAGAAGGGGAGGGGAGCGGCCGGGAGGGTAGAACAGAATAGAATAGAACAGTACATAATAGAAGGAAGAGAAGATAGCACAGTACGGTAGAGCAGAGAAGAGTAGAGTCGAATAGAGTGAAATAGTGCAGAATAGAGCTGAATAGAGCCAATTCTAGCCGAATCGAGCCCAATGGAAACAAAACGTGATGAATCGCGTCGAATAGCGTCCAATCGAATCCATTAGAATAGATTAGAGTAGGGTAGGGTAGAACAGAATAGAGTAGAATGGAGTCGAATGGAGTTGCATAGAGAAAACTAGAGTAGAAAAGAGTCGAATCGAGCCGAATAAGGCTGAACCAAGTCGAATTGAGTTGAAACAAGCTGAATCGAAGCGATTCAAGCTGAATCGAGCTGATGGTGCCGAATGAGCCGATTCAAGCCTCATCGCGTCCAATCACATTGAAATGCTTTGAATCGAATCCAATTGAATAGATTCGAAAAGGTTAGGGTAGGGTGGTTTTTGCTAGGGTAGACTAGGGTAGACGAAAGTAGACTAGAGTAGAGTAGACAAGAGAAGTCTAGACTAGTAGCCTAGACAAGACAGCTGGACTAGTCAGACTAGTGGTATAGATCAGTAGGCTAGACAACTAGCCTTGAAGAGTACCCTTGCCCTGACAAGTCCCCTAAATTCTGAATCTGAACTAGTCCCCTTGCCTTAACTAGTATCCTGAACTAGTAGCCTTGTCTGAACTAGTACCCTTAACTAGTGGCCTTGCCTTAAGTAATAGTCTTAATGTCTGCCCTTGCCTTACCAGTACCCTGAACTAGTAGCCCTGCCTTAACTAGTACCCTGGCCTTCACCAGTAGCCTTCACTAGTACCCTGGCCTTCACTAGTAGCCTTGCCTCAACTAGTACCCTTCACTAGTACCCTCGCATTAACTAGTTGTCTTAACTAGTACCTGGCCTTCTCAGTCCCCATAAGTCCTACCCTGGCCTTAACCAGCTGCCTTAACTGGTACCCTGGTCTTAAGTAGTAGTATTCACTTGTACCCTTGAATCCACTGGTAGCCTAAACTAGTCGTCTTGCCTTAAGTAGTAGCCTTCGCTTGGACCTTGCCTTAACTAGTATCCTTAACTAGTACCTGTGCCTTAACTAGTACAGCGGCCATAACGAATAGCCTGAACTAGTAGCCTTGTCTGAATTAGTACCCGGAACTAGTAGCCTTGCTTTAAGTAATAGTCTTAACGTCTGCCCTTGCCTTCCTAGTACCCTTAACTAGTAGCCAAGCCTTCACTACTACCCCTAACTAGTAGCCTTGCCTTAACTAGTAGCCTTGCCTTAACCAGTTGCCTTAACTAGGACCCTGGCCTTAACTAGAAGTATCAACTTGTAAACTTGCATCAGAGTAGCCTTAACTAGTACTCTTGCCTTAAGTAGTGGGCTGAACTAGTACTCGTGCCTTAGCTAGTACTCTTAACTAGTACAGTGCCCCTAACTCGTATCCTGAACTAGTAGCCTTCTCTTAACTAGTACCCTTAACTAGTAGCCTTGCCTTCACTGGTACCCTGGCCTTCTCCAGTAGCCTTAACTCAGACCCTGGCCTTCACTGGCAGCCTTAAGTAGTACCCTTAACTAGTACCCTCGCATTCACTAGTAGCCTGAACTAGTACCCTGGCCGTATCAGTACCCAGAACTACTACCCTTGCCGTAGCCAGTTGCCTTAAGTAGTACCCTGGCCTTAACTAGTAGTATTCACTTGTATTCTTGCATCAACTAGTAGCCTTAACTAGGACTCTTGCCTTAAGCAGTGGCCTGAATTTGTACCTTGCCTTAACTAGCAGCCTTAACTAGCACCCGTGCCTTTACTAGTACTCTTAACTAGTACAGTGGCCCTAACTAGTAGCCTGAACTAGTCCCCTTGCCTTAGGTAGTCCCTTTTCCAAACTAGTATCCTTCTTGAGTACCCCTTTTTTTATGGAGTAGGGTATGGTCCAGTAGGGTGTCATAAGGTAGGGTAGCATACGGTAGAACAGAGAAAACAGAATCCAATAGAATAGAAGAGGATAAGTCAGGATAGCTTAGTTTCGTGTAGGGTATGGTAGAGTAGCATAGGAAGGAATAGAGAAAAGAGAAAACGAGAATCCAATACAACAGAATCGAAAAGAAGAGACTAGATGAGGAAAGACTAGGGCGGGATAGGGTTCTGTCGAATAGAAGAGCGTAGAATGGTGTGGAATGGAGTCAAATGCAGTCAAACCGAGATGAATAGACGAGAAAAGAGTTGAATAGAGCGGAATAGCACCGAATAGGGACATATAGGGCTGAGTCGAGCCCAATCGAGCCCAATCGAGCCCGATCAAGTCAAATCGACCAGATTCGAGCTGAATGGAGCCGAATGGAGCTGGAATGAGCCAAATAGAGACACAGAAAATGAGCCAAGCTAGATCGAGCCAAATCGCACCTAATCGCATCCTATTGCATCGAATCTCGTCGAAGTCCATCCAATCCCACCAAAACCCATTGAATCTCATGAAATCTCACCGAATCCCGTCCAATTGTGTCCAATCGGGTCGAATCGAATGCAATCGAATTCAATAGAACAGCTTAGAGTAGTGTAGGTTAGGCTGGGATTCAATAGGGTAGGGCAGAGAGGAATAGACTAGAGAAGCATAGAGTAGAAGAGAAGAGAATACAAAGAGTAGAATGGAGTAGAGTGGAGTAGAGTAGACTAGTCAGAGTCGAGTAGTGCAGAATAGAGATGAATAGATCCAATTCGAGCTGAATCGAGTCGAATGGAGAGGAAATGAGACAAATCTCCATGAATCGAATAGATTAGAGTAGAGTAGGGTGGGGGAGAAGAGAATAGAATAGTGTAGAATGGAGTCGAACAGAGTAGAATGGTGTGGAATGGAGTCGAATGGAGCCAAATAGAGACGAATAAAGTAGAAAAGAGTTGAATAGAGCTGAACAGGGCCGGATACGTTTGGATCGAGCCTAATGATGCTGAGTCGAGCAGAATCGAGCGAAATTGTCCCGATTCAAGCCAAATCGAGCTAAATCAAGCCAATTCAAGCCTAATCCCATGGAATCGCCTTGAAAGGCATTGAATCGGATCGAATCGATTAGAGTAGAGGAGGGTAGAGTAGGAGGGGTTAGACTAGAACAGAACAGAACACAAGAGAAAGAATCGAATAGAATGAAGTAGAGACGAGTACAGTAGAATAGAGTCCAATAGAGTTGAATAGAGCCAAAGAGAGCTGAATGCAGCCGAATCCACCAAATTCGAGGTGAATCGAGAAGAATCATGTCGAATCGCGTTGAAAAGTGTCGAATCCAATCCAATAGTTTAGTGTAGGGCAGGTAAGATGAGGGGAGGGGAGGGTAGAAAAGAATAGATTAGAATAGACCAGAAAGAATAGAGAAGAGTAGACTAGAGTCAAATAGAGTCAAATCCTGCCGAAATGAGCCGAATAGAGAGGAAAAGGGCCAAGTCCAACCGAATCGAGTTGAATTCGCACAAAAAGGAGCTGATTCGAGCCGATAGGCATAGAGAGATAGTATTTCCCGTTCAAGTCTGTTGAATAGAATAGAACAGATTGCAGTAGGCTAAGTTAGAGTAGGGTAGGATAGACCAAAATGCAGTAGAACAGAACAGGATAGAAGAGAACTGAAAGACTAGAATAGGGTCGAGTAGTGCAGAGTCTAGAAGAATAGAGTTGAATATTGCCGACTAGAGCAAAATAGAGCCCAAAAGACCCAACGTGATAGAAATCAAGATGAATGGCGCCGAATCCCGCGGAATCATGCTGGATCGCGTCGAATCCCGTTGAATTGCATTGAATCCCATCCATTCAAGTCCAATCCAATCGAATCGATTAGAATAGACTAGAGAAGGGTAGAGTACAAGACAATAGAATAGAGAAGAATACAGTCGGATGGAGTAGAATGGTGTAGAATGGAGTTGAAAAGAGATAATAGAGTTGAGTAGACTCATAGAGCCATATGGAGTTGAATAGAGCCTATTCAAGCTGAATAGAACTGACCAGGGCGAAATGGAGCCGATTAGAACTGAATCGAACCGATTAGAGCCCAAGAGGGATGAATGGAGTGCAACGGAGCCGATTGGAGCCGAATCGCATCGAAATGCGTGGAATCGAATCCAGTGGAATAGATTAGAGTAGGGTTGGTTAAAATAGAGTAGAAGAGAATTGAACACAGTAAAAGAGAATAAAAAGAATACAAGAGAATCGAGTCCAAAAGGTTAGAGCAGAGCAGAATAGTGTAGAGCAGAACAGAGTCGAATAGAGTCTAAGCGAGCCAAATGGAGAAGAAACAAGGCAAATCGCGTTGAATCCCCTCGAACCAATTCCAGTCAATTAGGGTAGGGTAGAGTAAAATAGTGTTGAGTGGAGTAGAATGCTGTGCAACGCAATCGAATGGAGTCGAAAGGAGTAGAAAAGAGCCGAATAGAGCCGAATAGTGCTGAAGAGGGCCGAAGAGGGCCGAATCGAGCTGAATTGAGCCAAATCCAGTAAATCGAGCCTAATGGAGCCGAATTGAGCCGAATCCAGTTGAATCGACACCCTTCGAGCCAAATGGAGCCGAATGGACATGAATCGAACCAATTCGACGTGAATCGTGTCCAAATTCATGGAATCGAATTGAACAGATTAGAGTAGGGGAGGTTCGGGTATGGCAGGGTGGAATAGAGTAGAGTAGCATAGAATAAAACAGAAGAGAATAGAAGAGAACAGAACAATACAGAACGAATACAGAAAACAGTAGGCTAGAGTAGCGTAGAGGGAAACAGAGTAGAGTAGAATAGATTCGAACGGAGCTAAATAGAGCCAAACTGAGCCGAATCGTGTCCAAATGGGTTGAATCCAATCCAATCCAACAGATTAGAATAGAGTAGAGTTGGGTAGCATAGGGTAGGGTAGAATAGAGTAGACTAGAACAGAACAGAATAGGAAGAATAAAGAAAATAAAGAAGAGTAGACTAGAGTACGATAGAGTAGGCTAGTGTATAATAGGGTAGACTCGAATACAGCTGAGTAGAGCCGAATGGAGTCGAAATGAGAGGAATCACGTCTAATCGATTCGAGTAAATTAGAGTGGTGTAGGCTAGAGTAGAGCAGAATAGTGTAGAATGGTGTGGAATAAATAGAATGGAGTAGAATGGAGTCAAATAGAGACAAAAAGAGTAGAGAAGAGTCGAATAGAGCAGAATAGGGCCGAAAGAGGCGGAATTGAGCAGCATCGAAGCAATTCAAGCCAAACGAACCGAATAGAGCCAAATGGAATAGAATCGAGCTGATTCAAGCTTAATCACGTCGAATCCCGTTCAATGCATCCAATGCAATCCAAACGTCTAGATTAGAGAAGGGGAGAGGAGGGTGGAATAGAATAGAATAGAGTAGAGTAGACTAGAAGAGATTAGAACAGAATAGAAGGAATAGAATAGAGTAGAAAAGAGTAGGGTCGAATAGACTCGAATAGAGTCGATTAGAGACGAATAGGCCAAATAGAGACGAATAGAGAAAACAGAGCTGAATGGAGCCGAATAGAGACGTAAAGGAGCCATATAGAGCCGATTCGCACCTAATCGAGCTGAATCAAGCAGAATCACGCCGACTGTCACTGAATAGCGTCGAATCACATCGAATCACGTCGAATCGCATCAAATCACATCGTTTTGTGCCGGACCGGGTCGAATCGCTTCGTATCGCATCGGATTGCATCGAATGTCGTCGAATCACGACGAATCACGCCCCATCACGTCCAATAACTTCGAATTGCGTCCAATCTCCTAGAATTCTGCTGAATCACGTCGAATCGTATGGAATCTCGCCTAATCTCTTTGAATCCCGTCAAATGCCTTCGGACCTTGTCGAATCCCGTCAAATCCTGTCCAATCGCGTCGAAGTGAATCGAATTGAATCAAATAGATTCAAGTAGGGTAGGTTTGGGTGGGGTGCAGTAGGGTTGGGTAGGGTAGGATAGAACAGAGTCCAACAGAATAGGAGAGAACAGAACAGAAGAGAAAGAATCCAGCAGAATAGAATAGAGTAGAAAAGAGTCAGATAGTGCAGAACATAGCCGAATGGAGACAAAACAAGATGAATCGCGTTGAATCGCTTCGAATCGGGTCAAATCGAATCCATTCGAATAGATTAGGGTAGGGAAGGGTAGACGAGAATAGAGGAGAAGAGTGCAGAATGGTGTGGAATGGATTAGAACGGAGCCGACTCGAGACGAATAGAGTAGAAAAGAGTCGAATAGAGCATAGTTGGGCCGAATAGGGCCAAAGAAGGCCTAATCGAGCAGAATCCAGCAGAATCGATGCCATTGGAGCTGAATGGAGCAAAATGGAGCCCAATCGAACCGACTCGAAGCGAATTGATCTGATTCAAGCCTAATCGGGTGGAATGGCGTGAAAATGCGATGACTCGAACAGAATCAAAGATTAGAGAAGGGGAGGGGAGCGGCCGGGAGGGTAGAACAGAATAGAATAGAACAGTACATAATAGAAGGAAGAGAAGATAGCACAGTACGGTAGAGCAGAGAAGAGTAGAGTCGAATAGAGTGAAATAGTGCAGAATAGAGCTGAATAGAGCCAATTCTAGCCGAATCGAGCCCAATGGAAACAAAACGTGATGAATCGCGTCGAATAGCGTCCAATCGAATCCATTAGAATAGATTAGAGTAGGGTAGGGTAGAACAGAATAGAGTAGAATGGAGTCGAATGGAGTTGCATAGAGAAAACTAGAGTAGAAAAGAGTCGAATCGAGCCGAATAAGGCTGAACCAAGTCGAATTGAGTTGAAACAAGCTGAATCGAAGCGATTCAAGCTGAATCGAGCTGATGGTGCCGAATGAGCCGATTCAAGCCTCATCGCGTCCAATCACATTGAAATGCTTTGAATCGAATCCAATTGAATAGATTCGAAAAGGTTAGGGTAGGGTGGTTTTTGCTAGGGTAGACTAGGGTAGACGAAAGTAGACTAGAGTAGAGTAGACAAGAGAAGTCTAGACTAGTAGCCTAGACAAGACAGCTGGACTAGTCAGACTAGTGGTATAGATCAGTAGGCTAGACAACTAGCCTTGAAGAGTACCCTTGCCCTGACAAGTCCCCTAAATTCTGAATCTGAACTAGTCCCCTTGCCTTAACTAGTATCCTGAACTAGTAGCCTTGTCTGAACTAGTACCCTTAACTAGTGGCCTTGCCTTAAGTAATAGTCTTAATGTCTGCCCTTGCCTTACCAGTACCCTGAACTAGTAGCCCTGCCTTAACTAGTACCCTGGCCTTCACCAGTAGCCTTCACTAGTACCCTGGCCTTCACTAGTAGCCTTGCCTCAACTAGTACCCTTCACTAGTACCCTCGCATTAACTAGTTGTCTTAACTAGTACCTGGCCTTCTCAGTCCCCATAAGTCCTACCCTGGCCTTAACCAGCTGCCTTAACTGGTACCCTGGTCTTAAGTAGTAGTATTCACTTGTACCCTTGAATCCACTGGTAGCCTAAACTAGTCGTCTTGCCTTAAGTAGTAGCCTTCGCTTGGACCTTGCCTTAACTAGTATCCTTAACTAGTACCTGTGCCTTAACTAGTACAGCGGCCATAACGAATAGCCTGAACTAGTAGCCTTGTCTGAATTAGTACCCGGAACTAGTAGCCTTGCTTTAAGTAATAGTCTTAACGTCTGCCCTTGCCTTCCTAGTACCCTTAACTAGTAGCCAAGCCTTCACTACTACCCCTAACTAGTAGCCTTGCCTTAACTAGTAGCCTTGCCTTAACCAGTTGCCTTAACTAGGACCCTGGCCTTAACTAGAAGTATCAACTTGTAAACTTGCATCAGAGTAGCCTTAACTAGTACTCTTGCCTTAAGTAGTGGGCTGAACTAGTACTCGTGCCTTAGCTAGTACTCTTAACTAGTACAGTGCCCCTAACTCGTATCCTGAACTAGTAGCCTTCTCTTAACTAGTACCCTTAACTAGTAGCCTTGCCTTCACTGGTACCCTGGCCTTCTCCAGTAGCCTTAACTCAGACCCTGGCCTTCACTGGCAGCCTTAAGTAGTACCCTTAACTAGTACCCTCGCATTCACTAGTAGCCTGAACTAGTACCCTGGCCGTATCAGTACCCAGAACTACTACCCTTGCCGTAGCCAGTTGCCTTAAGTAGTACCCTGGCCTTAACTAGTAGTATTCACTTGTATTCTTGCATCAACTAGTAGCCTTAACTAGGACTCTTGCCTTAAGCAGTGGCCTGAATTTGTACCTTGCCTTAACTAGCAGCCTTAACTAGCACCCGTGCCTTTACTAGTACTCTTAACTAGTACAGTGGCCCTAACTAGTAGCCTGAACTAGTCCCCTTGCCTTAGGTAGTCCCTTTTCCAAACTAGTACCCTTCTTGAGTACCCCTTTTTTTATGGAGTAGGGTATGGTCCAGTAGGGTGTCATAAGGTAGGGTAGCATACGGTAGAACAGAGAAAACAGAATCCAATAGAATAGAAGAGGATAAGTCAGGATAGCTTAGTTTCGTGTAGGGTATGGTAGAGTAGCATAGGAAGGAATAGAGAAAAGAGAAAACGAGAATCCAATACAACAGAATCGAAAAGAAGAGACTAGATGAGGAAAGACTAGGGCGGGATAGGGTTCTGTCGAATAGAAGAGCGTAGAATGGTGTGGAATGGAGTCAAATGCAGTCAAACCGAGATGAATAGACGAGAAAAGAGTTGAATAGAGCGGAATAGCACCGAATAGGGACATATAGGGCTGAGTCGAGCCCAATCGAGCCCAATCGAGCCCGATCAAGTCAAATCGACCAGATTCGAGCTGAATGGAGCCGAATGGAGCTGGAATGAGCCAAATAGAGACACAGAAAATGAGCCAAGCTAGATCGAGCCAAATCGCACCTAATCGCATCCTATTGCATCGAATCTCGTCGAAGTCCATCCAATCCCACCAAAACCCATTGAATCTCATGAAATCTCACCGAATCCCGTCCAATTGTGTCCAATCGGGTCGAATCGAATGCAATCGAATTCAATAGAACAGCTTAGAGTAGTGTAGGTTAGGCTGGGATTCAATAGGGTAGGGCAGAGAGGAATAGACTAGAGAAGCATAGAGTAGAAGAGAAGAGAATACAAAGAGTAGAATGGAGTAGAGTGGAGTAGAGTAGACTAGTCAGAGTCGAGTAGTGCAGAATAGAGATGAATAGATCCAATTCGAGCTGAATCGAGTCGAATGGAGAGGAAATGAGACAAATCTCCATGAATCGAATAGATTAGAGTAGAGTAGGGTGGGGGAGAAGAGAATAGAATAGTGTAGAATGGAGTCGAACAGAGTAGAATGGTGTGGAATGGAGTCGAATGGAGCCAAATAGAGACGAATAAAGTAGAAAAGAGTTGAATAGAGCTGAACAGGGCCGGATACGTTTGGATCGAGCCTAATGATGCTGAGTCGAGCAGAATCGAGCGAAATTGTCCCGATTCAAGCCAAATCGAGCTAAATCAAGCCAATTCAAGCCTAATCCCATGGAATCGCCTTGAAAGGCATTGAATCGGATCGAATCGATTAGAGTAGAGGAGGGTAGAGTAGGAGGGGTTAGACTAGAACAGAACAGAACACAAGAGAAAGAATCGAATAGAATGAAGTAGAGACGAGTACAGTAGAATAGAGTCCAATAGAGTTGAATAGAGCCAAAGAGAGCTGAATGCAGCCGAATCCACCAAATTCGAGGTGAATCGAGAAGAATCATGTCGAATCGCGTTGAAAAGTGTCGAATCCAATCCAATAGTTTAGTGTAGGGCAGGTAAGATGAGGGGAGGGGAGGGTAGAAAAGAATAGATTAGAATAGACCAGAAAGAATAGAGAAGAGTAGACTAGAGTCAAATAGAGTCAAATCCTGCCGAAATGAGCCGAATAGAGAGGAAAAGGGCCAAGTCCAACCGAATCGAGTTGAATTCGCACAAAAAGGAGCTGATTCGAGCCGATAGGACGTGAATCAGGTCGAATCCCGTTCAAGTCTGTTGAATAGAATAGAACAGATTGCAGTAGGCTAAGTTAGAGTAGGGTAGGATAGACCAAAATGCAGTAGAACAGAACAGGATAGAAGAGAACTGAAAGACTAGAATAGGGTCGAGTAGTGCAGAGTCTAGAAGAATAGAGTTGAATATTGCCGACTAGAGCAAAATAGAGCCCAAAAGACCCAACGTGATAGAAATCAAGATGAATGGCGCCGAATCCCGCGGAATCATGCTGGATCGCGTCGAATCCCGTTGAATTGCATTGAATCCCATCCATTCAAGTCCAATCCAATCGAATCGATTAGAATAGACTAGAGAAGGGTAGAGTACAAGACAATAGAATAGAGAAGAATACAGTCGGATGGAGTAGAATGGTGTAGAATGGAGTTGAAAAGAGATAATAGAGTTGAGTAGACTCATAGAGCCATATGGAGTTGAATAGAGCCTATTCAAGCTGAATAGAACTGACCAGGGCGAAATGGAGCCGATTAGAACTGAATCGAACCGATTAGAGCCCAAGAGGGATGAATGGAGTGCAACGGAGCCGATTGGAGCCGAATCGCATCGAAATGCGTGGAATCGAATCCAGTGGAATAGATTAGAGTAGGGTTGGTTAAAATAGAGTAGAAGAGAATTGAACACAGTAAAAGAGAATAAAAAGAATACAAGAGAATCGAGTCCAAAAGGTTAGAGCAGAGCAGAATAGTGTAGAGCAGAACAGAGTCGAATAGAGTCTAAGCGAGCCAAATGGAGAAGAAACAAGGCAAATCGCGTTGAATCCCCTCGAACCAATTCCAGTCAATTAGGGTAGGGTAGAGTAAAATAGTGTTGAGTGGAGTAGAATGCTGTGCAACGCAATCGAATGGAGTCGAAAGGAGTAGAAAAGAGCCGAATAGAGCCGAATAGTGCTGAAGAGGGCCGAAGAGGGCCGAATCGAGCTGAATTGAGCCAAATCCAGTAAATCGAGCCTAATGGAGCCGAATTGAGCCGAATCCAGTTGAATCGACACCCTTCGAGCCAAATGGAGCCGAATGGACATGAATCGAACCAATTCGACGTGAATCGTGTCCAAATTCATGGAATCGAATTGAACAGATTAGAGTAGGGGAGGTTCGGGTATGGCAGGGTGGAATAGAGTAGAGTAGCATAGAATAAAACAGAAGAGAATAGAAGAGAACAGAACAATACAGAACGAATACAGAAAACAGTAGGCTAGAGTAGCGTAGAGGGAAACAGAGTAGAGTAGAATAGATTCGAACGGAGCTAAATAGAGCCAAACTGAGCCGAATCGTGTCCAAATGGGTTGAATCCAATCCAATCCAACAGATTAGAATAGAGTAGAGTTGGGTAGCATAGGGTAGGGTAGAATAGAGTAGACTAGAACAGAACAGAATAGGAAGAATAAAGAAAATAAAGAAGAGTAGACTAGAGTACGATAGAGTAGGCTAGTGTATAATAGGGTAGACTCGAATACAGCTGAGTAGAGCCGAATGGAGTCGAAATGAGAGGAATCACGTCTAATCGATTCGAGTAAATTAGAGTGGTGTAGGCTAGAGTAGAGCAGAATAGTGTAGAATGGTGTGGAATAAATAGAATGGAGTAGAATGGAGTCAAATAGAGACAAAAAGAGTAGAGAAGAGTCGAATAGAGCAGAATAGGGCCGAAAGAGGCGGAATTGAGCAGCATCGAAGCAATTCAAGCCAAACGAACCGAATAGAGCCAAATGGAATAGAATCGAGCTGATTCAAGCTTAATCACGTCGAATCCCGTTCAATGCATCCAATGCAATCCAAACGTCTAGATTAGAGAAGGGGAGAGGAGGGTGGAATAGAATAGAATAGAGTAGAGTAGACTAGAAGAGATTAGAACAGAATAGAAGGAATAGAATAGAGTAGAAAAGAGTAGGGTCGAATAGACTCGAATAGAGTCGATTAGAGACGAATAGGCCAAATAGAGACGAATAGAGAAAACAGAGCTGAATGGAGCCGAATAGAGACGTAAAGGAGCCATATAGAGCCGATTCGCACCTAATCGAGCTGAATCAAGCAGAATCACGCCGACTGTCACTGAATAGCGTCGAATCACATCGAATCACGTCGAATCGCATCAAATCACATCGTTTTGTGTCGGACCGGGTCGAATCGCTTCGGATCGCATCGGATTGCATCGAATGTCGTCGAATCACGACGAATCACGCCCCATCACGTCCAATAACTTCGAATTGCGTCCAATCTCCTAGAATTCTGCTGAATCACGTCGAATCGTATGGAATCTCGCCTAATCTCTTTGAATCCCGTCAAATGCCTTCGGACCTTGTCGAATCCCGTCAAATCCTGTCCAATCGCGTCGAAGTGAATCGAATTGAATCAAATAGATTCAAGTAGGGTAGGTTTGGGTGGGGTGCAGTAGGGTTGGGTAGGGTAGGATAGAACAGAGTCCAACAGAATAGGAGAGAACAGAACAGAAGAGAAAGAATCCAGCAGAATAGAATAGAGTAGAAAAGAGTCAGATAGTGCAGAACATAGCCGAATGGAGACAAAACAAGATGAATCGCGTTGAATCGCTTCGAATCGGGTCAAATCGAATCCATTCGAATAGATTAGGGTAGGGAAGGGTAGACGAGAATAGAGGAGAAGAGTGCAGAATGGTGTGGAATGGATTAGAACGGAGCCGACTCGAGACGAATAGAGTAGAAAAGAGTCGAATAGAGCATAGTTGGGCCGAATAGGGCCAAAGAAGGCCTAATCGAGCAGAATCCAGCAGAATCGATGCCATTGGAGCTGAATGGAGCAAAATGGAGCCCAATCGAACCGACTCGAAGCGAATTGATCTGATTCAAGCCTAATCGGGTGGAATGGCGTGAAAATGCGATGACTCGAACAGAATCAAAGATTAGAGAAGGGGAGGGGAGCGGCCGGGAGGGTAGAACAGAATAGAATAGAACAGTACATAATAGAAGGAAGAGAAGATAGCACAGTACGGTAGAGCAGAGAAGAGTAGAGTCGAATAGAGTGAAATAGTGCAGAATAGAGCTGAATAGAGCCAATTCTAGCCGAATCGAGCCCAATGGAAACAAAACGTGATGAATCGCGTCGAATAGCGTCCAATCGAATCCATTAGAATAGATTAGAGTAGGGTAGGGTAGAACAGAATAGAGTAGAATGGAGTCGAATGGAGTTGCATAGAGAAAACTAGAGTAGAAAAGAGTCGAATCGAGCCGAATAAGGCTGAACCAAGTCGAATTGAGTTGAAACAAGCTGAATCGAAGCGATTCAAGCTGAATCGAGCTGATGGTGCCGAATGAGCCGATTCAAGCCTCATCGCGTCCAATCACATTGAAATGCTTTGAATCGAATCCAATTGAATAGATTCGAAAAGGTTAGGGTAGGGTGGTTTTTGCTAGGGTAGACTAGGGTAGACGAAAGTAGACTAGAGTAGAGTAGACAAGAGAAGTCTAGACTAGTAGCCTAGACAAGACAGCTGGACTAGTCAGACTAGTGGTATAGATCAGTAGGCTAGACAACTAGCCTTGAAGAGTACCCTTGCCCTGACAAGTCCCCTAAATTCTGAATCTGAACTAGTCCCCTTGCCTTAACTAGTATCCTGAACTAGTAGCCTTGTCTGAACTAGTACCCTTAACTAGTGGCCTTGCCTTAAGTAATAGTCTTAATGTCTGCCCTTGCCTTACCAGTACCCTGAACTAGTAGCCCTGCCTTAACTAGTACCCTGGCCTTCACCAGTAGCCTTCACTAGTACCCTGGCCTTCACTAGTAGCCTTGCCTCAACTAGTACCCTTCACTAGTACCCTCGCATTAACTAGTTGTCTTAACTAGTACCTGGCCTTCTCAGTCCCCATAAGTCCTACCCTGGCCTTAACCAGCTGCCTTAACTGGTACCCTGGTCTTAAGTAGTAGTATTCACTTGTACCCTTGAATCCACTGGTAGCCTAAACTAGTCGTCTTGCCTTAAGTAGTAGCCTTCGCTTGGACCTTGCCTTAACTAGTATCCTTAACTAGTACCTGTGCCTTAACTAGTACAGCGGCCATAACGAATAGCCTGAACTAGTAGCCTTGTCTGAATTAGTACCCGGAACTAGTAGCCTTGCTTTAAGTAATAGTCTTAACGTCTGCCCTTGCCTTCCTAGTACCCTTAACTAGTAGCCAAGCCTTCACTACTACCCCTAACTAGTAGCCTTGCCTTAACTAGTAGCCTTGCCTTAACCAGTTGCCTTAACTAGGACCCTGGCCTTAACTAGAAGTATCAACTTGTAAACTTGCATCAGAGTAGCCTTAACTAGTACTCTTGCCTTAAGTAGTGGGCTGAACTAGTACTCGTGCCTTAGCTAGTACTCTTAACTAGTACAGTGCCCCTAACTCGTATCCTGAACTAGTAGCCTTCTCTTAACTAGTACCCTTAACTAGTAGCCTTGCCTTCACTGGTACCCTGGCCTTCTCCAGTAGCCTTAACTCAGACCCTGGCCTTCACTGGCAGCCTTAAGTAGTACCCTTAACTAGTACCCTCGCATTCACTAGTAGCCTGAACTAGTACCCTGGCCGTATCAGTACCCAGAACTACTACCCTTGCCGTAGCCAGTTGCCTTAAGTAGTACCCTGGCCTTAACTAGTAGTATTCACTTGTATTCTTGCATCAACTAGTAGCCTTAACTAGGACTCTTGCCTTAAGCAGTGGCCTGAATTTGTACCTTGCCTTAACTAGCAGCCTTAACTAGCACCCGTGCCTTTACTAGTACTCTTAACTAGTACAGTGGCCCTAACTAGTAGCCTGAACTAGTCCCCTTGCCTTAGGTAGTCCCTTTTCCAAACTAGTACCCTTCTTGAGTACCCCTTTTTTTATGGAGTAGGGTATGGTCCAGTAGGGTGTCATAAGGTAGGGTAGCATACGGTAGAACAGAGAAAACAGAATCCAATAGAATAGAAGAGGATAAGTCAGGATAGCTTAGTTTCGTGTAGGGTATGGTAGAGTAGCATAGGAAGGAATAGAGAAAAGAGAAAACGAGAATCCAATACAACAGAATCGAAAAGAAGAGACTAGATGAGGAAAGACTAGGGCGGGATAGGGTTCTGTCGAATAGAAGAGCGTAGAATGGTGTGGAATGGAGTCAAATGCAGTCAAACCGAGATGAATAGACGAGAAAAGAGTTGAATAGAGCGGAATAGCACCGAATAGGGACATATAGGGCTGAGTCGAGCCCAATCGAGCCCAATCGAGCCCGATCAAGTCAAATCGACCAGATTCGAGCTGAATGGAGCCGAATGGAGCTGGAATGAGCCAAATAGAGACACAGAAAATGAGCCAAGCTAGATCGAGCCAAATCGCACCTAATCGCATCCTATTGCATCGAATCTCGTCGAAGTCCATCCAATCCCACCAAAACCCATTGAATCTCATGAAATCTCACCGAATCCCGTCCAATTGTGTCCAATCGGGTCGAATCGAATGCAATCGAATTCAATAGAACAGCTTAGAGTAGTGTAGGTTAGGCTGGGATTCAATAGGGTAGGGCAGAGAGGAATAGACTAGAGAAGCATAGAGTAGAAGAGAAGAGAATACAAAGAGTAGAATGGAGTAGAGTGGAGTAGAGTAGACTAGTCAGAGTCGAGTAGTGCAGAATAGAGATGAATAGATCCAATTCGAGCTGAATCGAGTCGAATGGAGAGGAAATGAGACAAATCTCCATGAATCGAATAGATTAGAGTAGAGTAGGGTGGGGGAGAAGAGAATAGAATAGTGTAGAATGGAGTCGAACAGAGTAGAATGGTGTGGAATGGAGTCGAATGGAGCCAAATAGAGACGAATAAAGTAGAAAAGAGTTGAATAGAGCTGAACAGGGCCGGATACGTTTGGATCGAGCCTAATGATGCTGAGTCGAGCAGAATCGAGCGAAATTGTCCCGATTCAAGCCAAATCGAGCTAAATCAAGCCAATTCAAGCCTAATCCCATGGAATCGCCTTGAAAGGCATTGAATCGGATCGAATCGATTAGAGTAGAGGAGGGTAGAGTAGGAGGGGTTAGACTAGAACAGAACAGAACACAAGAGAAAGAATCGAATAGAATGAAGTAGAGACGAGTACAGTAGAATAGAGTCCAATAGAGTTGAATAGAGCCAAAGAGAGCTGAATGCAGCCGAATCCACCAAATTCGAGGTGAATCGAGAAGAATCATGTCGAATCGCGTTGAAAAGTGTCGAATCCAATCCAATAGTTTAGTGTAGGGCAGGTAAGATGAGGGGAGGGGAGGGTAGAAAAGAATAGATTAGAATAGACCAGAAAGAATAGAGAAGAGTAGACTAGAGTCAAATAGAGTCAAATCCTGCCGAAATGAGCCGAATAGAGAGGAAAAGGGCCAAGTCCAACCGAATCGAGTTGAATTCGCACAAAAAGGAGCTGATTCGAGCCGATAGGACCTGAATCAGGTCGAATCCCGTTCAAGTCTGTTGAATAGAATAGAACAGATTGCAGTAGGCTAAGTTAGAGTAGGGTAGGATAGACCAAAATGCAGTAGAACAGAACAGGATAGAAGAGAACTGAAAGACTAGAATAGGGTCGAGTAGTGCAGAGTCTAGAAGAATAGAGTTGAATATTGCCGACTAGAGCAAAATAGAGCCCAAAAGACCCAACGTGATAGAAATCAAGATGAATGGCGCCGAATCCCGCGGAATCATGCTGGATCGCGTCGAATCCCGTTGAATTGCATTGAATCCCATCCATTCAAGTCCAATCCAATCGAATCGATTAGAATAGACTAGAGAAGGGTAGAGTACAAGACAATAGAATAGAGAAGAATACAGTCGGATGGAGTAGAATGGTGTAGAATGGAGTTGAAAAGAGATAATAGAGTTGAGTAGACTCATAGAGCCATATGGAGTTGAATAGAGCCTATTCAAGCTGAATGGAACTGACCAGGGCGAAATGGAGCCGATTAGAACTGAATCGAACCGATTAGAGCCCAAGAGGGATGAATGGAGTGCAACGGAGCCGATTGGAGCCGAATCGCATCGAAATGCGTGGAATCGAATCCAGTGGAATAGATTAGAGTAGGGTTGGTTAAAATAGAGTAGAAGAGAATTGAACACAGTAAAAGAGAATAAAAAGAATACAAGAGAATCGAGTCCAAAAGGTTAGAGCAGAGCAGAATAGTGTAGAGCAGAACAGAGTCGAATAGAGTCTAAGCGAGCCAAATGGAGAAGAAACAAGGCAAATCGCGTTGAATCCCCTCGAACCAATTCCAGTCAATTAGGGTAGGGTAGAGTAAAATAGTGTTGAGTGGAGTAGAATGCTGTGCAACGCAATCGAATGGAGTCGAAAGGAGTAGAAAAGAGCCGAATAGAGCCGAATAGTGCTGAAGAGGGCCGAAGAGGGCCGAATCGAGCTGAATTGAGCCAAATCCAGTAAATCGAGCCTAATGGAGCCGAATTGAGCCGAATCCAGTTGAATCGACACCCTTCGAGCCAAATGGAGCCGAATGGACATGAATCGAACCAATTCGACGTGAATCGTGTCCAAATTCATGGAATCGAATTGAACAGATTAGAGTAGGGGAGGTTCGGGTATGGCAGGGTGGAATAGAGTAGAGTAGCATAGAATAAAACAGAAGAGAATAGAAGAGAACAGAACAATACAGAACGAATACAGAAAACAGTAGGCTAGAGTAGCGTAGAGGGAAACAGAGTAGAGTAGAATAGATTCGAACGGAGCTAAATAGAGCCAAACTGAGCCGAATCGTGTCCAAATGGGTTGAATCCAATCCAATCCAACGGATTAGAATAGAGTAGAGTTGGGTAGCATAGGGTAGGGTAGAATAGAGTAGACTAGAACAGAACAGAATAGGAAGAATAAAGAAAATAAAGAAGAGTAGACTAGAGTACGATAGAGTAGGCTAGTGTATAATAGGGTAGACTCGAATACAGCTGAGTAGAGCCGAATGGAGTCGAAATGAGAGGAATCACGTCTAATCGATTCGAGTAAATTAGAGTGGTGTAGGCTAGAGTAGAGCAGAATAGTGTAGAATGGTGTGGAATAAATAGAATGGAGTAGAATGGAGTCAAATAGAGACAAAAAGAGTAGAGAAGAGTCGAATAGAGCAGAATAGGGCCGAAAGAGGCGGAATTGAGCAGCATCGAAGCAATTCAAGCCAAACGAACCGAATAGAGCCAAATGGAATAGAATCGAGCTGATTCAAGCTTAATCACGTCGAATCCCGTTCAATGCATCCAATGCAATCCAAACGTCTAGATTAGAGAAGGGGAGAGGAGGGTGGAATAGAATAGAATAGAGTAGAGTAGACTAGAAGAGATTAGAACAGAATAGAAGGAATAGAATAGAGTAGAAAAGAGTAGGGTCGAATAGACTCGAATAGAGTCGATTAGAGACGAATAGGCCAAATAGAGACGAATAGAGAAAACAGAGCTGAATGGAGCCGAATAGAGACGTAAAGGAGCCATATAGAGCCGATTCGCACCTAATCGAGCTGAATCAAGCAGAATCACGCCGACTGTCACTGAATAGCGTCGAATCACATCGAATCACGTCGAATCGCATCAAATCACATCGTTTTGTGCCGGACCGGGTCGAATCGCTTCGTATCGCATCGGATTGCATCGAATGTCGTCGAATCACGACGAATCACGCCCCATCACGTCCAATAACTTCGAATTGCGTCCAATCTCCTAGAATTCTGCTGAATCACGTCGAATCGTATGGAATCTCGCCTAATCTCTTTGAATCCCGTCAAATGCCTTCGGACCTTGTCGAATCCCGTCAAATCCTGTCCAATCGCGTCGAAGTGAATCGAATTGAATCAAATAGATTCAAGTAGGGTGGGTTTGGGTGGGGTGCAGTAGGGTTGGGTAGGGTAGGATAGAACAGAGTCCAACAGAATAGGAGAGAACAGAACAGAAGAGAAAGAATCCAGCAGAATAGAATAGAGTAGAAAAGAGTCAGATAGTGCAGAACATAGCCGAATGGAGACAAAACAAGATGAATCGCGTTGAATCGCTTCGAATCGGGTCAAATCGAATCCATTCGAATAGATTAGGGTAGGGAAGGGTAGACGAGAATAGAGGAGAAGAGTGCAGAATGGTGTGGAATGGATTAGAACGGAGCCGACTCGAGACGAATAGAGTAGAAAAGAGTCGAATAGAGCATAGTTGGGCCGAATAGGGCCAAAGAAGGCCTAATCGAGCAGAATCCAGCAGAATCGATGCCATTGGAGCTGAATGGAGCAAAATGGAGCCCAATCGAACCGACTCGAAGCGAATTGATCTGATTCAAGCCTAATCGGGTGGAATGGCGTGAAAATGCGATGACTCGAACAGAATCAAAGATTAGAGAAGGGGAGGGGAGCGGCCGGGAGGGTAGAACAGAATAGAATAGAACAGTACATAATAGAAGGAAGAGAAGATAGCACAGTACGGTAGAGCAGAGAAGAGTAGAGTCGAATAGAGTGAAATAGTGCAGAATAGAGCTGAATAGAGCCAATTCTAGCCGAATCGAGCCCAATGGAAACAAAACGTGATGAATCGCGTCGAATAGCGTCCAATCGAATCCATTAGAATAGATTAGAGTAGGGTAGGGTAGAACAGAATAGAGTAGAATGGAGTCGAATGGAGTTGCATAGAGAAAACTAGAGTAGAAAAGAGTCGAATCGAGCCGAATAAGGCTGAACCAAGTCGAATTGAGTTGAAACAAGCTGAATCGAAGCGATTCAAGCTGAATCGAGCTGATGGTGCCGAATGAGCCGATTCAAGCCTCATCGCGTCCAATCACATTGAAATGCTTTGAATCGAATCCAATTGAATAGATTCGAAAAGGTTAGGGTAGGGTGGTTTTTGCTAGGGTAGACTAGGGTAGACGAAAGTAGACTAGAGTAGAGTAGACAAGAGAAGTCTAGACTAGTAGCCTAGACAAGACAGCTGGACTAGTCAGACTAGTGGTATAGATCAGTAGGCTAGACAACTAGCCTTGAAGAGTACCCTTGCCCTGACAAGTCCCCTAAATTCTGAATCTGAACTAGTCCCCTTGCCTTAACTAGTATCCTGAACTAGTAGCCTTGTCTGAACTAGTACCCTTAACTAGTGGCCTTGCCTTAAGTAATAGTCTTAATGTCTGCCCTTGCCTTACCAGTACCCTGAACTAGTAGCCCTGCCTTAACTAGTACCCTGGCCTTCACCAGTAGCCTTCACTAGTACCCTGGCCTTCACTAGTAGCCTTGCCTCAACTAGTACCCTTCACTAGTACCCTCGCATTAACTAGTTGTCTTAACTAGTACCTGGCCTTCTCAGTCCCCATAAGTCCTACCCTGGCCTTAACCAGCTGCCTTAACTGGTACCCTGGTCTTAAGTAGTAGTATTCACTTGTACCCTTGAATCCACTGGTAGCCTAAACTAGTCGTCTTGCCTTAAGTAGTAGCCTTCGCTTGGACCTTGCCTTAACTAGTATCCTTAACTAGTACCTGTGCCTTAACTAGTACAGCGGCCATAACGAATAGCCTGAACTAGTAGCCTTGTCTGAATTAGTACCCGGAACTAGTAGCCTTGCTTTAAGTAATAGTCTTAACGTCTGCCCTTGCCTTCCTAGTACCCTTAACTAGTAGCCAAGCCTTCACTACTACCCCTAACTAGTAGCCTTGCCTTAACTAGTAGCCTTGCCTTAACCAGTTGCCTTAACTAGGACCCTGGCCTTAACTAGAAGTATCAACTTGTAAACTTGCATCAGAGTAGCCTTAACTAGTACTCTTGCCTTAAGTAGTGGGCTGAACTAGTACTCGTGCCTTAGCTAGTACTCTTAACTAGTACAGTGCCCCTAACTCGTATCCTGAACTAGTAGCCTTCTCTTAACTAGTACCCTTAACTAGTAGCCTTGCCTTCACTGGTACCCTGGCCTTCTCCAGTAGCCTTAACTCAGACCCTGGCCTTCACTGGCAGCCTTAAGTAGTACCCTTAACTAGTACCCTCGCATTCACTAGTAGTCTGAACTAGTACCCTGGCCGTATCAGTACCCAGAACTACTACCCTTGCCGTAGCCAGTTGCCTTAAGTAGTACCCTGGCCTTAACTAGTAGTATTCACTTGTATTCTTGCATCAACTAGTAGCCTTAACTAGGCCTCTTGCCTTCAGTAGTGGCCTGAACTAGTACTCGTGCCTTAGCTAGTACTCTTAACTAGTACAGTGCCCCTAACTCATATCCTGAACTAGTAGCCTTCTCTAAACTAGTACCCTTCACTAGTACCCTTGCCTTCACTAGTACCCTGGCCTTCTCCAGTAGCCTTAACTCAGACCCTGGCCTTCACTGGCAGCCTTAAGTAGTACCCTTAACTAGTACCCTCGCATTCACTAGTAGCCTGAACTAGTACCCTGGCCGTATCAGTACCCAGAACTACTACCCTTGCCGTAACCAGTTGCCTTAAGTAGTACCCTGGCCTTAACTAGTAGTATTCACTTGTATTCTTGCATCAACTAGTAGCCTTAACTAGGACTCTTGCCTTAAGCAGTGGCCTGAATTTGTACCTTGCCTTAACTAGCAGCCTTAACTAGCACCCGTGCCTTTACTAGTACTCTTAACTAGTACAGTGGCCCTAACTAGTAGCCTGAACTAGTCCCCTTGCCTTAGGTAGTCCCTTTTCCAAACTAGTACCCTTCTTGAGTACCCCTTTTTTTATGGAGTAGGGTATGGTCCAGTAGGGTGTCATAAGGTAGGGTAGCATACGGTAGAACAGAGAAAACAGAATCCAATAGAATAGAAGAGGATAAGTCAGGATAGCTTAGTTTCGTGTAGGGTATGGTAGAGTAGCATAGGAAGGAATAGAGAAAAGAGAAAACGAGAATCCAATACAACAGAATCGAAAAGAAGAGACTAGATGAGGAAAGACTAGGGCGGGATAGGGTTCTGTCGAATAGAAGAGCGTAGAATGGTGTGGAATGGAGTCAAATGCAGTCAAACCGAGATGAATAGACGAGAAAAGAGTTGAATAGAGCGGAATAGCACCGAATAGGGACATATAGGGCTGAGTCGAGCCCAATCGAGCCCAATCGAGCCCGATCAAGTCAAATCGACCAGATTCGAGCTGAATGGAGCCGAATGGAGCTGGAATGAGCCAAATAGAGACACAGAAAATGAGCCAAGCTAGATCGAGCCAAATCGCACCTAATCGCATCCTATTGCATCGAATCTCGTCGAAGTCCATCCAATCCCACCAAAACCCATTGAATCTCATGAAATCTCACCGAATCCCGTCCAATTGTGTCCAATCGGGTCGAATCGAATGCAATCGAATTCAATAGAACAGCTTAGAGTAGTGTAGGTTAGGCTGGGATTCAATAGGGTAGGGCAGAGAGGAATAGACTAGAGAAGCATAGAGTAGAAGAGAAGAGAATACAAAGAGTAGAATGGAGTAGAGTGGAGTAGAGTAGACTAGTCAGAGTCGAGTAGTGCAGAATAGAGATGAATAGATCCAATTCGAGCTGAATCGAGTCGAATGGAGAGGAAATGAGACAAATCTCCATGAATCGAATAGATTAGAGTAGAGTAGGGTGGGGGAGAAGAGAATAGAATAGTGTAGAATGGAGTCGAACAGAGTAGAATGGTGTGGAATGGAGTCGAATGGAGCCAAATAGAGACGAATAAAGTAGAAAAGAGTTGAATAGAGCTGAACAGGGCCGGATACGTTTGGATCGAGCCTAATGATGCTGAGTCGAGCAGAATCGAGCGAAATTGTCCCGATTCAAGCCAAATCGAGCTAAATCAAGCCAATTCAAGCCTAATCCCATGGAATCGCCTTGAAAGGCATTGAATCGGATCGAATCGATTAGAGTAGAGGAGGGTAGAGTAGGAGGGGTTAGACTAGAACAGAACAGAACACAAGAGAAAGAATCGAATAGAATGAAGTAGAGACGAGTACAGTAGAATAGAGTCCAATAGAGTTGAATAGAGCCAAAGAGAGCTGAATGCAGCCGAATCCACCAAATTCGAGGTGAATCGAGAAGAATCATGTCGAATCGCGTTGAAAAGTGTCGAATCCAATCCAATAGTTTAGTGTAGGGCAGGTAAGATGAGGGGAGGGGAGGGTAGAAAAGAATAGATTAGAATAGACCAGAAAGAATAGAGAAGAGTAGACTAGAGTCAAATAGAGTCAAATCCTGCCGAAATGAGCCGAATAGAGAGGAAAAGGGCCAAGTCCAACCGAATCGAGTTGAATTCGCACAAAAAGGAGCTGATTCGAGCCGATAGGACCTGAATCAGGTCGAATCCCGTTCAAGTCTGTTGAATAGAATAGAACAGATTGCAGTAGGCTAAGTTAGAGTAGGGTAGGATAGACCAAAATGCAGTAGAACAGAACAGGATAGAAGAGAACTGAAAGACTAGAATAGGGTCGAGTAGTGCAGAGTCTAGAAGAATAGAGTTGAATATTGCCGACTAGAGCAAAATAGAGCCCAAAAGACCCAACGTGATAGAAATCAAGATGAATGGCGCCGAATCCCGCGGAATCATGCTGGATCGCGTCGAATCCCGTTGAATTGCATTGAATCCCATCCATTCAAGTCCAATCCAATCGAATCGATTAGAATAGACTAGAGAAGGGTAGAGTACAAGACAATAGAATAGAGAAGAATACAGTCGGATGGAGTAGAATGGTGTAGAATGGAGTTGAAAAGAGATAATAGAGTTGAGTAGACTCATAGAGCCATATGGAGTTGAATAGAGCCTATTCAAGCTGAATGGAACTGACCAGGGCGAAATGGAGCCGATTAGAACTGAATCGAACCGATTAGAGCCCAAGAGGGATGAATGGAGTGCAACGGAGCCGATTGGAGCCGAATCGCATCGAAATGCGTGGAATCGAATCCAGTGGAATAGATTAGAGTAGGGTTGGTTAAAATAGAGTAGAAGAGAATTGAACACAGTAAAAGAGAATAAAAAGAATACAAGAGAATCGAGTCCAAAAGGTTAGAGCAGAGCAGAATAGTGTAGAGCAGAACAGAGTCGAATAGAGTCTAAGCGAGCCAAATGGAGAAGAAACAAGGCAAATCGCGTTGAATCCCCTCGAACCAATTCCAGTCAATTAGGGTAGGGTAGAGTAAAATAGTGTTGAGTGGAGTAGAATGCTGTGCAACGCAATCGAATGGAGTCGAAAGGAGTAGAAAAGAGCCGAATAGAGCCGAATAGTGCTGAAGAGGGCCGAAGAGGGCCGAATCGAGCTGAATTGAGCCAAATCCAGTAAATCGAGCCTAATGGAGCCGAATTGAGCCGAATCCAGTTGAATCGACACCCTTCGAGCCAAATGGAGCCGAATGGACATGAATCGAACCAATTCGACGTGAATCGTGTCCAAATTCATGGAATCGAATTGAACAGATTAGAGTAGGGGAGGTTCGGGTATGGCAGGGTGGAATAGAGTAGAGTAGCATAGAATAAAACAGAAGAGAATAGAAGAGAACAGAACAATACAGAACGAATACAGAAAACAGTAGGCTAGAGTAGCGTAGAGGGAAACAGAGTAGAGTAGAATAGATTCGAACGGAGCTAAATAGAGCCAAACTGAGCCGAATCGTGTCCAAATGGGTTGAATCCAATCCAATCCAACGGATTAGAATAGAGTAGAGTTGGGTAGCATAGGGTAGGGTAGAATAGAGTAGACTAGAACAGAACAGAATAGGAAGAATAAAGAAAATAAAGAAGAGTAGACTAGAGTACGATAGAGTAGGCTAGTGTATAATAGGGTAGACTCGAATACAGCTGAGTAGAGCCGAATGGAGTCGAAATGAGAGGAATCACGTCTAATCGATTCGAGTAAATTAGAGTGGTGTAGGCTAGAGTAGAGCAGAATAGTGTAGAATGGTGTGGAATAAATAGAATGGAGTAGAATGGAGTCAAATAGAGACAAAAAGAGTAGAGAAGAGTCGAATAGAGCAGAATAGGGCCGAAAGAGGCGGAATTGAGCAGCATCGAAGCAATTCAAGCCAAACGAACCGAATAGAGCCAAATGGAATAGAATCGAGCTGATTCAAGCTTAATCACGTCGAATCCCGTTCAATGCATCCAATGCAATCCAAACGTCTAGATTAGAGAAGGGGAGAGGAGGGTGGAATAGAATAGAATAGAGTAGAGTAGACTAGAAGAGATTAGAACAGAATAGAAGGAATAGAATAGAGTAGAAAAGAGTAGGGTCGAATAGACTCGAATAGAGTCGATTAGAGACGAATAGGCCAAATAGAGACGAATAGAGAAAACAGAGCTGAATGGAGCCGAATAGAGACGTAAAGGAGCCATATAGAGCCGATTCGCACCTAATCGAGCTGAATCAAGCAGAATCACGCCGACTGTCACTGAATAGCGTCGAATCACATCGAATCACGTCGAATCGCATCAAATCACATCGTTTTGTGCCGGACCGGGTCGAATCGCTTCGTATCGCATCGGATTGCATCGAATGTCGTCGAATCACGACGAATCACGCCCCATCACGTCCAATAACTTCGAATTGCGTCCAATCTCCTAGAATTCTGCTGAATCACGTCGAATCGTATGGAATCTCGCCTAATCTCTTTGAATCCCGTCAAATGCCTTCGGACCTTGTCGAATCCCGTCAAATCCTGTCCAATCGCGTCGAAGTGAATCGAATTGAATCAAATAGATTCAAGTAGGGTGGGTTTGGGTGGGGTGCAGTAGGGTTGGGTAGGGTAGGATAGAACAGAGTCCAACAGAATAGGAGAGAACAGAACAGAAGAGAAAGAATCCAGCAGAATAGAATAGAGTAGAAAAGAGTCAGATAGTGCAGAACATAGCCGAATGGAGACAAAACAAGATGAATCGCGTTGAATCGCTTCGAATCGGGTCAAATCGAATCCATTCGAATAGATTAGGGTAGGGAAGGGTAGACGAGAATAGAGGAGAAGAGTGCAGAATGGTGTGGAATGGATTAGAACGGAGCCGACTCGAGACGAATAGAGTAGAAAAGAGTCGAATAGAGCATAGTTGGGCCGAATAGGGCCAAAGAAGGCCTAATCGAGCAGAATCCAGCAGAATCGATGCCATTGGAGCTGAATGGAGCAAAATGGAGCCCAATCGAACCGACTCGAAGCGAATTGATCTGATTCAAGCCTAATCGGGTGGAATGGCGTGAAAATGCGATGACTCGAACAGAATCAAAGATTAGAGAAGGGGAGGGGAGCGGCCGGGAGGGTAGAACAGAATAGAATAGAACAGTACATAATAGAAGGAAGAGAAGATAGCACAGTACGGTAGAGCAGAGAAGAGTAGAGTCGAATAGAGTGAAATAGTGCAGAATAGAGCTGAATAGAGCCAATTCTAGCCGAATCGAGCCCAATGGAAACAAAACGTGATGAATCGCGTCGAATAGCGTCCAATCGAATCCATTAGAATAGATTAGAGTAGGGTAGGGTAGAACAGAATAGAGTAGAATGGAGTCGAATGGAGTTGCATAGAGAAAACTAGAGTAGAAAAGAGTCGAATCGAGCCGAATAAGGCTGAACCAAGTCGAATTGAGTTGAAACAAGCTGAATCGAAGCGATTCAAGCTGAATCGAGCTGATGGTGCCGAATGAGCCGATTCAAGCCTCATCGCGTCCAATCACATTGAAATGCTTTGAATCGAATCCAATTGAATAGATTCGAAAAGGTTAGGGTAGGGTGGTTTTTGCTAGGGTAGACTAGGGTAGACGAAAGTAGACTAGAGTAGAGTAGACAAGAGAAGTCTAGACTAGTAGCCTAGACAAGACAGCTGGACTAGTCAGACTAGTGGTATAGATCAGTAGGCTAGACAACTAGCCTTGAAGAGTACCCTTGCCCTGACAAGTCCCCTAAATTCTGAATCTGAACTAGTCCCCTTGCCTTAACTAGTATCCTGAACTAGTAGCCTTGTCTGAACTAGTACCCTTAACTAGTGGCCTTGCCTTAAGTAATAGTCTTAATGTCTGCCCTTGCCTTACCAGTACTCTGAACTAGTAGCCCTGCCTTAACTAGTACCCTGGCCTTCACCAGTAGCCTTCACTAGTATCCTGGCCTTCACTAGTAGCCTTGCCTCAACTAGTACCCTTCACTAGTACCCTCGCATTAACTAGTTGTCTTAACTAGTACCTGGCCTTCTCAGTCCCCATAAGTCCTACCCTGGCCTTAACCAGCTGCCTTAACTGGTACCCTGGTCTTAAGTAGTAGTATTCACTTGTACCCTTGAATCCACTGGTAGCCTAAACTAGTCGTCTTGCCTTAAGTAGTAGCCTTCGCTTGGACCTTGCCTTAACTAGTATCCTTAACTAGTACCTGTGCCTTAACTAGTACAGCGGCCATAACGAATAGCCTGAACTAGTAGCCTTGTCTGAATTAGTACCCGGAACTAGTAGCCTTGCTTTAAGTAATAGTCTTAACGTCTGCCCTTGCCTTCCTAGTACCCTTAACTAGTAGCCAAGCCTTCACTACTACCCCTAACTAGTAGCCTTGCCTTAACTAGTAGCCTTGCCTTAACCAGTTGCCTTAACTAGGACCCTGGCCTTAACTAGAAGTATCAACTTGTAAACTTGCATCAGAGTAGCCTTAACTAGTACTCTTGCCTTAAGTAGTGGGCTGAACTAGTACTCGTGCCTTAGCTAGTACTCTTAACTAGTACAGTGCCCCTAACTCGTATCCTGAACTAGTAGCCTTCTCTTAACTAGTACCCTTAACTAGTAGCCTTGCCTTCACTGGTACCCTGGCCTTCTCCAGTAGCCTTAACTCAGACCCTGGCCTTCACTGGCAGCCTTAAGTAGTACCCTTAACTAGTACCCTCGCATTCACTAGTAGTCTGAACTAGTACCCTGGCCGTATCAGTACCCAGAACTACTACCCTTGCCGTAGCCAGTTGCCTTAAGTAGTACCCTGGCCTTAACTAGTAGTATTCACTTCTATTCTTGCATCAACTAGTAGCCTTAACTAGGCCTCTTGCCTTCAGTAGTGGCCTGAACTAGTACTCGTGCCTTAGCTAGTACTCTTAACTAGTACAGTGCCCCTAACTCATATCCTGAACTAGTAGCCTTCTCTAAACTAGTACCCTTCACTAGTACCCTTGCCTTCACTAGTACCCTGGCCTTCTCCAGTAGCCTTAACTCAGACCCTGGCCTTCACTGGCAGCCTTAAGTAGTACCCTTAACTAGTACCCTCGCATTCACTAGTAGCCTGAACTAGTACCCTGGCCGTATCAGTACCCAGAACTACTACCCTTGCCGTAACCAGTTGCCTTAAGTAGTACCCTGGCCTTAACTAGTAGTATTCACTTGTATTCTTGCATCAACTAGTAGCCTTAACTAGGACTCTTGCCTTAAGCAGTGGCCTGAATTTGTACCTTGCCTTAACTAGCAGCCTTAACTAGCACCCGTGCCTTTACTAGTACTCTTAACTAGTACAGTGGCCCTAACTAGTAGCCTGAACTAGTCCCCTTGCCTTAGGTAGTCCCTTTTCCAAACTAGTACCCTTCTTGAGTACCCCTTTTTTTATGGAGTAGGGTATGGTCCAGTAGGGTGTCATAAGGTAGGGTAGCATACGGTAGAACAGAGAAAACAGAATCCAATAGAATAGAAGAGGATAAGTCAGGATAGCTTAGTTTCGTGTAGGGTATGGTAGAGTAGCATAGGAAGGAATAGAGAAAAGAGAAAACGAGAATCCAATACAACAGAATCGAAAAGAAGAGACTAGATGAGGAAAGACTAGGGCGGGATAGGGTTCTGTCGAATAGAAGAGCGTAGAATGGTGTGGAATGGAGTCAAATGCAGTCAAACCGAGATGAATAGACGAGAAAAGAGTTGAATAGAGCGGAATAGCACCGAATAGGGACATATAGGGCTGAGTCGAGCCCAATCGAGCCCAATCGAGCCCGATCAAGTCAAATCGACCAGATTCGAGCTGAATGGAGCCGAATGGAGCTGGAATGAGCCAAATAGAGACACAGAAAATGAGCCAAGCTAGATCGAGCCAAATCGCACCTAATCGCATCCTATTGCATCGAATCTCGTCGAAGTCCATCCAATCCCACCAAAACCCATTGAATCTCATGAAATCTCACCGAATCCCGTCCAATTGTGTCCAATCGGGTCGAATCGAATGCAATCGAATTCAATAGAACAGCTTAGAGTAGTGTAGGTTAGGCTGGGATTCAATAGGGTAGGGCAGAGAGGAATAGACTAGAGAAGCATAGAGTAGAAGAGAAGAGAATACAAAGAGTAGAATGGAGTAGAGTGGAGTAGAGTAGACTAGTCAGAGTCGAGTAGTGCAGAATAGAGATGAATAGATCCAATTCGAGCTGAATCGAGTCGAATGGAGAGGAAATGAGACAAATCTCCATGAATCGAATAGATTAGAGTAGAGTAGGGTGGGGGAGAAGAGAATAGAATAGTGTAGAATGGAGTCGAACAGAGTAGAATGGTGTGGAATGGAGTCGAATGGAGCCAAATAGAGACGAATAAAGTAGAAAAGAGTTGAATAGAGCTGAACAGGGCCGGATACGTTTGGATCGAGCCTAATGATGCTGAGTCGAGCAGAATCGAGCGAAATTGTCCCGATTCAAGCCAAATCGAGCTAAATCAAGCCAATTCAAGCCTAATCCCATGGAATCGCCTTGAAAGGCATTGAATCGGATCGAATCGATTAGAGTAGAGGAGGGTAGAGTAGGAGGGGTTAGACTAGAACAGAACAGAACACAAGAGAAAGAATCGAATAGAATGAAGTAGAGACGAGTACAGTAGAATAGAGTCCAATAGAGTTGAATAGAGCCAAAGAGAGCTGAATGCAGCCGAATCCACCAAATTCGAGGTGAATCGAGAAGAATCATGTCGAATCGCGTTGAAAAGTGTCGAATCCAATCCAATAGTTTAGTGTAGGGCAGGTAAGATGAGGGGAGGGGAGGGTAGAAAAGAATAGATTAGAATAGACCAGAAAGAATAGAGAAGAGTAGACTAGAGTCAAATAGAGTCAAATCCTGCCGAAATGAGCCGAATAGAGAGGAAAAGGGCCAAGTCCAACCGAATCGAGTTGAATTCGCACAAAAAGGAGCTGATTCGAGCCGATAGGACCTGAATCAGGTCGAATCCCGTTCAAGTCTGTTGAATAGAATAGAACAGATTGCAGTAGGCTAAGTTAGAGTAGGGTAGGATAGACCAAAATGCAGTAGAACAGAACAGGAGAGAAGAGAACTGAAAGACTAGAATAGGGTCGAGTAGTGCAGAGTCTAGAAGAATAGAGTTGAATATTGCCGACTAGAGCAAAATAGAGCCCAAAAGACCCAACGTGATAGAAATCAAGATGAATGGCGCCGAATCCCGCGGAATCATGCTGGATCGCGTCGAATCCCGTTGAATTGCATTGAATCCCATCCATTCAAGTCCAATCCAATCGAATCGATTAGAATAGACTAGAGAAGGGTAGAGTACAAGACAATAGAATAGAGAAGAATACAGTCGGATGGAGTAGAATGGTGTAGAATGGAGTTGAAAAGAGATAATAGAGTTGAGTAGACTCATAGAGCCATATAGAGTTGAATAGAGCCTATTCAAGCTGAATAGAACTGACCAGGGCGAAATGGAGCCGATTAGAACTGAATCGAACCGATTAGAGCCCAAGAGGGATGAATGGAGTGCAACGGAGCCGATTGGAGCCGAATCGCATCGAAATGCGTGGAATCGAATCCAGTGGAATAGATTAGAGTAGGGTTGGTTAAAATAGAGTAGAAGAGAATTGAACACAGTAAAAGAGAATAAAAAGAATACAAGAGAATCGAGTCCAAAAGGTTAGAGCAGAGCAGAATAGTGTAGAGCAGAACAGAGTCGAATAGAGTCTAAGCGAGCCAAATGGAGAAGAAACAAGGCAAATCGCGTTGAATCCCCTCGAACCAATTCCAGTCAATTAGGGTAGGGTAGAGTAAAATAGTGTTGAGTGGAGTAGAATGCTGTGCAACGCAATCGAATGGAGTCGAAAGGAGTAGAAAAGAGCCGAATAGAGCCGAATAGTGCTGAAGAGGGCCGAAGAGGGCCGAATCGAGCTGAATTGAGCCAAATCCAGTAAATCGAGCCTAATGGAGCCGAATTGAGCCGAATCCAGTTGAATCGACACCCTTCGAGCCAAATGGAGCCGAATGGACATGAATCGAACCAATTCGACGTGAATCGTGTCCAAATTCATGGAATCGAATTGAACAGATTAGAGTAGGGGAGGTTCGGGTATGGCAGGGTGGAATAGAGTAGAGTAGCATAGAATAAAACAGAAGAGAATAGAAGAGAACAGAACAATACAGAACGAATACAGAAAACAGTAGGCTAGAGTAGCGTAGAGGGAAACAGAGTAGAGTAGAATAGATTCGAACGGAGCTAAATAGAGCCAAACTGAGCCGAATCGTGTCCAAATGGGTTGAATCCAATCCAATCCAACGGATTAGAATAGAGTAGAGTTGGGTAGCATAGGGTAGGGTAGAATAGAGTAGACTAGAACAGAACAGAATAGGAAGAATAAAGAAAATAAAGAAGAGTAGACTAGAGTACGATAGAGTAGGCTAGTGTATAATAGGGTAGACTCGAATACAGCTGAGTAGAGCCGAATGGAGTCGAAAT
Organism: Loxodonta africana; assembly: GCF_030014295.1. NCBI lineage: Eukaryota > Metazoa > Chordata > Mammalia > Proboscidea > Elephantidae > Loxodonta > Loxodonta africana. The sequence goes on from NW_026974824.1 coordinate 528,447, forward strand.
GAGAGGAATCACGTCTAATCGATTCGAGTAAATTAGAGTGGTGTAGGCTAGAGTAGAGCAGAATAGTGTAGAATGGTGTGGAATAAATAGAATGGAGTAGAATGGAGTCAAATAGAGACAAAAAGAGTAGAGAAGAGTCGAATAGAGCAGAATAGGGCCGAAAGAGGCGGAATTGAGCAGCATCGAAGCAATTTAAGCCAAACGAACCGAATAGAGCCAAATGGAATAGAATCGAGCTGATTCAAGCTTAATCACGTCGAATCCCGTTCAATGCATCCAATGCAATCCAAACGTCTAGATTAGAGAAGGGGAGAGGAGGGTGGAATAGAATAGAATAGAGTAGAGTAGACTAGAAGAGATTAGAACAGAATAGAAGGAATAGAATAGAGTAGAAAAGAGTAGGGTCGAATAGACTCGAATAGAGTCGATTAGAGACGAATAGGCCAAATAGAGACGAATAGAGAAAACAGAGCTGAATGGAGCCGAATAGAGACGTAAAGGAGCCATATAGAGCCGATTCGCACCTAATCGAGCTGAATCAAGCAGAATCACGCCGACTGTCACTGAATAGCGTCGAATCACATCGAATCACGTCGAATCGCATCAAATCACATCGTTTTGTGTCGGACCGGGTCGAATCGCTTCGGATCGCATCGGATTGCATCGAATGTCGTCGAATCACGACGAATCACGCCCCATCACGTCCAATAACTTCGAATTGCGTCCAATCTCCTAGAATTCTGCTGAATCACGTCGAATCGTATGGAATCTCGCCTAATCTCTTTGAATCCCGTCAAATGCCTTCGGACCTTGTCGAATCCCGTCAAATCCTGTCCAATCGCGTCGAAGTGAATCGAATTGAATCAAATAGATTCAAGTAGGGTGGGTTTGGGTGGGGTGCAGTAGGGTTGGGTAGGGTAGGATAGAACAGAGTCCAACAGAATAGGAGAGAACAGAACAGAAGAGAAAGAATCCAGCAGAATAGAATAGAGTAGAAAAGAGTCAGATAGTGCAGAACATAGCCGAATGGAGACAAAACAAGATGAATCGCGTTGAATCGCTTCGAATCGGGTCAAATCGAATCCATTCGAATAGATTAGGGTAGGGAAGGGTAGACGAGAATAGAGGAGAAGAGTGCAGAATGGTGTGGAATGGATTAGAACGGAGCCGACTCAAGACGAATAGAGTAGAAAAGAGTCGAATAGAGCATAGTTGGGCCGAATAGGGCCAAAGAAGGCCTAATCGAGCAGAATCCAGCAGAATCGATGCCATTGGAGCTGAATGGAGCAAAATGGAGCCCAATCGAACCGACTCGAAGCGAATTGATCTGATTCAAGCCTAATCGGGTGGAATGGCGTGAAAATGCGATGACTCGAACAGAATCAAAGATTAGAGAAGGGGAGGGCAGCGGCCGGGAGGGTAGAACAGAATAGAATAGAACAGTACATAATAGAAGGAAGAGAAGATAGCACAGTACGGTAGAGCAGAGAAGAGTAGAGTCGAATAGAGTGAAATAGTGCAGAATAGAGCTGAATAGAGCCAATTCTAGCCGAATCGAGCCCAATGGAAACAAAACGTGATGAATCGCGTCGAATAGCGTCCAATCGAATCCATTAGAATAGATTAGAGTAGGGTAGGGTAGAACAGAATAGAGTAGAATGGAGTCGAATGGAGTTGCATAGAGAAAACTAGAGTAGAAAAGAGTCGAATCGAGCCGAATAAGGCTGAACCAAGTCGAATTGAGTTGAAACAAGCTGAATCGAAGCGATTCAAGCTGAATCGAGCTGATGGTGCCGAATGAGCCGATTCAAGCCTCATCGCGTCCAATCACATTGAAATGCTTTGAATCGAATCCAATTGAATAGATTCGAAAAGGTTAGGGTAGGGTGGTTTTTGCTAGGGTAGACTAGGGTAGACGAAAGTAGACTAGAGTAGAGTAGACAAGAGAAGTCTAGACTAGTAGCCTAGACAAGACAGCTGGACTAGTCAGACTAGTGGTATAGATCAGTAGGCTAGACAACTAGCCTTGAAGAGTACCCTTGCCCTGACAAGTCCCCTAAATTCTGAATCTGAACTAGTCCCCTTGCCTTAACTAGTATCCTGAACTAGTAGCCTTGTCTGAACTAGTACCCTTAACTAGTGGCCTTGCCTTAAGTAATAGTCTTAATGTCTGCCCTTGCCTTACCAGTACCCTGAACTAGTAGCCCTGCCTTAACTAGTACCCTGGCCTTCACCAGTAGCCTTCACTAGTACCCTGGCCTTCACTAGTAGCCTTGCCTCAACTAGTACCCTTCACTAGTACCCTCGCATTAACTAGTTGTCTTAACTAGTACCTGGCCTTCTCAGTCCCCATAAGTCCTACCCTGGCCTTAACCAGCTGCCTTAACTGGTACCCTGGTCTTAACTAGTAGTATTCACTTGTACCCTTGAATCCACTGGTAGCCTAAACTAGTCGTCTTGCCTTAAGTAGTAGCCTTCGCTTGGACCTTGCCTTAACTAGTATCCTTAACTAGTACCTGTGCCTTAACTAGTACAGCGGCCATAACGAATAGCCTGAACTAGTAGCCTTGTCTGAATTAGTACCCGGAACTAGTAGCCTTGCTTTAAGTAATAGTCTTAACGTCTGCCCTTGCCTTCCTAGTACCCTTAACTAGTAGCCAAGCCTTCACTACTACCCCTAACTAGTAGCCTTGCCTTAACTAGTAGCCTTGCCTTAACCAGTTGCCTTAACTAGGACCCTGGCCTTAACTAGAAGTATCAACTTGTAAACTTGCATCAGAGTAGCCTTAACTAGTACTCTTGCCTTAAGTAGTGGGCTGAACTAGTACTCGTGCCTTAGCTAGTACTCTTAACTAGTACAGTGCCCCTAACTCGTATCCTGAACTAGTAGCCTTCTCTTAACTAGTACCCTTAACTAGTAGCCTTGCCTTCACTGGTACCCTGGCCTTCTCCAGTAGCCTTAACTCAGACCCTGGCCTTCACTGGCAGCCTTAAGTAGTACCCTTAACTAGTACCCTCGCATTCACTAGTAGTCTGAACTAGTACCCTGGCCGTATCAGTACCCAGAACTACTACCCTTGCCGTAGCCAGTTGCCTTAAGTAGTACCCTGGCCTTAACTAGTAGTATTCACTTCTATTCTTGCATCAACTAGTAGCCTTAACTAGGCCTCTTGCCTTCAGTAGTGGCCTGAACTAGTACTCGTGCCTTAGCTAGTACTCTTAACTAGTACAGTGCCCCTAACTCATATCCTGAACTAGTAGCCTTCTCTAAACTAGTACCCTTCACTAGTACCCTTGCCTTCACTAGTACCCTGGCCTTCTCCAGTAGCCTTAACTCAGACCCTGGCCTTCACTGGCAGCCTTAAGTAGTACCCTTAACTAGTACCCTCGCATTCACTAGTAGCCTGAACTAGTACCCTGGCCGTATCAGTACCCAGAACTACTACCCTTGCCGTAACCAGTTGCCTTAAGTAGTACCCTGGCCTTAACTAGTAGTATTCACTTGTATTCTTGCATCAACTAGTAGCCTTAACTAGGACTCTTGCCTTAAGCAGTGGCCTGAATTTGTACCTTGCCTTAACTAGCAGCCTTAACTAGCACCCGTGCCTTTACTAGTACTCTTAACTAGTACAGTGGCCCTAACTAGTAGCCTGAACTAGTCCCCTTGCCTTAGGTAGTCCCTTTTCCAAACTAGTACCCTTCTTGAGTACCCCTTTTTTTATGGAGTAGGGTATGGTCCAGTAGGGTGTCATAAGGTAGGGTAGCATACGGTAGAACAGAGAAAACAGAATCCAATAGAATAGAAGAGGATAAGTCAGGATAGCTTAGTTTCGTGTAGGGTATGGTAGAGTAGCATAGGAAGGAATAGAGAAAAGAGAAAACGAGAATCCAATACAACAGAATCGAAAAGAAGAGACTAGATGAGGAAAGACTAGGGCGGGATAGGGTTCTGTCGAATAGAAGAGCGTAGAATGGTGTGGAATGGAGTCAAATGCAGTCAAACCGAGATGAATAGACGAGAAAAGAGTTGAATAGAGCGGAATAGCACCGAATAGGGACATATAGGGCTGAGTCGAGCCCAATCGAGCCCAATCGAGCCCGATCAAGTCAAATCGACCAGATTCGAGCTGAATGGAGCCGAATGGAGCTGGAATGAGCCAAATAGAGACACAGAAAATGAGCCAAGCTAGATCGAGCCAAATCGCACCTAATCGCATCCTATTGCATCGAATCTCGTCGAAGTCCATCCAATCCCACCAAAACCCATTGAATCTCATGAAATCTCACCGAATCCCGTCCAATTGTGTCCAATCGGGTCGAATCGAATGCAATCGAATTCAATAGAACAGCTTAGAGTAGTGTAGGTTAGGCTGGGATTCAATAGGGTAGGGCAGAGAGGAATAGACTAGAGAAGCATAGAGTAGAAGAGAAGAGAATACAAAGAGTAGAATGGAGTAGAGTGGAGTAGAGTAGACTAGTCAGAGTCGAGTAGTGCAGAATAGAGATGAATAGATCCAATTCGAGCTGAATCGAGTCGAATGGAGAGGAAATGAGACAAATCTCCATGAATCGAATAGATTAGAGTAGAGTAGGGTGGGGGAGAAGAGAATAGAATAGTGTAGAATGGAGTCGAACAGAGTAGAATGGTGTGGAATGGAGTCGAATGGAGCCAAATAGAGACGAATAAAGTAGAAAAGAGTTGAATAGAGCTGAACAGGGCCGGATACGTTTGGATCGAGCCTAATGATGCTGAGTCGAGCAGAATCGAGCGAAATTGTCCCGATTCAAGCCAAATCGAGCTAAATCAAGCCAATTCAAGCCTAATCCCATGGAATCGCCTTGAAAGGCATTGAATCGGATCGAATCGATTAGAGTAGAGGAGGGTAGAGTAGGAGGGGTTAGACTAGAACAGAACAGAACACAAGAGAAAGAATCGAATAGAATGAAGTAGAGACGAGTACAGTAGAATAGAGTCCAATAGAGTTGAATAGAGCCAAAGAGAGCTGAATGCAGCCGAATCCACCAAATTCGAGGTGAATCGAGAAGAATCATGTCGAATCGCGTTGAAAAGTGTCGAATCCAATCCAATAGTTTAGTGTAGGGCAGGTAAGATGAGGGGAGGGGAGGGTAGAAAAGAATAGATTAGAATAGACCAGAAAGAATAGAGAAGAGTAGACTAGAGTCAAATAGAGTCAAATCCTGTCGAAATGAGCCGAATAGAGAGGAAAAGGGCCAAGTCCAACCGAATCGAGTTGAATTCGCACAAAAAGGAGCTGATTCGAGCCGATAGGACCTGAATCAGGTCGAATCCCGTTCAAGTCTGTTGAATAGAATAGAACAGATTGCAGTAGGCTAAGTTAGAGTAGGGTAGGATAGACCAAAATGCAGTAGAACAGAACAGGAGAGAAGAGAACTGAAAGACTAGAATAGGGTCGAGTAGTGCAGAGTCTAGAAGAATAGAGTTGAATATTGCCGACTAGAGCAAAATAGAGCCCAAAAGACCCAACGTGATAGAAATCAAGATGAATGGCGCCGAATCCCGCGGAATCATGCTGGATCGCGTCGAATCCCGTTGAATTGCATTGAATCCCATCCATTCAAGTCCAATCCAATCGAATCGATTAGAATAGACTAGAGAAGGGTAGAGTACAAGACAATAGAATAGAGAAGAATACAGTCGGATGGAGTAGAATGGTGTAGAATGGAGTTGAAAAGAGATAATAGAGTTGAGTAGACTCATAGAGCCATATAGAGTTGAATAGAGCCTATTCAAGCTGAATAGAACTGACCAGGGCGAAATGGAGCCGATTAGAACTGAATCGAACCGATTAGAGCCCAAGAGGGATGAATGGAGTGCAACGGAGCCGATTGGAGCCGAATCGCATCGAAATGCGTGGAATCGAATCCAGTGGAATAGATTAGAGTAGGGTTGGTTAAAATAGAGTAGAAGAGAATTGAACACAGTAAAAGAGAATAAAAAGAATACAAGAGAATCGAGTCCAAAAGGTTAGAGCAGAGCAGAATAGTGTAGAGCAGAACAGAGTCGAATAGAGTCTAAGCGAGCCAAATGGAGAAGAAACAAGGCAAATCGCGTTGAATCCCCTCGAACCAATTCCAGTCAATTAGGGTAGGGTAGAGTAAAATAGTGTTGAGTGGAGTAGAATGCTGTGCAACGCAATCGAATGGAGTCGAAAGGAGTAGAAAAGAGCCGAATAGAGCCGAATAGTGCTGAAGAGGGCCGAAGAGGGCCGAATCGAGCTGAATTGAGCCAAATCCAGTAAATCGAGCCTAATGGAGCCGAATTGAGCCGAATCCAGTTGAATCGACACCCTTCGAGCCAAATGGAGCCGAATGGACATGAATCGAACCAATTCGACGTGAATCGTGTCCAAATTCATGGAATCGAATTGAACAGATTAGAGTAGGGGAGGTTCGGGTATGGCAGGGTGGAATAGAGTAGAGTAGCATAGAATAAAACAGAAGAGAATAGAAGAGAACAGAACAATACAGAACGAATACAGAAAACAGTAGGCTAGAGTAGCGTAGAGGGAAACAGAGTAGAGTAGAATAGATTCGAACGGAGCTAAATAGAGCCAAACTGAGCCGAATCGTGTCCAAATGGGTTGAATCCAATCCAATCCAACGGATTAGAATAGAGTAGAGTTGGGTAGCATAGGGTAGGGTAGAATAGAGTAGACTAGAACAGAACAGAATAGGAAGAATAAAGAAAATAAAGAAGAGTAGACTAGAGTACGATAGAGTAGGCTAGTGTATAATAGGGTAGACTCGAATACAGCTGAGTAGAGCCGAATGGAGTCGAAATGAGAGGAATCACGTCTAATCGATTCGAGTAAATTAGAGTGGTGTAGGCTAGAGTAGAGCAGAATAGTGTAGAATGGTGTGGAATAAATAGAATGGAGTAGAATGGAGTCAAATAGAGACAAAAAGAGTAGAGAAGAGTCGAATAGAGCAGAATAGGGCCGAAAGAGGCGGAATTGAGCAGCATCGAAGCAATTTAAGCCAAACGAACCGAATAGAGCCAAATGGAATAGAATCGAGCTGATTCAAGCTTAATCACGTCGAATCCCGTTCAATGCATCCAATGCAATCCAAACGTCTAGATTAGAGAAGGGGAGAGGAGGGTGGAATAGAATAGAATAGAGTAGAGTAGACTAGAAGAGATTAGAACAGAATAGAAGGAATAGAATAGAGTAGAAAAGAGTAGGGTCGAATAGACTCGAATAGAGTCGATTAGAGACGAATAGGCCAAATAGAGACGAATAGAGAAAACAGAGCTGAATGGAGCCGAATAGAGACGTAAAGGAGCCATATAGAGCCGATTCGCACCTAATCGAGCTGAATCAAGCAGAATCACGCCGACTGTCACTGAATAGCGTCGAATCACATCGAATCACGTCGAATCGCATCAAATCACATCGTTTTGTGTCGGACCGGGTCGAATCGCTTCGGATCGCATCGGATTGCATCGAATGTCGTCGAATCACGACGAATCACGCCCCATCACGTCCAATAACTTCGAATTGCGTCCAATCTCCTAGAATTCTGCTGAATCACGTCGAATCGTATGGAATCTCGCCTAATCTCTTTGAATCCCGTCAAATGCCTTCGGACCTTGTCGAATCCCGTCAAATCCTGTCCAATCGCGTCGAAGTGAATCGAATTGAATCAAATAGATTCAAGTAGGGTGGGTTTGGGTGGGGTGCAGTAGGGTTGGGTAGGGTAGGATAGAACAGAGTCCAACAGAATAGGAGAGAACAGAACAGAAGAGAAAGAATCCAGCAGAATAGAATAGAGTAGAAAAGAGTCAGATAGTGCAGAACATAGCCGAATGGAGACAAAACAAGATGAATCGCGTTGAATCGCTTCGAATCGGGTCAAATCGAATCCATTCGAATAGATTAGGGTAGGGAAGGGTAGACGAGAATAGAGGAGAAGAGTGCAGAATGGTGTGGAATGGATTAGAACGGAGCCGACTCGAGACGAATAGAGTAGAAAAGAGTCGAATAGAGCATAGTTGGGCCGAATAGGGCCAAAGAAGGCCTAATCGAGCAGAATCCAGCAGAATCGATGCCATTGGAGCTGAATGGAGCAAAATGGAGCCCAATCGAACCGACTCGAAGCGAATTGATCTGATTCAAGCCTAATCGGGTGGAATGGCGTGAAAATGCGATGACTCGAACAGAATCAAAGATTAGAGAAGGGGAGGGGAGCGGCCGGGAGGGTAGAACAGAATAGAATAGAACAGTACATAATAGAAGGAAGAGAAGATAGCACAGTACGGTAGAGCAGAGAAGAGTAGAGTCGAATAGAGTGAAATAGTGCAGAATAGAGCTGAATAGAGCCAATTCTAGCCGAATCGAGCCCAATGGAAACAAAACGTGATGAATCGCGTCGAATAGCGTCCAATCGAATCCATTAGAATAGATTAGAGTAGGGTAGGGTAGAACAGAATAGAGTAGAATGGAGTCGAATGGAGTTGCATAGAGAAAACTAGAGTAGAAAAGAGTCGAATCGAGCCGAATAAGGCTGAACCAAGTCGAATTGAGTTGAAACAAGCTGAATCGAAGCGATTCAAGCTGAATCGAGCTGATGGTGCCGAATGAGCCGATTCAAGCCTCATCGCGTCCAATCACATTGAAATGCTTTGAATCGAATCCAATTGAATAGATTCGAAAAGGTTAGGGTAGGGTGGTTTTTGCTAGGGTAGACTAGGGTAGACGAAAGTAGACTAGAGTAGAGTAGACAAGAGAAGTCTAGACTAGTAGCCTAGACAAGACAGCTGGACTAGTCAGACTAGTGGTATAGATCAGTAGGCTAGACAACTAGCCTTGAAGAGTACCCTTGCCCTGACAAGTCCCCTAAATTCTGAATCTGAACTAGTCCCCTTGCCTTAACTAGTATCCTGAACTAGTAGCCTTGTCTGAACTAGTACCCTTAACTAGTGGCCTTGCCTTAAGTAATAGTCTTAATGTCTGCCCTTGCCTTACCAGTACCCTGAACTAGTAGCCCTGCCTTAACTAGTACCCTGGCCTTCACCAGTAGCCTTCACTAGTAGCCTTGCCTCAACTAGTACCCTTCACTAGTACCCTCGCATTAACTAGTTGTCTTAACTAGTACCTGGCCTTCTCAGTCCCCATAAGTCCTACCCTGGCCTTAACCAGCTGCCTTAACTGGTACCCTGGTCTTAACTAGTAGTATTCACTTGTACCCTTGAATCCACTGGTAGCCTAAACTAGTCGTCTTGCCTTAAGTAGTAGCCTTCGCTTGGACCTTGCCTTAACTAGTATCCTTAACTAGTACCTGTGCCTTAACTAGTACAGCGGCCATAACGAATAGCCTGAACTAGTAGCCTTGTCTGAATTAGTACCCGGAACTAGTAGCCTTGCTTTAAGTAATAGTCTTAACGTCTGCCCTTGCCTTCCTAGTACCCTTAACTAGTAGCCAAGCCTTCACTACTACCCCTAACTAGTAGCCTTGCCTTAACTAGTAGCCTTGCCTTAACCAGTTGCCTTAACTAGGACGCTGGCCTTAACTAGAAGTATCAACTTGTAAACTTGCATCAGAGTAGCCTTAACTAGTACTCTTGCCTTAAGTAGTGGGCTGAACTAGTACTCGTGCCTTAGCTAGTACTCTTAACTAGTACAGTGCCCCTAACTCGTATCCTGAACTAGTAGCCTTCTCTTAACTAGTACCCTTAACTAGTAGCCTTGCCTTCACTGGTACCCTGGCCTTCTCCAGTAGCCTTAACTCAGACCCTGGCCTTCACTGGCAGCCTTAAGTAGTACCCTTAACTAGTACCCTCGCATTCACTAGTAGTCTGAACTAGTACCCTGGCCGTATCAGTACCCAGAACTACTACCCTTGCCGTAGCCAGTTGCCTTAAGTAGTACCCTGGCCTTAACTAGTAGTATTCACTTGTATTCTTGCATCAACTAGTAGCCTTAACTAGGCCTCTTGCCTTCAGTAGTGGCCTGAACTAGTACTCGTGCCTTAGCTAGTACTCTTAACTAGTACAGTGCCCCTAACTCATATCCTGAACTAGTAGCCTTCTCTAAACTAGTACCCTTCACTAGTACCCTTGCCTTCACTAGTACCCTGGCCTTCTCCAGTAGCCTTAACTCAGACCCTGGCCTTCACTGGCAGCCTTAAGTAGTACCCTTAACTAGTACCCTCGCATTCACTAGTAGCCTGAACTAGTACCCTGGCCGTATCAGTACCCAGAACTACTACCCTTGCCGTAACCAGTTGCCTTAAGTAGTACCCTGGCCTTAACTAGTAGTATTCACTTGTATTCTTGCATCAACTAGTAGCCTTAACTAGGACTCTTGCCTTAAGCAGTGGCCTGAATTTGTACCTTGCCTTAACTAGCAGCCTTAACTAGCACCCGTGCCTTTACTAGTACTCTTAACTAGTACAGTGGCCCTAACTAGTAGCCTGAACTAGTCCCCTTGCCTTAGGTAGTCCCTTTTCCAAACTAGTACCCTTCTTGAGTACCCCTTTTTTTATGGAGTAGGGTATGGTCCAGTAGGGTGTCATAAGGTAGGGTAGCATACGGTAGAACAGAGAAAACAGAATCCAATAGAATAGAAGAGGATAAGTCAGGATAGCTTAGTTTCGTGTAGGGTATGGTAGAGTAGCATAGGAAGGAATAGAGAAAAGAGAAAACGAGAATCCAATACAACAGAATCGAAAAGAAGAGACTAGATGAGGAAAGACTAGGGCGGGATAGGGTTCTGTCGAATAGAAGAGCGTAGAATGGTGTGGAATGGAGTCAAATGCAGTCAAACCGAGATGAATAGACGAGAAAAGAGTTGAATAGAGCGGAATAGCACCGAATAGGGACATATAGGGCTGAGTCGAGCCCAATCGAGCCCAATCGAGCCCGATCAAGTCAAATCGACCAGATTCGAGCTGAATGGAGCCGAATGGAGCTGGAATGAGCCAAATAGAGACACAGAAAATGAGCCAAGCTAGATCGAGCCAAATCGCACCTAATCGCATCCTATTGCATCGAATCTCGTCGAAGTCCATCCAATCCCACCAAAACCCATTGAATCTCATGAAATCTCACCGAATCCCGTCCAATTGTGTCCAATCGGGTCGAATCGAATGCAATCGAATTCAATAGAACAGCTTAGAGTAGTGTAGGTTAGGCTGGGATTCAATAGGGTAGGGCAGAGAGGAATAGACTAGAGAAGCATAGAGTAGAAGAGAAGAGAATACAAAGAGTAGAATGGAGTAGAGTGGAGTAGAGTAGACTAGTCAGAGTCGAGTAGTGCAGAATAGAGATGAATAGATCCAATTCGAGCTGAATCGAGTCGAATGGAGAGGAAATGAGACAAATCTCCATGAATCGAATAGATTAGAGTAGAGTAGGGTGGGGGAGAAGAGAATAGAATAGTGTAGAATGGAGTCGAACAGAGTAGAATGGTGTGGAATGGAGTCGAATGGAGCCAAATAGAGACGAATAAAGTAGAAAAGAGTTGAATAGAGCTGAACAGGGCCGGATACATTTGGATCGAGCCTAATGATGCTGAGTCGAGCAGAATCGAGCGAAATTGTCCCGATTCAAGCCAAATCGAGCTAAATCAAGCCAATTCAAGCCTAATCCCATGGAATCGCCTTGAAAGGCATTGAATCGGATCGAATCGATTAGAGTAGAGGAGGGTAGAGTAGGAGGGGTTAGACTAGAACAGAACAGAACACAAGAGAAAGAATCGAATAGAATGAAGTAGAGACGAGTACAGTAGAATAGAGTCCAATAGAGTTGAATAGAGCCAAAGAGAGCTGAATGCAGCCGAATCCACCAAATTCGAGGTGAATCGAGAAGAATCATGTCGAATCGCGTTGAAAAGTGTCGAATCCAATCCAATAGTTTAGTGTAGGGCAGGTAAGATGAGGGGAGGGGAGGGTAGAAAAGAATAGATTAGAATAGACCAGAAAGAATAGAGAAGAGTAGACTAGAGTCAAATAGAGTCAAATCCTGCCGAAATGAGCCGAATAGAGAGGAAAAGGGCCAAGTCCAACCGAATCGAGTTGAATTCGCACAAAAAGGAGCTGATTCGAGCCGATAGGACCTGAATCAGGTCGAATCCCGTTCAAGTCTGTTGAATAGAATAGAACAGATTGCAGTAGGCTAAGTTAGAGTAGGGTAGGATAGACCAAAATGCAGTAGAACAGAACAGGAGAGAAGAGAACTGAAAGACTAGAATAGGGTCGAGTAGTGCAGAGTCTAGAAGAATAGAGTTGAATATTGCCGACTAGAGCAAAATAGAGCCCAAAAGACCCAACGTGATAGAAATCAAGATGAATGGCGCCGAATCCCGCGGAATCATGCTGGATCGCGTCGAATCCCGTTGAATTGCATTGAATCCCATCCATTCAAGTCCAATCCAATCGAATCGATTAGAATAGACTAGAGAAGGGTAGAGTACAAGACAATAGAATAGAGAAGAATACAGTCGGATGGAGTAGAATGGTGTAGAATGGAGTTGAAAAGAGATAATAGAGTTGAGTAGACTCATAGAGCCATATAGAGTTGAATAGAGCCTATTCAAGCTGAATAGAACTGACCAGGGCGAAATGGAGCCGATTAGAACTGAATCGAACCGATTAGAGCCCAAGAGGGATGAATGGAGTGCAACGGAGCCGATTGGAGCCGAATCGCATCGAAATGCGTGGAATCGAATCCAGTGGAATAGATTAGAGTAGGGTTGGTTAAAATAGAGTAGAAGAGAATTGAACACAGTAAAAGAGAATAAAAAGAATACAAGAGAATCGAGTCCAAAAGGTTAGAGCAGAGCAGAATAGTGTAGAGCAGAACAGAGTCGAATAGAGTCTAAGCGAGCCAAATGGAGAAGAAACAAGGCAAATCGCGTTGAATCCCCTCGAACCAATTCCAGTCAATTAGGGTAGGGTAGAGTAAAATAGTGTTGAGTGGAGTAGAATGCTGTGCAACGCAATCGAATGGAGTCGAAAGGAGTAGAAAAGAGCCGAATAGAGCCGAATAGTGCTGAAGAGGGCCGAAGAGGGCCGAATCGAGCTGAATTGAGCCAAATCCAGTAAATCGAGCCTAATGGAGCCGAATTGAGCCGAATCCAGTTGAATCGACACCCTTCGAGCCAAATGGAGCCGAATGGACATGAATCGAACCAATTCGACCTGAATCGTGTCCAAATTCATGGAATCGAATTGAACAGATTAGAGTAGGGGAGGTTCGGGTATGGCAGGGTGGAATAGAGTAGAGTAGCATAGAATAAAACAGAAGAGAATAGAAGAGAACAGAACAATACAGAACGAATACAGAAAACAGTAGGCTAGAGTAGCGTAGAGGGAAACAGAGTAGAGTAGAATAGATTCGAACGGAGCTAAATAGAGCCAAACTGAGCCGAATCGTGTCCAAATGGGTTGAATCCAATCCAATCCAACGGATTAGAATAGAGTAGAGTTGGGTAGCATAGGGTAGGGTAGAATAGAGTAGACTAGAACAGAACAGAATAGGAAGAATAAAGAAAATAAAGAAGAGTAGACTAGAGTACGATAGAGTAGGCTAGTGTATAATAGGGTAGACTCGAATACAGCTGAGTAGAGCCGAATGGAGTCGAAATGAGAGGAATCACGTCTAATCGATTCGAGTAAATTAGAGTGGTGTAGGCTAGAGTAGAGCAGAATAGTGTAGAATGGTGTGGAATAAATAGAATGGAGTAGAATGGAGTCAAATAGAGACAAAAAGAGTAGAGAAGAGTCGAATAGAGCAGAATAGGGCCGAAAGAGGCGGAATTGAGCAGCATCGAAGCAATTTAAGCCAAACGAACCGAATAGAGCCAAATGGAATAGAATCGAGCTGATTCAAGCTTAATCACGTCGAATCCCGTTCAATGCATCTAATGCAATCCAAACGTCTAGATTAGAGAAGGGGAGAGGAGGGTGGAATAGAATAGAATAGAGTAGAGTAGACTAGAAGAGATTAGAACAGAATAGAAGGAATAGAATAGAGTAGAAAAGAGTAGGGTCGAATAGACTCGAATAGAGTCGATTAGAGACGAATAGGCCAAATAGAGACGAATAGAGAAAACAGAGCTGAATGGAGCCGAATAGAGACGTAAAGGAGCCATATAGAGCCGATTCGCACCTAATCGAGCTGAATCAAGCAGAATCACGCCGACTGTCACTGAATAGCGTCGAATCACATCGAATCACGTCGAATCGCATCAAATCACATCGTTTTGTGTCGGACCGGGTCGAATCGCTTCGGATCGCATCGGATTGCATCGAATGTCGTCGAATCACGACGAATCACGCCCCATCACGTCCAATAACTTCGAATTGCGTCCAATCTCCTAGAATTCTGCTGAATCACGTCGAATCGTATGGAATCTCGCCTAATCTCTTTGAATCCCGTCAAATGCCTTCGGACCTTGTCGAATCCCGTCAAATCCTGTCCAATCGCGTCGAAGTGAATCGAATTGAATCAAATAGATTCAAGTAGGGTGGGTTTGGGTGGGGTGCAGTAGGGTTGGGTAGGGTAGGATAGAACAGAGTCCAACAGAATAGGAGAGAACAGAACAGAAGAGAAAGAATCCAGCAGAATAGAATAGAGTAGAAAAGAGTCAGATAGTGCAGAACATAGCCGAATGGAGACAAAACAAGATGAATCGCGTTGAATCGCTTCGAATCGGGTCAAATCGAATCCATTCGAATAGATTAGGGTAGGGAAGGGTAGACGAGAATAGAGGAGAAGAGTGCAGAATGGTGTGGAATGGATTAGAACGGAGCCGACTCGAGACGAATAGAGTAGAAAAGAGTCGAATAGAGCATAGTTGGGCCGAATAGGGCCAAAGAAGGCCTAATCGAGCAGAATCCAGCAGAATCGATGCCATTGGAGCTGAATGGAGCAAAATGGAGCCCAATCGAACCGACTCGAAGCGAATTGATCTGATTCAAGCCTAATCGGGTGGAATGGCGTGAAAATGCGATGACTCGAACAGAATCAAAGATTAGAGAAGGGGAGGGGAGCGGCCGGGAGGGTAGAACAGAATAGAATAGAACAGTACATAATAGAAGGAAGAGAAGATAGCACAGTACGGTAGAGCAGAGAAGAGTAGAGTCGAATAGAGTGAAATAGTGCAGAATAGAGCTGAATAGAGCCAATTCTAGCCGAATCGAGCCCAATGGAAACAAAACGTGATGAATCGCGTCGAATAGCGTCCAATCGAATCCATTAGAATAGATTAGAGTAGGGTAGGGTAGAACAGAAGAGAGTAGAATGGAGTCGAATGGAGTTGCATAGAGAAAACTAGAGTAGAAAAGAGTCGAATCGAGCCGAATAAGGCTGAACCAAGTCGAATTGAGTTGAAACAAGCTGAATCGAAGCGATTCAAGCTGAATCGAGCTGATGGTGCCGAATGAGCCGATTCAAGCCTCATCGCGTCCAATCACATTGAAATGCTTTGAATCGAATCCAATTGAATAGATTCGAAAAGGTTAGGGTAGGGTGGTTTTTGCTAGGGTAGACTAGGGTAGACGAAAGTAGACTAGAGTAGAGTAGACAAGAGAAGTCTAGACTAGTAGCCTAGACAAGACAGCTGGACTAGTCAGACTAGTGGTATAGATCAGTAGGCTAGACAACTAGCCTTGAAGAGTACCCTTGCCCTGACAAGTCCCCTAAATTCTGAATCTGAACTAGTCCCCTTGCCTTAACTAGTATCCTGAACTAGTAGCCTTGTCTGAACTAGTACCCTTAACTAGTGGCCTTGCCTTAAGTAATAGTCTTAATGTCTGCCCTTGCCTTACCAGTACTCTGAACTAGTAGCCCTGCCTTAACTAGTACCCTGGCCTTCACCAGTAGCCTTCACTAGTACCCTGGCCTTCACTAGTAGCCTTGCCTCAACTAGTACCCTTCACTAGTACCCTCGCATTAACTAGTTGTCTTAACTAGTACCTGGCCTTCTCAGTCCCCATAAGTCCTACCCTGGCCTTAACCAGCTGCCTTAACTGGTACCCTGGTCTTAACTAGTAGTATTCACTTGTACCCTTGAATCCACTGGTAGCCTAAACTAGTCGTCTTGCCTTAAGTAGTAGCCTTCGCTTGGACCTTGCCTTAACTAGTATCCTTAACTAGTACCTGTGCCTTAACTAGTACAGCGGCCATAACGAATAGCCTGAACTAGTAGCCTTGTCTGAATTAGTACCCGGAACTAGTAGCCTTGCTTTAAGTAATAGTCTTAACGTCTGCCCTTGCCTTCCTAGTACCCTTAACTAGTAGCCAAGCCTTCACTACTACCCCTAACTAGTAGCCTTGCCTTAACTAGTAGCCTTGCCTTAACCAGTTGCCTTAACTAGGACCCTGGCCTTAACTAGAAGTATCAACTTGTAAACTTGCATCAGAGTAGCCTTAACTAGTACTCTTGCCTTAAGTAGTGGGCTGAACTAGTACTCGTGCCTTAGCTAGTACTCTTAACTAGTACAGTGCCCCTAACTCGTATCCTGAACTAGTAGCCTTCTCTTAACTAGTACCCTTAACTAGTAGCCTTGCCTTCACTGGTACCCTGGCCTTCTCCAGTAGCCTTAACTCAGACCCTGGCCTTCACTGGCAGCCTTAAGTAGTACCCTTAACTAGTACCCTCGCATTCACTAGTAGTCTGAACTAGTACCCTGGCCGTATCAGTACCCAGAACTACTACCCTTGCCGTAGCCAGTTGCCTTAAGTAGTACCCTGGCCTTAACTAGTAGTATTCACTTGTATTCTTGCATCAACTAGTAGCCTTAACTAGGCCTCTTGCCTTCAGTAGTGGCCTGAACTAGTACTCGTGCCTTAGCTAGTACTCTTAACTAGTACAGTGCCCCTAACTCATATCCTGAACTAGTAGCCTTCTCTAAACTAGTACCCTTCACTAGTACCCTTGCCTTCACTAGTACCCTGGCCTTCTCCAGTAGCCTTAACTCAGACCCTGGCCTTCACTGGCAGCCTTAAGTAGTACCCTTAACTAGTACCCTCGCATTCACTAGTAGCCTGAACTAGTACCCTGGCCGTATCAGTACCCAGAACTACTACCCTTGCCGTAACCAGTTGCCTTAAGTAGTACCCTGGCCTTAACTAGTAGTATTCACTTGTATTCTTGCATCAACTAGTAGCCTTAACTAGGACTCTTGCCTTAAGCAGTGGCCTGAATTTGTACCTTGCCTTAACTAGCAGCCTTAACTAGCACCCGTGCCTTTACTAGTACTCTTAACTAGTACAGTGGCCCTAACTAGTAGCCTGAACTAGTCCCCTTGCCTTAGGTAGTCCCTTTTCCAAACTAGTACCCTTCTTGAGTACCCCTTTTTTTATGGAGTAGGGTATGGTCCAGTAGGGTGTCATAAGGTAGGGTAGCATACGGTAGAACAGAGAAAACAGAATCCAATAGAATAGAAGAGGATAAGTCAGGATAGCTTAGTTTCGTGTAGGGTATGGTAGAGTAGCATAGGAAGGAATAGAGAAAAGAGAAAACGAGAATCCAATACAACAGAATCGAAAAGAAGAGACTAGATGAGGAAAGACTAGGGCGGGATAGGGTTCTGTCGAATAGAAGAGCGTAGAATGGTGTGGAATGGAGTCAAATGCAGTCAAACCGAGATGAATAGACGAGAAAAGAGTTGAATAGAGCGGAATAGCACCGAATAGGGACATATAGGGCTGAGTCGAGCCCAATCGAGCCCAATCGAGCCCGATCAAGTCAAATCGACCAGATTCGAGCTGAATGGAGCCGAATGGAGCTGGAATGAGCCAAATAGAGACACAGAAAATGAGCCAAGCTAGATCGAGCCAAATCGCACCTAATCGCATCCTATTGCATCGAATCTCGTCGAAGTCCATCCAATCCCACCAAAACCCATTGAATCTCATGAAATCTCACCGAATCCCGTCCAATTGTGTCCAATCGGGTCGAATCGAATGCAATCGAATTCAATAGAACAGCTTAGAGTAGTGTAGGTTAGGCTGGGATTCAATAGGGTAGGGCAGAGAGGAATAGACTAGAGAAGCATAGAGTAGAAGAGAAGAGAATACAAAGAGTAGAATGGAGTAGAGTGGAGTAGAGTAGACTAGTCAGAGTCGAGTAGTGCAGAATAGAGATGAATAGATCCAATTCGAGCTGAATCGAGTCGAATGGAGAGGAAATGAGACAAATCTCCATGAATCGAATAGATTAGAGTAGAGTAGGGTGGGGGAGAAGAGAATAGAATAGTGTAGAATGGAGTCGAACAGAGTAGAATGGTGTGGAATGGAGTCGAATGGAGCCAAATAGAGACGAATAAAGTAGAAAAGAGTTGAATAGAGCTGAACAGGGCCGGATACATTTGGATCGAGCCTAATGATGCTGAGTCGAGCAGAATCGAGCGAAATTGTCCCGATTCAAGCCAAATCGAGCTAAATCAAGCCAATTCAAGCCTAATCCCATGGAATCGCCTTGAAAGGCATTGAATCGGATCGAATCGATTAGAGTAGAGGAGGGTAGAGTAGGAGGGGTTAGACTAGAACAGAACAGAACACAAGAGAAAGAATCGAATAGAATGAAGTAGAGACGAGTACAGTAGAATAGAGTCCAATAGAGTTGAATAGAGCCAAAGAGAGCTGAATGCAGCCGAATCCACCAAATTCGAGGTGAATCAAGAAGAATCATGTCGAATCGCGTTGAAAAGTGTCGAATCCAATCCAATAGTTTAGTGTAGGGCAGGTAAGATGAGGGGAGGGGAGGGTAGAAAAGAATAGATTAGAATAGACCAGAAAGAATAGAGAAGAGTAGACTAGAGTCAAATAGAGTCAAATCCTGCCGAAATGAGCCGAATAGAGAGGAAAAGGGCCAAGTCCAACCGAATCGAGTTGAATTCGCACAAAAAGGAGCTGATTCGAGCCGATAGGACCTGAATCAGGTCGAATCCCGTTCAAGTCTGTTGAATAGAATAGAACAGATTGCAGTAGGCTAAGTTAGAGTAGGGTAGGATAGACCAAAATGCAGTAGAACAGAACAGGAGAGAAGAGAACTGAAAGACTAGAATAGGGTCGAGTAGTGCAGAGTCTAGAAGAATAGAGTTGAATATTGCCGACTAGAGCAAAATAGAGCCCAAAAGACCCAACGTGATAGAAATCAAGATGAATGGCGCCGAATCCCGCGGAATCATGCTGGATCGCGTCGAATCCCGTTGAATTGCATTGAATCCCATCCATTCAAGTCCAATCCAATCGAATCGATTAGAATAGACTAGAGAAGGGTAGAGTACAAGACAATAGAATAGAGAAGAATACAGTCGGATGGAGTAGAATGGTGTAGAATGGAGTTGAAAAGAGATAATAGAGTTGAGTAGACTCATAGAGCCATATAGAGTTGAATAGAGCCTATTCAAGCTGAATAGAACTGACCAGGGCGAAATGGAGCCGATTAGAACTGAATCGAACCGATTAGAGCCCAAGAGGGATGAATGGAGTGCAACGGAGCCGATTGGAGCCGAATCGCATCGAAATGCGTGGAATCGAATCCAGTGGAATAGATTAGAGTAGGGTTGGTTAAAATAGAGTAGAAGAGAATTGAACACAGTAAAAGAGAATAAAAAGAATACAAGAGAATCGAGTCCAAAAGGTTAGAGCAGAGCAGAATAGTGTAGAGCAGAACAGAGTCGAATAGAGTCTAAGCGAGCCAAATGGAGAAGAAACAAGGCAAATCGCGTTGAATCCCCTCGAACCAATTCCAGTCAATTAGGGTAGGGTAGAGTAAAATAGTGTTGAGTGGAGTAGAATGCTGTGCAACGCAATCGAATGGAGTCGAAAGGAGTAGAAAAGAGCCGAATAGAGCCGAATAGTGCTGAAGAGGGCCGAAGAGGGCCGAATCGAGCTGAATTGAGCCAAATCCAGTAAATCGAGCCTAATGGAGCCGAATTGAGCCGAATCCAGTTGAATCGACACCCTTCGAGCCAAATGGAGCCGAATGGACATGAATCGAACCAATTCGACCTGAATCGTGTCCAAATTCATGGAATCGAATTGAACAGATTAGAGTAGGGGAGGTTCGGGTATGGCAGGGTGGAATAGAGTAGAGTAGCATAGAATAAAACAGAAGAGAATAGAAGAGAACAGAACAATACAGAACGAATACAGAAAACAGTAGGCTAGAGTAGCGTAGAGGGAAACAGAGTAGAGTAGAATAGATTCGAACGGAGCTAAATAGAGCCAAACTGAGCCGAATCGTGTCCAAATGGGTTGAATCCAATCCAATCCAACGGATTAGAATAGAGTAGAGTTGGGTAGCATAGGGTAGGGTAGAATAGAGTAGACTAGAACAGAACAGAATAGGAAGAATAAAGAAAATAAAGAAGAGTAGACTAGAGTACGATAGAGTAGGCTAGTGTATAATAGGGTAGACTCGAATACAGCTGAGTAGAGCCGAATGGAGTCGAAATGAGAGGAATCACGTCTAATCGATTCGAGTAAATTAGAGTGGTGTAGGCTAGAGTAGAGCAGAATAGTGTAGAATGGTGTGGAATAAATAGAATGGAGTAGAATGGAGTCAAATAGAGACAAAAAGAGTAGAGAAGAGTCGAATAGAGCAGAATAGGGCCGAAAGAGGCGGAATTGAGCAGCATCGAAGCAATTTAAGCCAAACGAACCGAATAGAGCCAAATGGAATAGAATCGAGCTGATTCAAGCTTAATCACGTCGAATCCCGTTCAATGCATCCAATGCAATCCAAACGTCTAGATTAGAGAAGGGGAGAGGAGGGTGGAATAGAATAGAATAGAGTAGAGTAGACTAGAAGAGATTAGAACAGAATAGAAGGAATAGAATAGAGTAGAAAAGAGTAGGGTCGAATAGACTCGAATAGAGTCGATTAGAGACGAATAGGCCAAATAGAGACGAATAGAGAAAACAGAGCTGAATGGAGCCGAATAGAGACGTAAAGGAGCCATATAGAGCCGATTCGCACCTAATCGAGCTGAATCAAGCAGAATCACGCCGACTGTCACTGAATAGCGTCGAATCACATCGAATCACGTCGAATCGCATCAAATCACATCGTTTTGTGTCGGACCGGGTCGAATCGCTTCGGATCGCATCGGATTGCATCGAATGTCGTCGAATCACGACGAATCACGCCCCATCACGTCCAATAACTTCGAATTGCGTCCAATCTCCTAGAATTCTGCTGAATCACGTCGAATCGTATGGAATCTCGCCTAATCTCTTTGAATCCCGTCAAATGCCTTCGGACCTTGTCGAATCCCGTCAAATCCTGTCCAATCGCGTCGAAGTGAATCGAATTGAATCAAATAGATTCAAGTAGGGTGGGTTTGGGTGGGGTGCAGTAGGGTTGGGTAGGGTAGGATAGAACAGAGTCCAACAGAATAGGAGAGAACAGAACAGAAGAGAAAGAATCCAGCAGAATAGAATAGAGTAGAAAAGAGTCAGATAGTGCAGAACATAGCCGAATGGAGACAAAACAAGATGAATCGCGTTGAATCGCTTCGAATCGGGTCAAATCGAATCCATTCGAATAGATTAGGGTAGGGAAGGGTAGACGAGAATAGAGGAGAAGAGTGCAGAATGGTGTGGAATGGATTAGAACGGAGCCGACTCGAGACGAATAGAGTAGAAAAGAGTCGAATAGAGCATAGTTGGGCCGAATAGGGCCAAAGAAGGCCTAATCGAGCAGAATCCAGCAGAATCGATGCCATTGGAGCTGAATGGAGCAAAATGGAGCCCAATCGAATCGACTCGAAGCGAATTGATCTGATTCAAGCCTAATCGGGTGGAATGGCGTGAAAATGCGATGACTCGAACAGAATCAAAGATTAGAGAAGGGGAGGGGAGCGGCTGGGAGGGTAGAACAGAATAGAATAGAACAGTACATAATAGAAGGAAGAGAAGATAGCACAGTACGGTAGAGCAGAGAAGAGTAGAGTCGAATAGAGTGAAATAGTGCAGAATAGAGCTGAATAGAGCCAATTCTAGCCGAATCGAGCCCAATGGAAACAAAACGTGATGAATCGCGTCGAATAGCGTCCAATCGAATCCATTAGAATAGATTAGAGTAGGGTAGGGTAGAACAGAATAGAGTAGAATGGAGTCGAATGGAGTTGCATAGAGAAAACTAGAGTAGAAAAGAGTCGAATCGAGCCGAATAAGGCTGAACCAAGTCGAATTGAGTTGAAACAAGCTGAATCGAAGCGATTCAAGCTGAATCGAGCTGATGGTGCCGAATGAGCCGATTCAAGCCTCATCGCGTCCAATCACATTGAAATGCTTTGAATCGAATCCAATTGAATAGATTCGAAAAGGTTAGGGTAGGGTGGTTTTTGCTAGGGTAGACTAGGGTAGACGAAAGTAGACTAGAGTAGAGTAGACAAGAGAAGTCTAGACTAGTAGCCTAGACAAGACAGCTGGACTAGTCAGACTAGTGGTATAGATCAGTAGGCTAGACAACTAGCCTTGAAGAGTACCCTTGCCCTGACAAGTCCCCTAAATTCTGAATCTGAACTAGTCCCCTTGCCTTAACTAGTATCCTGAACTAGTAGCCTTGTCTGAACTAGTACCCTTAACTAGTGGCCTTGCCTTAAGTAATAGTCTTAATGTCTGCCCTTGCCTTACCAGTACCCTGAACTAGTAGCCCTGCCTTAACTAGTACCCTGGCCTTCACCAGTAGCCTTCACTAGTACCCTGGCCTTCACTAGTAGCCTTGCCTCAACTAGTACCCTTCACTAGTACCCTCGCATTAACTAGTTGTCTTAACTAGTACCTGGCCTTCTCAGTCCCCATAAGTCCTACCCTGGCCTTAACCAGCTGCCTTAACTGGTACCCTGGTCTTAAGTAGTAGTATTCACTTGTACCCTTGAATCCACTGGTAGCCTAAACTAGTCGTCTTGCCTTAAGTAGTAGCCTTCGCTTGGACCTTGCCTTAACTAGTATCCTTAACTAGTACCTGTGCCTTAACTAGTACAGCGGCCATAACGAATAGCCTGAACTAGTAGCCTTGTCTGAATTAGTACCCGGAACTAGTAGCCTTGCTTTAAGTAATAGTCTTAACGTCTGCCCTTGCCTTCCTAGTACCCTTAACTAGTAGCCAAGCCTTCACTACTACCCCTAACTAGTAGCCTTGCCTTAACTAGTAGCCTTGACTAAACCAGTTGCCTTAACTAGGACCCTGGCCTTAACTAGAAGTATCAACTTGTAAACTTGCATCAGAGTAGCCTTAACTAGTACTCTTGCCTTAAGTAGTGGGCTGAACTAGTACTCGTGCCTTAGCTAGTACTCTTAACTAGTACAGTGCCCCTAACTCGTATCCTGAACTAGTAGCCTTCTCTTAACTAGTACCCTTAACTAGTAGCCTTGCCTTCACTGGTACCCTGGCCTTCTCCAGTAGCCTTAACTCAGACCCTGGCCTTCACTGGCAGCCTTAAGTAGTACCCTTAACTAGTACCCTCGCATTCACTAGTAGCCTGAACTAGTACCCTGGCCGTATCAGTACCCAGAACTACTACCCTTGCCGTAGCCAGTTGCCTTAAGTAGTACCCTGGCCTTAACTAGTAGTATTCACTTGTATTCTTGCATCAACTAGTAGCCTTAACTAGGACTCTTGCCTTAAGCAGTGGCCTGAATTTGTACCTTGCCTTAACTAGCAGCCTTAACTAGCACCCGTGCCTTTACTAGTACTCTTAACTAGTACAGTGGCCCTAACTAGTAGCCTGAACTAGTCCCCTTGCCTTAGGTAGTCCCTTTTCCAAGCTAGTACCCTTCTTGAGTACCCCTTTTTTTATGGAGTAGGGTATGGTCCAGTAGGGTGTCATAAGGTAGGGTAGCATACGGTAGAACAGAGAAAACAGAATCCAATAGAATAGAAGAGGATAAGTCAGGATAGCTTAGTTTCGTGTAGGGTATGGTAGAGTAGCATAGGAAGGAATAGAGAAAAGAGAAAACGAGAATCCAATACAACAGAATCGAAAAGAAGAGACTAGATGAGGAAAGACTAGGGCGGGATAGGGTTCTGTCGAATAGAAGAGCGTAGAATGGTGTGGAATGGAGTCAAATGCAGTCAAACCGAGATGAATAGACGAGAAAAGAGTTGAATAGAGCGGAATAGCACCGAATAGGGACATATAGGGCTGAGTCGAGCCCAATCGAGCCCAATCGAGCCCGATCAAGTCAAATCGACCAGATTCGAGCTGAATGGAGCCGAATGGAGCTGGAATGAGCCAAATAGAGACACAGAAAATGAGCCAAGCTAGATCGAGCCAAATCGCACCTAATCGCATCCTATTGCATCGAATCTCGTCGAAGTCCATCCAATCCCACCAAAACCCATTGAATCTCATGAAATCTCACCGAATCCCGTCCAATTGTGTCCAATCGGGTCGAATCGAATGCAATCGAATTCAATAGAACAGCTTAGAGTAGTGTAGGTTAGGCTGGGATTCAATAGGGTAGGGCAGAGAGGAATAGACTAGAGAAGCATAGAGTAGAAGAGAAGAGAATACAAAGAGTAGAATGGAGTAGAGTGGAGTAGAGTAGACTAGTCAGAGTCGAGTAGTGCAGAATAGAGATGAATAGATCCAATTCGAGCTGAATCGAGTCGAATGGAGAGGAAATGAGACAAATCTCCATGAATCGAATAGATTAGAGTAGAGTAGGGTGGGGGAGAAGAGAATAGAATAGTGTAGAATGGAGTCGAACAGAGTAGAATGGTGTGGAATGGAGTCGAATGGAGCCAAATAGAGACGAATAAAGTAGAAAAGAGTTGAATAGAGCTGAACAGGGCCGGATACGTTTGGATCGAGCCTAATGATGCTGAGTCGAGCAGAATCGAGCGAAATTGTCCCGATTCAAGCCAAATCGAGCTAAATCAAGCCAATTCAAGCCTAATCCCATGGAATCGCCTTGAAAGGCATTGAATCGGATCGAATCGATTAGAGTAGAGGAGGGTAGAGTAGGAGGGGTTAGACTAGAACAGAACAGAACACAAGAGAAAGAATCGAATAGAATGAAGTAGAGACGAGTACAGTAGAATAGAGTCCAATAGAGTTGAATAGAGCCAAAGAGAGCTGAATGCAGCCGAATCCACCAAATTCGAGGTGAATCGAGAAGAATCATGTCGAATGGCGTTGAAAAGTGTCGAATCCAATCCAATAGTTTAGTGTAGGGCAGGTAAGATGAGGGGAGGGGAGGGTAGAAAAGAATAGATTAGAATAGACCAGAAAGAATAGAGAAGAGTAGACTAGAGTCAAATAGAGTCAAATCCTGCCGAAATGAGCCGAATAGAGAGGAAAAGGGCCAAGTCCAACCGAATCGAGTTGAATTCGCACAAAAAGGAGCTGATTCGAGCCGATAGGACCTGAATCAGGTCGAATCCCGTTCAAGTCTGTTGAATAGAATAGAACAGATTGCAGTAGGCTAAGTTAGAGTAGGGTAGGATAGACCAAAATGCAGTAGAACAGAACAGGAGAGAAGAGAACTGAAAGACTAGAATAGGGTCGAGTAGTGCAGAGTCTAGAAGAATAGAGTTGAATATTGCCGACTAGAGCAAAATAGAGCCCAAAAGACCCAACGTGATAGAAATCAAGATGAATGGCGCCGAATCCCGCGGAATCATGCTGGATCGCGTCGAATCCCGTTGAATTGCATTGAATCCCATCCATTCAAGTCCAATCCAATCGAATCGATTAGAATAGACTAGAGAAGGGTAGAGTACAAGACAATAGAATAGAGAAGAATACAGTCGGATGGAGTAGAATGGTGTAGAATGGAGTTGAAAAGAGATAATAGAGTTGAGTAGACTCATAGAGCCATATAGAGTTGAATAGAGCCTATTCAAGCTGAATAGAACTGACCAGGGCGAAATGGAGCCGATTAGAACTGAATCGAACCGATTAGAGCCCAAGAGGGATGAATGGAGTGCAACGGAGCCGATTGGAGCCGAATCGCATCGAAATGCGTGGAATCGAATCCAGTGGAATAGATTAGAGTAGGGTTGGTTAAAATAGAGTAGAAGAGAATTGAACACAGTAAAAGAGAATAAAAAGAATACAAGAGAATCGAGTCCAAAAGGTTAGAGCAGAGCAGAATAGTGTAGAGCAGAACAGAGTCGAATAGAGTCTAAGCGAGCCAAATGGAGAAGAAACAAGGCAAATCGCGTTGAATCCCCTCGAACCAATTCCAGTCAATTAGGGTAGGGTAGAGTAAAATAGTGTTGAGTGGAGTAGAATGCTGTGCAACGCAATCGAATGGAGTCGAAAGGAGTAGAAAAGAGCCGAATAGAGCCGAATAGTGCTGAAGAGGGCCGAAGAGGGCCGAATCGAGCTGAATTGAGCCAAATCCAGTAAATCGAGCCTAATGGAGCCGAATTGAGCCGAATCCAGTTGAATCGACACCCTTCGAGCCAAATGGAGCCGAATGGACATGAATCGAACCAATTCGACCTGAATCGTGTCCAAATTCATGGAATCGAATTGAACAGATTAGAGTAGGGGAGGTTCGGGTATGGCAGGGTGGAATAGAGTAGAGTAGCATAGAATAAAACAGAAGAGAATAGAAGAGAACAGAACAATACAGAACGAATACAGAAAACAGTAGGCTAGAGTAGCGTAGAGGGAAACAGAGTAGAGTAGAATAGATTCGAACGGAGCTAAATAGAGCCAAACTGAGCCGAATCGTGTCCAAATGGGTTGAATCCAATCCAATCCAACGGATTAGAATAGAGTAGAGTTGGGTAGCATAGGGTAGGGTAGAATAGAGTAGACTAGAACAGAACAGAATAGGAAGAATAAAGAAAATAAAGAAGAGTAGACTAGAGTACGATAGAGTAGGCTAGTGTATAATAGGGTAGACTCGAATACAGCTGAGTAGAGCCGAATGGAGTCGAAATGAGAGGAATCACGTCTAATCGATTCGAGTAAATTAGAGTGGTGTAGGCTAGAGTAGAGCAGAATAGTGTAGAATGGTGTGGAATAAATAGAATGGAGTAGAATGGAGTCAAATAGAGACAAAAAGAGTAGAGAAGAGTCGAATAGAGCAGAATAGGGCCGAAAGAGGCGGAATTGAGCAGCATCGAAGCAATTCAAGCCAAACGAACCGAATAGAGCCAAATGGAATAGAATCGAGCTGATTCAAGCTTAATCACGTCGAATCCCGTTCAATGCATCCAATGCAATCCAAACGTCTAGATTAGAGAAGGGGAGAGGAGGGTGGAATAGAATAGAATAGAGTAGAGTAGACTAGAAGAGATTAGAACAGAATAGAAGGAATAGAATAGAGTAGAAAAGAGTAGGATCGAATAGACTCGAATAGAGTCGATTAGAGACGAATAGGCCAAATAGAGACGAATAGAGAAAACAGAGCTGAATGGAGCCGAATAGAGACGTAAAGGAGCCATATAGAGCCGATTCGCACCTAATCGAGCTGAATCAAGCAGAATCACGCCGACTGTCACTGAATAGCGTCGAATCACATCGAATCACGTCGAATCGCATCAAATCACATCGTTTTGTGTCGGACCGGGTCGAATCGCTTCGGATCGCATCGGATTGCATCGAATGTCGTCGAATCACGACGAATCACGCCCCATCACGTCCAATAACTTCGAATTGCGTCCAATCTCCTAGAATTCTGCTGAATCACGTCGAATCGTATGGAATCTCGCCTAATCTCTTTGAATCCCGTCAAATGCCTTCGGACCTTGTCGAATCCCGTCAAATCCTGTCCAATCGCGTCGAAGTGAATCGAATTGAATCAAATAGATTCAAGTAGGGTGGGTTTGGGTGGGGTGCAGTAGGGTTGGGTAGGGTAGGATAGAACAGAGTCCAACAGAATAGGAGAGAACAGAACAGAAGAGAAAGAATCCAGCAGAATAGAATAGAGTAGAAAAGAGTCAGATAGTGCAGAACATAGCCGAATGGAGACAAAACAAGATGAATCGCGTTGAATCGCTTCGAATCGGGTCAAATCGAATCCATTCGAATAGATTAGGGTAGGGAAGGGTAGACGAGAATAGAGGAGAAGAGTGCAGAATGGTGTGGAATGGATTAGAACGGAGCCGACTCGAGACGAATAGAGTAGAAAAGAGTCGAATAGAGCATAGTTGGGCCGAATAGGGCCAAAGAAGGCCTAATCGAGCAGAATCCAGCAGAATCGATGCCATTGGAGCTGAATGGAGCAAAATGGAGCCCAATCGAACCGACTCGAAGCGAATTGATCTGATTCAAGCCTAATCGGGTGGAATGGCGTGAAAATGCGATGACTCGAACAGAATCAAAGATTAGAGAAGGGGAGGGGAGCGGCCGGGAGGGTAGAACAGAATAGAATAGAACAGTACATAATAGAAGGAAGAGAAGATAGCACAGTACGGTAGAGCAGAGAAGAGTAGAGTCGAATAGAGTGAAATAGTGCAGAATAGAGCTGAATAGAGCCAATTCTAGCCGAATCGAGCCCAATGGAAACAAAACGTGATGAATCGCGTCGAATAGCGTCCAATCGAATCCATTAGAATAGATTAGAGTAGGGTAGGGTAGAACAGAAGAGAGTAGAATGGAGTCGAATGGAGTTGCATAGAGAAAACTAGAGTAGAAAAGAGTCGAATCGAGCCGAATAAGGCTGAACCAAGTCGAATTGAGTTGAAACAAGCTGAATCGAAGCGATTCAAGCTGAATCGAGCTGATGGTGCCGAATGAGCCGATTCAAGCCTCATCGCGTCCAATCACATTGAAATGCTTTGAATCGAATCCAATTGAATAGATTCGAAAAGGTTAGGGTAGGGTGGTTTTTGCTAGGGTAGACTAGGGTAGACGAAAGTAGACTAGAGTAGAGTAGACAAGAGAAGTCTAGACTAGTAGCCTAGACAAGACAGCTGGACTAGTCAGACTAGTGGTATAGATCAGTAGGCTAGACAACTAGCCTTGAAGAGTACCCTTGCCCTGACAAGTCCCCTAAATTCTGAATCTGAACTAGTCCCCTTGCCTTAACTAGTATCCTGAACTAGTAGCCTTGTCTGAACTAGTACCCTTAACTAGTGGCCTTGCCTTAAGTAATAGTCTTAATGTCTGCCCTTGCCTTACCAGTACCCTGAACTAGTAGCCCTGCCTTAACTAGTACTCTGGCCTTCACCAGTAGCCTTCACTAGTACCCTGGCCTTCACTAGTAGCCTTGCCTCAACTAGTACCCTTCACTAGTACCCTCGCATTAACTAGTTGTCTTAACTAGTACCTGGCCTTCTCAGTCCCCATAAGTCCTACCCTGGCCTTAACCAGCTGCCTTAACTGGTACCCTGGTCTTAACTAGTAGTATTCACTTGTACCCTTGAATCCACTGGTAGCCTAAACTAGTCGTCTTGCCTTAAGTAGTAGCCTTCGCTTGGACCTTGCCTTAACTAGTATCCTTAACTAGTACCTGTGCCTTAACTAGTACAGCGGCCATAACGAATAGCCTGAACTAGTAGCCTTGTCTGAATTAGTACCCGGAACTAGTAGCCTTGCTTTAAGTAATAGTCTTAACGTCTGCCCTTGCCTTCCTAGTACCCTTAACTAGTAGCCAAGCCTTCACTACTACCCCTAACTAGTAGCCTTGCCTTAACTAGTAGCCTTGCCTTAACCAGTTGCCTTAACTAGGACCCTGGCCTTAACTAGAAGTATCAACTTGTAAACTTGCATCAGAGTAGCCTTAACTAGTACTCTTGCCTTAAGTAGTGGGCTGAACTAGTACTCGTGCCTTAGCTAGTACTCTTAACTAGTACAGTGCCCCTAACTCGTATCCTGAACTAGTAGCCTTCTCTTAACTAGTACCCTTAACTAGTAGCCTTGCCTTCACTGGTACCCTGGCCTTCTCCAGTAGCCTTAACTCAGACCCTGGCCTTCACTGGCAGCCTTAAGTAGTACCCTTAACTAGTACCCTCGCATTCACTAGTAGCCTGAACTAGTACCCTGGCCGTATCAGTACCCAGAACTACTACCCTTGCCGTAGCCAGTTGCCTTAAGTAGTACCCTGGCCTTAACTAGTAGTATTCACTTGTATTCTTGCATCAACTAGTAGCCTTAACTAGGACTCTTGCCTTAAGCAGTGGCCTGAATTTGTACCTTGCCTTAACTAGCAGCCTTAACTAGCACCCGTGCCTTTACTAGTACTCTTAACTAGTACAGTGGCCCTAACTAGTAGCCTGAACTAGTCCCCTTGCCTTAGGTAGTCCCTTTTCCAAACTAGTACCCTTCTTGAGTACCCCTTTTTTTATGGAGTAGGGTATGGTCCAGTAGGGTGTCATAAGGTAGGGTAGCATACGGTAGAACAGAGAAAACAGAATCCAATAGAATAGAAGAGGATAAGTCAGGATAGCTTAGTTTCGTGTAGGGTATGGTAGAGTAGCATAGGAAGGAATAGAGAAAAGAGAAAACGAGAATCCAATACAACAGAATCGAAAAGAAGAGACTAGATGAGGAAAGACTAGGGCGGGATAGGGTTCTGTCGAATAGAAGAGCGTAGAATGGTGTGGAATGGAGTCAAATGCAGTCAAACCTAGATGAATAGACGAGAAAAGAGTTGAATAGAGCGGAATAGCACCGAATAGGGACATATAGGGCTGAGTCGAGCCCAATCGAGCCCAATCGAGCCCGATCAAGTCAAATCGACCAGATTCGAGCTGAATGGAGCCGAATGGAGCTGGAATGAGCCAAATAGAGACACAGAAAATGAGCCAAGCTAGATCGAGCCAAATCGCACCTAATCGCATCCTATTGCATCGAATCTCGTCGAAGTCCATCCAATCCCACCAAAACCCATTGAATCTCATGAAATCTCACCGAATCCCGTCCAATTGTGTCCAATCGGGTCGAATCGAATGCAATCGAATTCAATAGAACAGCTTAGAGTAGTGTAGGTTAGGCTGGGATTCAATAGGGTAGGGCAGAGAGGAATAGACTAGAGAAGCATAGAGTAGAAGAGAAGAGAATACAAAGAGTAGAATGGAGTAGAGTGGAGTAGAGTAGACTAGTCAGAGTCGAGTAGTGCAGAATAGAGATGAATAGATCCAATTCGAGCTGAATCGAGTCGAATGGAGAGGAAATGAGACAAATCTCCATGAATCGAATAGATTAGAGTAGAGTAGGGTGGGGGAGAAGAGAATAGAATAGTGTAGAATGGAGTCGAACAGAGTAGAATGGTGTGGAATGGAGTCGAATGGAGCCAAATAGAGACGAATAAAGTAGAAAAGAGTTGAATAGAGCTGAACAGGGCCGGATACGTTTGGATCGAGCCTAATGATGCTGAGTCGAGCAGAATCGAGCGAAATTGTCCCGATTCAAGCCAAATCGAGCTAAATCAAGCCAATTCAAGCCTAATCCCATGGAATCGCCTTGAAAGGCATTGAATCGGATCGAATCGATTAGAGTAGAGGAGGGTAGAGTAGGAGGGGTTAGACTAGAACAGAACAGAACACAAGAGAAAGAATCGAATAGAATGAAGTAGAGACGAGTACAGTAGAATAGAGTCCAATAGAGTTGAATAGAGCCAAAGAGAGCTGAATGCAGCCGAATCCACCAAATTCGAGGTGAATCGAGAAGAATCATGTCGAATGGCGTTGAAAAGTGTCGAATCCAATCCAATAGTTTAGTGTAGGGCAGGTAAGATGAGGGGAGGGGAGGGTAGAAAAGAATAGATTAGAATAGACCAGAAAGAATAGAGAAGAGTAGACTAGAGTCAAATAGAGTCAAATCCTGCCGAAATGAGCCGAATAGAGAGGAAAAGGGCCAAGTCCAACCGAATCGAGTTGAATTCGCACAAAAAGGAGCTGATTCGAGCCGATAGGACCTGAATCAGGTCGAATCCCGTTCAAGTCTGTTGAATAGAATAGAACAGATTGCAGTAGGCTAAGTTAGAGTAGGGTAGGATAGACCAAAATGCAGTAGAACAGAACAGGAGAGAAGAGAACTGAAAGACTAGAATAGGGTCGAGTAGTGCAGAGTCTAGAAGAATAGAGTTGAATATTGCCGACTAGAGCAAAATAGAGCCCAAAAGACCCAACGTGATAGAAATCAAGATGAATGGCGCCGAATCCCGCGGAATCATGCTGGATCGCGTCGAATCCCGTTGAATTGCATTGAATCCCATCCATTCAAGTCCAATCCAATCGAATCGATTAGAATAGACTAGAGAAGGGTAGAGTACAAGACAATAGAATAGAGAAGAATACAGTCGGATGGAGTAGAATGGTGTAGAATGGAGTTGAAAAGAGATAATAGAGTTGAGTAGACTCATAGAGCCATATAGAGTTGAATAGAGCCTATTCAAGCTGAATAGAACTGACCAGGGCGAAATGGAGCCGATTAGAACTGAATCGAACCGATTAGAGCCCAAGAGGGATGAATGGAGTGCAACGGAGCCGATTGGAGCCGAATCGCATCGAAATGCGTGGAATCGAATCCAGTGGAATAGATTAGAGTAGGGTTGGTTAAAATAGAGTAGAAGAGAATTGAACACAGTAAAAGAGAATAAAAAGAATACAAGAGAATCGAGCCCAAAAGGTTAGAGCAGAGCAGAATAGTGTAGAGCAGAACAGAGTCGAATAGAGTCTAAGCGAGCCAAATGGAGAAGAAACAAGGCAAATCGCGTTGAATCCCCTCGAACCAATTCCAGTCAATTAGGGTAGGGTAGAGTAAAATAGTGTTGAGTGGAGTAGAATGCTGTGCAACGCAATCGAATGGAGTCGAAAGGAGTAGAAAAGAGCCGAATAGAGCCGAATAGTGCTGAAGAGGGCCGAAGAGGGCCGAATCGAGCTGAATTGAGCCAAATCCAGTAAATCGAGCCTAATGGAGCCGAATTGAGCCGAATCCAGTTGAATCGACACCCTTCGAGCCAAATGGAGCCGAATGGACATGAATCGAACCAATTCGACCTGAATCGTGTCCAAATTCATGGAATCGAATTGAACAGATTAGAGTAGGGGAGGTTCGGGTATGGCAGGGTGGAATAGAGTAGAGTAGCATAGAATAAAACAGAAGAGAATAGAAGAGAACAGAACAATACAGAACGAATACAGAAAACAGTAGGCTAGAGTAGCGTAGAGGGAAACAGAGTAGAGTAGAATAGATTCGAACGGAGCTAAATAGAGCCAAACTGAGCCGAATCGTGTCCAAATGGGTTGAATCCAATCCAATCCAACGGATTAGAATAGAGTAGAGTTGGGTAGCATAGGGTAGGGTAGAATAGAGTAGACTAGAACAGAACAGAATAGGAAGAATAAAGAAAATAAAGAAGAGTAGACTAGAGTACGATAGAGTAGGCTAGTGTATAATAGGGTAGACTCGAATACAGCTGAGTAGAGCCGAATGGAGTCGAAATGAGAGGAATCACGTCTAATCGATTCGAGTAAATTAGAGTGGTGTAGGCTAGAGTAGAGCAGAATAGTGTAGAATGGTGTGGAATAAATAGAATGGAGTAGAATGGAGTCAAATAGAGACAAAAAGAGTAGAGAAGAGTCGAATAGAGCAGAATAGGGCCGAAAGAGGCGGAATTGAGCAGCATCGAAGCAATTCAAGCCAAACGAACCGAATAGAGCCAAATGGAATAGAATCGAGCTGATTCAAGCTTAATCACGTCGAATCCCGTTCAATGCATCCAATGCAATCCAAACGTCTAGATTAGAGAAGGGGAGAGGAGGGTGGAATAGAATAGAATAGAATAGAGTAGAGTAGACTAGAAGAGATTAGAACAGAATAGAAGGAATAGAATAGAGTAGAAAAGAGTAGGGTCGAATAGACTCGAATAGAGTCGATTAGAGACGAATAGGCCAAATAGAGACGAATAGAGAAAACAGAGCTGAATGGAGCCGAATAGAGACGTAAAGGAGCCATATAGAGCCGATTCGCACCTAATCGAGCTGAATCAAGCAGAATCACGCCGACTGTCACTGAATAGCGTCGAATCACATCGAATCACGTCGAATCGCATCAAATCACATCGTTTTGTGTCGGACCGGGTCGAATCGCTTCGGATCGCATCGGATTGCATCGAATGTCGTCGAATCACGACGAATCACGCCCCATCACGTCCAATAACTTCGAATTGCGTCCAATCTCCTAGAATTCTGCTGAATCACGTCGAATCGTATGGAATCTCGCCTAATCTCTTTGAATCCCGTCAAATGCCTTCGGACCTTGTCGAATCCCGTCAAATCCTGTCCAATCGCGTCGAAGTGAATCGAATTGAATCAAATAGATTCAAGTAGGGTGGGTTTGGGTGGGGTGCAGTAGGGTTGGGTAGGGTAGGATAGAACAGAGTCCAACAGAATAGGAGAGAACAGAACAGAAGAGAAAGAATCCAGCAGAATAGAATAGAGTAGAAAAGAGTCAGATAGTGCAGAACATAGCCGAATGGAGACAAAACAAGATGAATCGCGTTGAATCGCTTCGAATCGGGTCAAATCGAATCCATTCGAATAGATTAGGGTAGGGAAGGGTAGACGAGAATAGAGGAGAAGAGTGCAGAATGGTGTGGAATGGATTAGAACGGAGCCGACTCGAGACGAATAGAGTAGAAAAGAGTCGAATAGAGCATAGTTGGGCCGAATAGGGCCAAAGAAGGCCTAATCGAGCAGAATCCAGCAGAATCGATGCCATTGGAGCTGAATGGAGCAAAATGGAGCCCAATCGAACCGACTCGAAGCGAATTGATCTGATTCAAGCCTAATCGGGTGGAATGGCGTGAAAATGCGATGACTCGAACAGAATCAAAGATTAGAGAAGGGGAGGGGAGCGGCCGGGAGGGTAGAACAGAATAGAATAGAACAGTACATAATAGAAGGAAGAGAAGATAGCACAGTACGGTAGAGCAGAGAAGAGTAGAGTCGAATAGAGTGAAATAGTGCAGAATAGAGCTGAATAGAGCCAATTCTAGCCGAATCGAGCCCAATGGAAACAAAACGTGATGAATCGCGTCGAATAGCGTCCAATCGAATCCATTAGAATAGATTAGAGTAGGGTAGGGTAGAACAGAAGAGAGTAGAATGGAGTCGAATGGAGTTGCATAGAGAAAACTAGAGTAGAAAAGAGTCGAATCGAGCCGAATAAGGCTGAACCAAGTCGAATTGAGTTGAAACAAGCTGAATCGAAGCGATTCAAGCTGAATCGAGCTGATGGTGCCGAATGAGCCGATTCAAGCCTCATCGCGTCCAATCACATTGAAATGCTTTGAATCGAATCCAATTGAATAGATTCGAAAAGGTTAGGGTAGGGTGGTTTTTGCTAGGGTAGACTAGGGTAGACGAAAGTAGACTAGAGTAGAGTAGACAAGAGAAGTCTAGACTAGTAGCCTAGACAAGACAGCTGGACTAGTCAGACTAGTGGTATAGATCAGTAGGCTAGACAACTAGCCTTGAAGAGTACCCTTGCCCTGACAAGTCCCCTAAATTCTGAATCTGAACTAGTCCCCTTGCCTTAACTAGTATCCTGAACTAGTAGCCTTGTCTGAACTAGTACCCTTAACTAGTGGCCTTGCCTTAAGTAATAGTCTTAATGTCTGCCCTTGCCTTACCAGTACCCTGAACTAGTAGCCCTGCCTTAACTAGTACTCTGGCCTTCACCAGTAGCCTTCACTAGTACCCTGGCCTTCACTAGTAGCCTTGCCTCAACTAGTACCCTTCACTAGTACCCTCGCATTAACTAGTTGTCTTAACTAGTACCTGGCCTTCTCAGTCCCCATAAGTCCTACCCTGGCCTTAACCAGCTGCCTTAACTGGTACCCTGGTCTTAACTAGTAGTATTCACTTGTACCCTTGAATCCACTGGTAGCCTAAACTAGTCGTCTTGCCTTAAGTAGTAGCCTTCGCTTGGACCTTGCCTTAACTAGTATCCTTAACTAGTACCTGTGCCTTAACTAGTACAGCGGCCATAACGAATAGCCTGAACTAGTAGCCTTGTCTGAATTAGTACCCGGAACTAGTAGCCTTGCTTTAAGTAATAGTCTTAACGTCTGCCCTTGCCTTCCTAGTACCCTTAACTAGTAGCCAAGCCTTCACTACTACCCCTAACTAGTAGCCTTGCCTTAACTAGTAGCCTTGCCTTAACCAGTTGCCTTAACTAGGACCCTGGCCTTAACTAGAAGTATCAACTTGTAAACTTGCATCAGAGTAGCCTTAACTAGTACTCTTGCCTTAAGTAGTGGGCTGAACTAGTACTCGTGCCTTAGCTAGTACTCTTAACTAGTACAGTGCCCCTAACTCGTATCCTGAACTAGTAGCCTTCTCTTAACTAGTACCCTTAACTAGTAGCCTTGCCTTCACTGGTACCCTGGCCTTCTCCAGTAGCCTTAACTCAGACCCTGGCCTTCACTGGCAGCCTTAAGTAGTACCCTTAACTAGTACCCTCGCATTCACTAGTAGCCTGAACTAGTACCCTGGCCGTATCAGTACCCAGAACTACTACCCTTGCCGTAGCCAGTTGCCTTAAGTAGTACCCTGGCCTTAACTAGTAGTATTCACTTGTATTCTTGCATCAACTAGTAGCCTTAACTAGGACTCTTGCCTTAAGCAGTGGCCTGAATTTGTACCTTGCCTTAACTAGCAGCCTTAACTAGCACCCGTGCCTTTACTAGTACTCTTAACTAGTACAGTGGCCCTAACTAGTAGCCTGAACTAGTCCCCTTGCCTTAGGTAGTCCCTTTTCCAAACTAGTACCCTTCTTGAGTACCCCTTTTTTTATGGAGTAGGGTATGGTCCAGTAGGGTGTCATAAGGTAGGGTAGCATACGGTAGAACAGAGAAAACAGAATCCAATAGAATAGAAGAGGATAAGTCAGGATAGCTTAGTTTCGTGTAGGGTATGGTAGAGTAGCATAGGAAGGAATAGAGAAAAGAGAAAACGAGAATCCAATACAACAGAATCGAAAAGAAGAGACTAGATGAGGAAAGACTAGGGCGGGATAGGGTTCTGTCGAATAGAAGAGCGTAGAATGGTGTGGAATGGAGTCAAATGCAGTCAAACCGAGATGAATAGACGAGAAAAGAGTTGAATAGAGCGGAATAGCACCGAATAGGGACATATAGGGCTGAGTCGAGCCCAATCGAGCCCAATCGAGCCCGATCAAGTCAAATCGACCAGATTCGAGCTGAATGGAGCCGAATGGAGCTGGAATGAGCCAAATAGAGACACAGAAAATGAGCCAAGCTAGATCGAGCCAAATCGCACCTAATCGCATCCTATTGCATCGAATCTCGTCGAAGTCCATCCAATCCCACCAAAACCCATTGAATCTCATGAAATCTCACCGAATCCCGTCCAATTGTGTCCAATCGGGTCGAATCGAATGCAATCGAATTCAATAGAACAGCTTAGAGTAGTGTAGGTTAGGCTGGGATTCAATAGGGTAGGGCAGAGAGGAATAGACTAGAGAAGCATAGAGTAGAAGAGAAGAGAATACAAAGAGTAGAATGGAGTAGAGTGGAGTAGAGTAGACTAGTCAGAGTCGAGTAGTGCAGAATAGAGATGAATAGATCCAATTCGAGCTGAATCGAGTCGAATGGAGAGGAAATGAGACAAATCTCCATGAATCGAATAGATTAGAGTAGAGTAGGGTGGGGGAGAAGAGAATAGAATAGTGTAGAATGGAGTCGAACAGAGTAGAATGGTGTGGAATGGAGTCGAATGGAGCCAAATAGAGACGAATAAAGTAGAAAAGAGTTGAATAGAGCTGAACAGGGCCGGATACGTTTGGATCGAGCCTAATGATGCTGAGTCGAGCAGAATCGAGCGAAATTGTCCCGATTCAAGCCAAATCGAGCTAAATCAAGCCAATTCAAGCCTAATCCCATGGAATCGCCTTGAAAGGCATTGAATCGGATCGAATCGATTAGAGTAGAGGAGGGTAGAGTAGGAGGGGTTAGACTAGAACAGAACAGAACACAAGAGAAAGAATCGAATAGAATGAAGTAGAGACGAGTACAGTAGAATAGAGTCCAATAGAGTTGAATAGAGCCAAAGAGAGCTGAATGCAGCCGAATCCACCAAATTCGAGGTGAATCGAGAAGAATCATGTCGAATGGCGTTGAAAAGTGTCGAATCCAATCCAATAGTTTAGTGTAGGGCAGGTAAGATGAGGGGAGGGGAGGGTAGAAAAGAATAGATTAGAATAGACCAGAAAGAATAGAGAAGAGTAGACTAGAGTCAAATAGAGTCAAATCCTGCCGAAATGAGCCGAATAGAGAGGAAAAGGGCCAAGTCCAACCGAATCGAGTTGAATTCGCACAAAAAGGAGCTGATTCGAGCCGATAGGACCTGAATCAGGTCGAATCCCGTTCAAGTCTGTTGAATAGAATAGAACAGATTGCAGTAGGCTAAGTTAGAGTAGGGTAGGATAGACCAAAATGCAGTAGAACAGAACAGGAGAGAAGAGAACTGAAAGACTAGAATAGGGTCGAGTAGTGCAGAGTCTAGAAGAATAGAGTTGAATATTGCCGACTAGAGCAAAATAGAGCCCAAAAGACCCAACGTGATAGAAATCAAGATGAATGGCGCCGAATCCCGCGGAATCATGCTGGATCGCGTCGAATCCCGTTGAATTGCATTGAATCCCATCCATTCAAGTCCAATCCAATCGAATCGATTAGAATAGACTAGAGAAGGGTAGAGTACAAGACAATAGAATAGAGAAGAATACAGTCGGATGGAGTAGAATGGTGTAGAATGGAGTTGAAAAGAGATAATAGAGTTGAGTAGACTCATAGAGCCATATAGAGTTGAATAGAGCCTATTCAAGCTGAATAGAACTGACCAGGGCGAAATGGAGCCGATTAGAACTGAATCGAACCGATTAGAGCCCAAGAGGGATGAATGGAGTGCAACGGAGCCGATTGGAGCCGAATCGCATCGAAATGCGTGGAATCGAATCCAGTGGAATAGATTAGAGTAGGGTTGGTTAAAATAGAGTAGAAGAGAATTGAACACAGTAAAAGAGAATAAAAAGAATACAAGAGAATCGAGTCCAAAAGGTTAGAGCAGAGCAGAATAGTGTAGAGCAGAACAGAGTCGAATAGAGTCTAAGCGAGCCAAATGGAGAAGAAACAAGGCAAATCGCGTTGAATCCCCTCGAACCAATTCCAGTCAATTAGGGTAGGGTAGAGTAAAATAGTGTTGAGTGGAGTAGAATGCTGTGCAACGCAATCGAATGGAGTCGAAAGGAGTAGAAAAGAGCCGAATAGAGCCGAATAGTGCTGAAGAGGGCCGAAGAGGGCCGAATCGAGCTGAATTGAGCCAAATCCAGTAAATCGAGCCTAATGGAGCCGAATTGAGCCGAATCCAGTTGAATCGACACCCTTCGAGCCAAATGGAGCCGAATGGACATGAATCGAACCAATTCGACCTGAATCGTGTCCAAATTCATGGAATCGAATTGAACAGATTAGAGTAGGGGAGGTTCGGGTATGGCAGGGTGGAATAGAGTAGAGTAGCATAGAATAAAACAGAAGAGAATAGAAGAGAACAGAACAATACAGAACGAATACAGAAAACAGTAGGCTAGAGTAGCGTAGAGGGAAACAGAGTAGAGTAGAATAGATTCGAACGGAGCTAAATAGAGCCAAACTGAGCCGAATCGTGTCCAAATGGGTTGAATCCAATCCAATCCAACGGATTAGAATAGAGTAGAGTTGGGTAGCATAGGGTAGGGTAGAATAGAGTAGACTAGAACAGAACAGAATAGGAAGAATAAAGAAAATAAAGAAGAGTAGACTAGAGTACGATAGAGTAGGCTAGTGTATAATAGGGTAGACTCGAATACAGCTGAGTAGAGCCGAATGGAGTCGAAATGAGAGGAATCACGTCTAATCGATTCGAGTAAATTAGAGTGGTGTAGGCTAGAGTAGAGCAGAATAGTGTAGAATGGTGTGGAATAAATAGAATGGAGTAGAATGGAGTCAAATAGAGACAAAAAGAGTAGAGAAGAGTCGAATAGAGCAGAATAGGGCCGAAAGAGGCGGAATTGAGCAGCATCGAAGCAATTCAAGCCAAACGAACCGAATAGAGCCAAATGGAATAGAATCGAGCTGATTCAAGCTTAATCACGTCGAATCCCGTTCAATGCATCCAATGCAATCCAAACGTCTAGATTAGAGAAGGGGAGAGGAGGGTGGAATAGAATAGAATAGAATAGAGTAGAGTAGACTAGAAGAGATTAGAACAGAATAGAAGGAATAGAATAGAGTAGAAAAGAGTAGGGTCGAATAGACTCGAATAGAGTCGATTAGAGACGAATAGGCCAAATAGAGACGAATAGAGAAAACAGAGCTGAATGGAGCCGAATAGAGACGTAAAGGAGCCATATAGAGCCGATTCGCACCTAATCGAGCTGAATCAAGCAGAATCACGCCGACTGTCACTGAATAGCGTCGAATCACATCGAATCACGTCGAATCGCATCAAATCACATCGTTTTGTGTCGGACCGGGTCGAATCGCTTCGGATCGCATCGGATTGCATCGAATGTCGTCGAATCACGACGAATCACGCCCCATCACGTCCAATAACTTCGAATTGCGTCCAATCTCCTAGAATTCTGCTGAATCACGTCGAATCGTATGGAATCTCGCCTAATCTCTTTGAATCCCGTCAAATGCCTTCGGACCTTGTCGAATCCCGTCAAATCCTGTCCAATCGCGTCGAAGTGAATCGAATTGAATCAAATAGATTCAAGTAGGGTGGGTTTGGGTGGGGTGCAGTAGGGTTGGGTAGGGTAGGATAGAACAGAGTCCAACAGAATAGGAGAGAACAGAACAGAAGAGAAAGAATCCAGCAGAATAGAATAGAGTAGAAAAGAGTCAGATAGTGCAGAACATAGCCGAATGGAGACAAAACAAGATGAATCGCGTTGAATCGCTTCGAATCGGGTCAAATCGAATCCATTCGAATAGATTAGGGTAGGGAAGGGTAGACGAGAATAGAGGAGAAGAGTGCAGAATGGTGTGGAATGGATTAGAACGGAGCCGACTCGAGACGAATAGAGTAGAAAAGAGTCGAATAGAGCATAGTTGGGCCGAATAGGGCCAAAGAAGGCCTAATCGAGCAGAATCCAGCAGAATCGATGCCATTGGAGCTGAATGGAGCAAAATGGAGCCCAATCGAACCGACTCGAAGCGAATTGATCTGATTCAAGCCTAATCGGGTGGAATGGCGTGAAAATGCGATGACTCGAACAGAATCAAAGATTAGAGAAGGGGAGGGGAGCGGCCGGGAGGGTAGAACAGAATAGAATAGAACAGTACATAATAGAAGGAAGAGAAGATAGCACAGTACGGTAGAGCAGAGAAGAGTAGAGTCGAATAGAGTGAAATAGTGCAGAATAGAGCTGAATAGAGCCAATTCTAGCCGAATCGAGCCCAATGGAAACAAAACGTGATGAATCGCGTCGAATAGCGTCCAATCGAATCCATTAGAATAGATTAGAGTAGGGTAGGGTAGAACAGAAGAGAGTAGAATGGAGTCGAATGGAGTTGCATAGAGAAAACTAGAGTAGAAAAGAGTCGAATCGAGCCGAATAAGGCTGAACCAAGTCGAATTGAGTTGAAACAAGCTGAATCGAAGCGATTCAAGCTGAATCGAGCTGATGGTGCCGAATGAGCCGATTCAAGCCTCATCGCGTCCAATCACATTGAAATGCTTTGAATCGAATCCAATTGAATAGATTCGAAAAGGTTAGGGTAGGGTGGTTTTTGCTAGGGTAGACTAGGGTAGACGAAAGTAGACTAGAGTAGAGTAGACAAGAGAAGTCTAGACTAGTAGCCTAGACAAGACAGCTGGACTAGTCAGACTAGTGGTATAGATCAGTAGGCTAGACAACTAGCCTTGAAGAGTACCCTTGCCCTGACAAGTCCCCTAAATTCTGAATCTGAACTAGTCCCCTTGCCTTAACTAGTATCCTGAACTAGTAGCCTTGTCTGAACTAGTACCCTTAACTAGTGGCCTTGCCTTAAGTAATAGTCTTAATGTCTGCCCTTGCCTTACCAGTACCCTGAACTAGTAGCCCTGCCTTAACTAGTACTCTGGCCTTCACCAGTAGCCTTCACTAGTACCCTGGCCTTCACTAGTAGCCTTGCCTCAACTAGTACCCTTCACTAGTACCCTCGCATTAACTAGTTGTCTTAACTAGTACCTGGCCTTCTCAGTCCCCATAAGTCCTACCCTGGCCTTAACCAGCTGCCTTAACTGGTACCCTGGTCTTAACTAGTAGTATTCACTTGTACCCTTGAATCCACTGGTAGCCTAAACTAGTCGTCTTGCCTTAAGTAGTAGCCTTCGCTTGGACCTTGCCTTAACTAGTATCCTTAACTAGTACCTGTGCCTTAACTAGTACAGCGGCCATAACGAATAGCCTGAACTAGTAGCCTTGTCTGAATTAGTACCCGGAACTAGTAGCCTTGCTTTAAGTAATAGTCTTAACGTCTGCCCTTGCCTTCCTAGTACCCTTAACTAGTAGCCAAGCCTTCACTACTACCCCTAACTAGTAGCCTTGCCTTAACTAGTAGCCTTGCCTTAACCAGTTGCCTTAACTAGGACCCTGGCCTTAACTAGAAGTATCAACTTGTAAACTTGCATCAGAGTAGCCTTAACTAGTACTCTTGCCTTAAGTAGTGGGCTGAACTAGTACTCGTGCCTTAGCTAGTACTCTTAACTAGTACAGTGCCCCTAACTCGTATCCTGAACTAGTAGCCTTCTCTTAACTAGTACCCTTAACTAGTAGCCTTGCCTTCACTGGTACCCTGGCCTTCTCCAGTAGCCTTAACTCAGACCCTGGCCTTCACTGGCAGCCTTAAGTAGTACCCTTAACTAGTACCCTCGCATTCACTAGTAGCCTGAACTAGTACCCTGGCCGTATCAGTACCCAGAACTACTACCCTTGCCGTAGCCAGTTGCCTTAAGTAGTACCCTGGCCTTAACTAGTAGTATTCACTTGTATTCTTGCATCAACTAGTAGCCTTAACTAGGACTCTTGCCTTAAGCAGTGGCCTGAATTTGTACCTTGCCTTAACTAGCAGCCTTAACTAGCACCCGTGCCTTTACTAGTACTCTTAACTAGTACAGTGGCCCTAACTAGTAGCCTGAACTAGTCCCCTTGCCTTAGGTAGTCCCTTTTCCAAACTAGTACCCTTCTTGAGTACCCCTTTTTTTATGGAGTAGGGTATGGTCCAGTAGGGTGTCATAAGGTAGGGTAGCATACGGTAGAACAGAGAAAACAGAATCCAATAGAATAGAAGAGGATAAGTCAGGATAGCTTAGTTTCGTGTAGGGTATGGTAGAGTAGCATAGGAAGGAATAGAGAAAAGAGAAAACGAGAATCCAATACAACAGAATCGAAAAGAAGAGACTAGATGAGGAAAGACTAGGGCGGGATAGGGTTCTGTCGAATAGAAGAGCGTAGAATGGTGTGGAATGGAGTCAAATGCAGTCAAACCGAGATGAATAGACGAGAAAAGAGTTGAATAGAGCGGAATAGCACCGAATAGGGACATATAGGGCTGAGTCGAGCCCAATCGAGCCCAATCGAGCCCGATCAAGTCAAATCGACCAGATTCGAGCTGAATGGAGCCGAATGGAGCTGGAATGAGCCAAATAGAGACACAGAAAATGAGCCAAGCTAGATCGAGCCAAATCGCACCTAATCGCATCCTATTACATCGAATCTCGTCGAAGTCCATCCAATCCCACCAAAACCCATTGAATCTCATGAAATCTCACCGAATCCCGTCCAATTGTGTCCAATCGGGTCGAATCGAATGCAATCGAATTCAATAGAACAGGTTAGAGTAGTGTAGGTTAGGCTGGGATTCAATAGGGTAGGGCAGAGAGGAATAGACTAGAGAAGCATAGAGTAGAAGAGAAGAGAATACAAAGAGTAGAATGGAGTAGAGTGGAGTAGAGTAGACTAGTCAGAGTCGAGTAGTGCAGAATAGAGATGAATAGATCCAATTCGAGCTGAATCGAGTCGAATGGAGAGGAAATGAGACAAATCTCCATGAATCGAATAGATTAGAGTAGAGTAGGGTGGGGGAGAAGAGAATAGAATAGTGTAGAATGGAGTCGAACAGAGTAGAATGGTGTGGAATGGAGTCGAATGGAGCCAAATAGAGACGAATAAAGTAGAAAAGAGTTGAATAGAGCTGAACAGGGCCGGATACGTTTGGATCGAGCCTAATGATGCTGAGTCGAGCAGAATCGAGCGAAATTGTCCCGATTCAAGCCAAATCGAGCTAAATCAAGCCAATTCAAGCCTAATCCCATGGAATCGCCTTGAAAGGCATTGAATCGGATCGAATCGATTAGAGTAGAGGAGGGTAGAGTAGGAGGGGTTAGACTAGAACAGAACAGAACACAAGAGAAAGAATCGAATAGAATGAAGTAGAGACGAGTACAGTAGAATAGAGTCCAATAGAGTTGAATAGAGCCAAAGAGAGCTGAATGCAGCCGAATCCACCAAATTCGAGGTGAATCGAGAAGAATCATGTCGAATCGCGTTGAAAAGTGTCGAATCCAATCCAATAGTTTAGTGTAGGGCAGGTAAGATGAGGGGAGGGGAGGGTAGAAAAGAATAGATTAGAATAGACCAGAAAGAATAGAGAAG
Organism: Loxodonta africana; assembly: GCF_030014295.1. Lineage (NCBI taxonomy): Eukaryota > Metazoa > Chordata > Mammalia > Proboscidea > Elephantidae > Loxodonta > Loxodonta africana. The sequence goes on from NW_026974824.1 coordinate 573,063, forward strand.
AGTAGACTAGAGTCAAATAGAGTCAAATCCTGCCGAAATGAGCCGAATAGAGAGGAAAAGGGCCAAGTCCAACCGAATCGAGTTGAATTCGCACAAAAAGGAGCTGATTCGAGCCGATAGGACGTGAATCAGGTCGAATCCCGTTCAAGTCTGTTGAATAGAATAGAACAGATTGCAGTAGGCTAAGTTAGAGTAGGGTAGGATAGACCAAAATGCAGTAGAACAGAACAGGATAGAAGAGAACTGAAAGACTAGAATAGGGTCGAGTAGTGCAGAGTCTAGAAGAATAGAGTTGAATATTGCCGACTAGAGCAAAATAGAGCCCAAAAGACCCAACGTGATAGAAATCAAGATGAATGGCGCCGAATCCCGCGGAATCATGCTGGATCGCGTCGAATCCCGTTGAATTGCATTGAATCCCATCCATTCAAGTCCAATCCAATCGAATCGATTAGAATAGACTAGAGAAGGGTAGAGTACAAGACAATAGAATAGAGAAGAATACAGTCGGATGGAGTAGAATGGTGTAGAATGGAGTTGAAAAGAGATAATAGAGTTGAGTAGACTCATAGAGCCATATAGAGTTGAATAGAGCCTATTCAAGCTGAATAGAACTGACCAGGGCGAAATGGAGCCGATTAGAACTGAATCGAACCGATTAGAGCCCAAGAGGGATGAATGGAGTGCAACGGAGCCGATTGGAGCCGAATCGCATCGAAATGCGTGGAATCGAATCCAGTGGAATAGATTAGAGTAGGGTTGGTTAAAATAGAGTAGAAGAGAATTGAACACAGTAAAAGAGAATAAAAAGAATACAAGAGAATCGAGTCCAAAAGGTTAGAGCAGAGCAGAATAGTGTAGAGCAGAACAGAGTCGAATAGAGTCTAAGCGAGCCAAATGGAGAAGAAACAAGGCAAATCGCGTTGAATCCCCTCGAACCAATTCCAGTCAATTAGGGTAGGGTAGAGTAAAATAGTGTTGAGTGGAGTAGAATGCTGTGCAACGCAATCGAATGGAGTCGAAAGGAGTAGAAAAGAGCCGAATAGAGCCGAATAGTGCTGAAGAGGGCCGAAGAGGGCCGAATCGAGCTGAATTGAGCCAAATCCAGTAAATCGAGCCTAATGGAGCCGAATTGAGCCGAATCCAGTTGAATCGACACCCTTCGAGCCAAATGGAGCCGAATGGACATGAATCGAACCAATTCGACCTGAATCGTGTCCAAATTCATGGAATCGAATTGAACAGATTAGAGTAGGGGAGGTTCGGGTATGGCAGGGTGGAATAGAGTAGAGTAGCATAGAATAAAACAGAAGAGAATAGAAGAGAACAGAACAATACAGAACGAATACAGAAAACAGTAGGCTAGAGTAGCGTAGAGGGAAACAGAGTAGAGTAGAATAGATTCGAACGGAGCTAAATAGAGCCAAACTGAGCCGAATCGTGTCCAAATGGGTTGAATCCAATCCAATCCAACGGATTAGAATAGAGTAGAGTTGGGTAGCATAGGGTAGGGTAGAATAGAGTAGACTAGAACAGAACAGAATAGGAAGAATAAAGAAAATAAAGAAGAGTAGACTAGAGTACGATAGAGTAGGCTAGTGTATAATAGGGTAGACTCGAATACAGCTGAGTAGAGCCGAATGGAGTCGAAATGAGAGGAATCACGTCTAATCGATTCGAGTAAATTAGAGTGGTGTAGGCTAGAGTAGAGCAGAATAGTGTAGAATGGTGTGGAATAAATAGAATGGAGTAGAATGGAGTCAAATAGAGACAAAAAGAGTAGAGAAGAGTCGAATAGAGCAGAATAGGGCCGAAAGAGGCGGAATTGAGCAGCATCGAAGCAATTCAAGCCAAACGAACCGAATAGAGCCAAATGGAATAGAATCGAGCTGATTCAAGCTTAATCACGTCGAATCCCGTTCAATGCATCCAATGCAATCCAAACGTCTAGATTAGAGAAGGGGAGAGGAGGGTGGAATAGAATAGAATAGAATAGAGTAGAGTAGACTAGAAGAGATTAGAACAGAATAGAAGGAATAGAATAGAGTAGAAAAGAGTAGGGTCGAATAGACTCGAATAGAGTCGATTAGAGACGAATAGGCCAAATAGAGACGAATAGAGAAAACAGAGCTGAATGGAGCCGAATAGAGACGTAAAGGAGCCATATAGAGCCGATTCGCACCTAATCGAGCTGAATCAAGCAGAATCACGCCGACTGTCACTGAATAGCGTCGAATCACATCGAATCACGTCGAATCGCATCAAATCACATCGTTTTGTGTCGGACCGGGTCGAATCGCTTCGGATCGCATCGGATTGCATCGAATGTCGTCGAATCACGACGAATCACGCCCCATCACGTCCAATAACTTCGAATTGCGTCCAATCTCCTAGAATTCTGCTGAATCACGTCGAATCGTATGGAATCTCGCCTAATCTCTTTGAATCCCGTCAAATGCCTTCGGACCTTGTCGAATCCCGTCAAATCCTGTCCAATCGCGTCGAAGTGAATCGAATTGAATCAAATAGATTCAAGTAGGGTGGGTTTGGGTGGGGTGCAGTAGGGTTGGGTAGGGTAGGATAGAACAGAGTCCAACAGAATAGGAGAGAACAGAACAGAAGAGAAAGAATCCAGCAGAATAGAATAGAGTAGAAAAGAGTCAGATAGTGCAGAACATAGCCGAATGGAGACAAAACAAGATGAATCGCGTTGAATCGCTTCGAATCGGGTCAAATCGAATCCATTCGAATAGATTAGGGTAGGGAAGGGTAGACGAGAATAGAGGAGAAGAGTGCAGAATGGTGTGGAATGGATTAGAACGGAGCCGACTCGAGACGAATAGAGTAGAAAAGAGTCGAATAGAGCATAGTTGGGCCGAATAGGGCCAAAGAAGGCCTAATCGAGCAGAATCCAGCAGAATCGATGCCATTGGAGCTGAATGGAGCAAAATGGAGCCCAATCGAACCGACTCGAAGCGAATTGATCTGATTCAAGCCTAATCGGGTGGAATGGCGTGAAAATGCGATGACTCGAACAGAATCAAAGATTAGAGAAGGGGAGGGGAGCGGCCGGGAGGGTAGAACAGAATAGAATAGAACAGTACATAATAGAAGGAAGAGAAGATAGCACAGTACGGTAGAGCAGAGAAGAGTAGAGTCGAATAGAGTGAAATAGTGCAGAATAGAGCTGAATAGAGCCAATTCTAGCCGAATCGAGCCCAATGGAAACAAAACGTGATGAATCGCGTCGAATAGCGTCCAATCGAATCCATTAGAATAGATTAGAGTAGGGTAGGGTAGAACAGAAGAGAGTAGAATGGAGTCGAATGGAGTTGCATAGAGAAAACTAGAGTAGAAAAGAGTCGAATCGAGCCGAATAAGGCTGAACCAAGTCGAATTGAGTTGAAACAAGCTGAATCGAAGCGATTCAAGCTGAATCGAGCTGATGGTGCCGAATGAGCCGATTCAAGCCTCATCGCGTCCAATCACATTGAAATGCTTTGAATCGAATCCAATTGAATAGATTCGAAAAGGTTAGGGTAGGGTGGTTTTTGCTAGGGTAGACTAGGGTAGACGAAAGTAGACTAGAGTAGAGTAGACAAGAGAAGTCTAGACTAGTAGCCTAGACAAGACAGCTGGACTAGTCAGACTAGTGGTATAGATCAGTAGGCTAGACAACTAGCCTTGAAGAGTACCCTTGCCCTGACAAGTCCCCTAAATTCTGAATCTGAACTAGTCCCCTTGCCTTAACTAGTATCCTGAACTAGTAGCCTTGTCTGAACTAGTACCCTTAACTAGTGGCCTTGCCTTAAGTAATAGTCTTAATGTCTGCCCTTGCCTTACCAGTACCCTGAACTAGTAGCCCTGCCTTAACTAGTACCCTGGCCTTCACCAGTAGCCTTCACTAGTACCCTGGCCTTCACTAGTAGCCTTGCCTCAACTAGTACCCTTCACTAGTACCCTCGCATTAACTAGTTGTCTTAACTAGTACCTGGCCTTCTCAGTCCCCATAAGTCCTACCCTGGCCTTAACCAGCTGCCTTAACTGGTACCCTGGTCTTAAGTAGTAGTATTCACTTGTACCCTTGAATCCACTGGTAGCCTAAACTAGTCGTCTTGCCTTAAGTAGTAGCCTTCACTTGGACCTTGCCTTAACTAGTATCCTTAACTAGTACCTGTGCCTTAACTAGTACAGCGGCCATAACGAATAGCCTGAACTAGTAGCCTTGTCTGAATTAGTACCCGGAACTAGTAGCCTTGCTTTAAGTAATAGTCTTAACGTCTGCCCTTGCCTTCCTAGTACCCTTAACTAGTAGCCAAGCCTTCACTACTACCCCTAACTAGTAGCCTTGCCTTAACTAGTAGCCTTGCCTTAACCAGTTGCCTTAACTAGGACCCTGGCCTTAACTAGAAGTATCAACTTGTAAACTTGCATCAGAGTAGCCTTAACTAGTACTCTTGCCTTAAGTAGTGGGCTGAACTAGTACTCGTGCCTTAGCTAGTACTCTTAACTAGTACAGTGCCCCTAACTCGTATCCTGAACTAGTAGCCTTCTCTTAACTAGTACCCTTAACTAGTAGCCTTGCCTTCACTGGTACCCTGGCCTTCTCCAGTAGCCTTAACTCAGACCCTGGCCTTCACTGGCAGCCTTAAGTAGTACCCTTAACTAGTACCCTCGCATTCACTAGTAGCCTGAACTAGTACCCTGGCCGTATCAGTACCCAGAACTACTACCCTTGCCGTAACCAGTTGCCTTAAGTAGTACCCTGGCCTTAACTAGTAGTATTCACTTCTATTCTTGCATCAACTAGTAGCCTTAACTAGGCCTCTTGCCTTCAGTAGTGGCCTGAACTAGTACTCGTGCCTTAGCTAGTACTCTTAACTAGTACAGTGCCCCTAACTCATATCCTGAACTAGTAGCCTTCTCTAAACTAGTACCCTTCACTAGTACCCTTGCCTTCACTAGTACCCTGGCCTTCTCCAGTAGCCTTAACTCAGACCCTGGCCTTCACTGGCAGCCTTAAGTAGTACCCTTAACTAGTACCCTCGCATTCACTAGTAGCCTGAACTAGTACCCTGGCCGTATCAGTACCCAGAACTACTACCCTTGCCGTAACCAGTTGCCTTAAGTAGTACCCTGGCCTTAACTAGTAGTATTCACTTGTATTCTTGCATCAACTAGTAGCCTTAACTAGGACTCTTGCCTTAAGCAGTGGCCTGAATTTGTACCTTGCCTTAACTAGCAGCCTTAACTAGCACCCGTGCCTTTACTAGTACTCTTAGCTAGTACAGTGGCCCTAACTAGTAGCCTGAACTAGTCCCCTTGCCTTAGGTAGTCCCTTTTCCAAACTAGTACCCTTCTTGAGTACCCCTTTTTTTATGGAGTAGGGTATGGTCCAGTAGGGTGTCATAAGGTAGGGTAGCATACGGTAGAACAGAGAAAACAGAATCCAATAGAATAGAAGAGGATAAGTCAGGATAGCTTAGTTTCGTGTAGGGTATGGTAGAGTAGCATAGGAAGGAATAGAGAAAAGAGAAAACGAGAATCCAATACAACAGAATCGAAAAGAAGAGACTAGATGAGGAAAGACTAGGGCGGGATAGGGTTCTGTCGAATAGAAGAGCGTAGAATGGTGTGGAATGGAGTCAAATGCAGTCAAACCGAGATGAATAGACGAGAAAAGAGTTGAATAGAGCGGAATAGCACCGAATAGGGACATATAGGGCTGAGTCGAGCCCAATCGAGCCCAATCGAGCCCGATCAAGTCAAATCGACCAGATTCGAGCTGAATGGAGCCGAATGGAGCTGGAATGAGCCAAATAGAGACACAGAAAATGAGCCAAGCTAGATCGAGCCAAATCGCACCTAATCACATCCTATTGCATCGAATCTCGTCGAAGTCCATCCAATCCCACCAAAACCCATTGAATCTCATGAAATCTCACCGAATCCCGTCCAATTGTGTCCAATCGGGTCGAATCGAATGCAATCGAATTCAATAGAACAGCTTAGAGTAGTGTAGGTTAGGCTGGGATTCAATAGGGTAGGGCAGAGAGGAATAGACTAGAGAAGCATAGAGTAGAAGAGAAGAGAATACAAAGAGTAGAATGGAGTAGAGTGGAGTAGAGTAGACTAGTCAGAGTCGAGTAGTGCAGAATAGAGATGAATAGATCCAATTCGAGCTGAATCGAGTCGAATGGAGAGGAAATGAGACAAATCTCCATGAATCGAATAGATTAGAGTAGAGTAGGGTGGGGGAGAAGAGAATAGAATAGTGTAGAATGGAGTCGAACAGAGTAGAATGGTGTGGAATGGAGTCGAATGGAGCCAAATAGAGACGAATAAAGTAGAAAAGAGTTGAATAGAGCTGAACAGGGCCGGATACGTTTGGATCGAGCCTAATGATGCTGAGTCGAGCAGAATCGAGCGAAATTGTCCCGGTTCAAGCCAAATCGAGCTAAATCAAGCCAATTCAAGCCTAATCCCATGGAATCGCCTTGAAAGGCATTGAATCGGATCGAATCGATTAGAGTAGAGGAGGGTAGAGTAGGAGGGGTTAGACTAGAACGGAACAGAACACAAGAGAAAGAATCGAATAGAATGAAGTAGAGACGAGTACAGTAGAATAGAGTCCAATAGAGTTGAATAGAGCCAAAGAGAGCTGAATGCAGCCGAATCCACCAAATTCGAGGTGAATCGAGAAGAATCATGTCGAATCGCGTTGAAAAGTGTCGAATCCAATCCAATAGTTTAGTGTAGGGCAGGTAAGATGAGGGGAGGGGAGGGTAGAAAAGAATAGATTAGAATAGACCAGAAAGAATAGAGAAGAGTAGACTGGAGTCAAATAGAGTCAAATCCTGCCGAAATGAGCCGAATAGAGAGGAAAAGGGCCAAGTCCAACCGAATCGAGTTGAATTCGCACAAAAAGGAGCTGATTCGAGCCGATAGGACCTGAATCAGGTCGAATCCCGTTCAAGTCTGTTGAATAGAATAGAACAGATTGCAGTAGGCTAAGTTAGAGTAGGGTAGGATAGACCAAAATGCAGTAGAACAGAACAGGAGAGAAGAGAACTGAAAGACTAGAATAGGGTCGAGTAGTGCAGAGTCTAGAAGAATAGAGTTGAATATTGCCGACTAGAGCAAAATAGAGCCCAAAAGACCCAACGTGATAGAAATCAAGATGAATGGCGCCGAATCCCGCGGAATCATGCTGGATCGCGTCGAATCCCGTTGAATTGCATTGAATCCCATCCATTCAAGTCCAATCCAATCGAATCGATTAGAATAGACTAGAGAAGGGTAGAGTACAAGACAATAGAATAGAGAAGAATACAGTCGGATGGAGTAGAATGGTGTAGAATGGAGTTGAAAAGAGATAATAGAGTTGAGTAGACTCATAGAGCCATATGGAGTTGAATAGAGCCTATTCAAGCTGAATAGAACTGACCAGGGCGAAATGGAGCCGATTAGAACTGAATCGAACCGATTAGAGCCCAAGAGGGATGAATGGAGTGCAACGGAGCCGATTGGAGCCGAATCGCATCGAAATGCGTGGAATTGAATCCAGTGGAATAGATTAGAGTAGGGTTGGTTAAAATAGAGTAGAAGAGAATTGAACACAGTAAAAGAGAATAAAAAGAATACAAGAGAATCGTGTCCAAAAGGTTAGAGCAGAGCAGAATAGTGTAGAGCAGAACAGAGTCGAATAGAGTCTAAGCGAGCCAAATGGAGAAGAAACAAGGCAAATCGCGTTGAATCCCCTCGAACCAATTCCAGTCAATTAGGGTAGGGTAGAGTAAAATAGTGTTGAGTGGAGTAGAATGCTGTGCAACGCAATCGAATGGAGTCGAAAGGAGTGGAAAAGAGCCGAATAGAGCCGAATAGTGCTGAAGAGGGCCGAAGAGGGCCGAATCGAGCTGAATTGAGCCAAATCCAGTAAATCGAGCCTAATGGAGCCGAATTGAGCCGAATCCAGTTGAATCGACACCCTTCGAGCCAAATGGAGCCGAATGGACATGAATCGAACCAATTCGACGTGAATCGTGTCCAAATTCATGGAATCGAATTGAACAGATTAGAGTAGGGGAGGTTCGGGTATGGCAGGGTGGAATAGAGTAGAGTAGCATAGAATAAAACAGAAGAGAATAGAAGAGAACAGAACAATACAGAACGAATACAGAAAACAGTAGGCTAGAGTAGCGTAGAGGGAAACAGAGTAGAGTAGAATAGATTCGAACGGAGCTAAATAGAGCCAAACTGAGCCGAATCGTGTCCAAATGGGTTGAATCCAATCCAATCCAACGGATTAGAATAGAGTAGAGTTGGGTAGCATAGGGTAGGGTAGAATAGAGTAGACTAGAACAGAACAGAATAGGAAGAATAAAGAAAATAAAGAAGAGTAGACTAGAGTACGATAGAGTAGGCTAGTGTATAATAGAGTGGACTCGAATACAGCTGAGTAGAGCCGAATGGAGTCGAAATGAGAGGAATCACGTCTAATCGATTCGAGTAAATTAGAGTGGTGTAGGCTAGAGTAGAGCAGAATAGTGTAGAATGGTGTGGAATAAATAGAATGGAGTAGAATGGAGTCAAATAGAGACAAAAAGAGTAGAGAAGAGTCGCATAGAGCAGAATAGGGCCGAAAGAGGCGGAATTGAGCAGAATCGAAGCAATTCAAGCCAAACGAACCGAATAGAGCCAAATGGAATAGAATCGAGCTGATTCAAGCTTAATCACGTCGAATCCCGTTCAATGCATCCAATGCAATCCAAACGTCTAGATTAGAGAAGGGGAGAGGAGGGTGGAATAGAATAGAATAGAGTAGAGTAGACTAGAAGAGATTAGAACAGAATAGAAGGAATAGAATAGAGTAGAAAAGAGTAGGGTTGAATAGACTCGAATAGAGTCGATTAGAGACGAATAGGCCAAACAGAGACGAATAGAGAAAACAGAGCTGAATGGAGCCGAATAGAGACGTAAAGGAGCCATATAGAGCCGATTCGCACCTAATCGAGCTGAATCAAGCAGAATCACGCCGACTGTCACTGAATAGCGTCGAATCACATCGAATCACGTCGAATCGCATCAAATCACATCGTTTTGTGTCGGACCGGGTCGAATCGCTTCGGATCGCATCGGATTGCATCGAATGTCGTCGAATCACGACGAATCACGCCCCATCACGTCCAATAACTTCGAATTGCGTCCAATCTCCTAGAATTCTGCTGAATCACGTCGAATCGTATGGAATCTCGCCTAATCTCTTTGAATCCCGTCAAATGCCTTCGGACCTTGTCGAATCCCGTCAAATCCTGTCCAATCGCGTCGAAGTGAATCGAATTGAATCAAATAGATTCAAGTAGGGTGGGTTTGGGTGGGGTGCAGTAGGGTTGGGTAGGGTAGGATAGAACAGAGTCCAACAGAATAGGAGAGAACAGAACAGAAGAGAAAGAATCCAGCAGAATAGAATAGAGTAGAAAAGAGTCAGATAGTGCAGAACATAGCCGAATGGAGACAAAACAAGATGAATCGCGTTGAATCGCTTCGAATCGGGTCAAATCGAATCCATTCGAATAGATTAGGGTAGGGAAGGGTAGACGAGAATAGAGGAGAAGAGTGCAGAATGGTGTGGAATGGATTAGAACGGAGCCGACTCGAGACGAATAGAGTAGAAAAGAGTCGAATAGAGCATAGTTGGGCCGAATAGGGCCAAAGAAGGCCTAATCGAGCAGAATCCAGCAGAATCGATGCCATTGGAGCTGAATGGAGCAAAATGGAGCCCAATCGAACCGACTCGAAGCGAATTGATCTGATTCAAGCCTAATCGGGTGGAATGGCGTGAAAATGCGATGACTCGAACAGAATCAAAGATTAGAGAAGGGGAGGGGAGCGGCCGGGAGGGTAGAACAGAATAGAATAGAACAGTACATAATAGAAGGAAGAGAAGATAGCACAGTACGGTAGAGCAGAGAAGAGTAGAGTCGAATAGAGTGAAATAGTGCAGAATAGAGCTGAATAGAGCCAATTCTAGCCGAATCGAGCCCAATGGAAACAAAACGTGATGAATCGCGTCGAATAGCGTCCAATCGAATCCATTAGAATAGATTAGAGTAGGGTAGGGTAGAACAGAAGAGAGTAGAATGGAGTCGAATGGAGTTGCATAGAGAAAACTAGAGTAGAAAAGAGTCGAATCGAGCCGAATAAGGCTGAACCAAGTCGAATTGAGTTGAAACAAGCTGAATCGAAGCGATTCAAGCTGAATCGAGCTGATGGTGCCGAATGAGCCGATTCAAGCCTCATCGCGTCCAATCACATTGAAATGCTTTGAATCGAATCCAATTGAATAGATTCGAAAAGGTTAGGGTAGGGTGGTTTTTGCTAGGGTAGACTAGGGTAGACGAAAGTAGACTAGAGTAGAGTAGACAAGAGAAGTCTAGACTAGTAGCCTAGACAAGACAGCTGGACTAGTCAGACTAGTGGTATAGATCAGTAGGCTAGACAACTAGCCTTGAAGAGTACCCTTGCCCTGACAAGTCCCCTAAATTCTGAATCTGAACTAGTCCCCTTGCCTTAACTAGTATCCTGAACTAGTAGCCTTGTCTGAACTAGTACCCTTAACTAGTGGCCTTGCCTTAAGTAATAGTCTTAATGTCTGCCCTTGCCTTACCAGTACCCTGAACTAGTAGCCCTGCCTTAACTAGTACCCTGGCCTTCACCAGTAGCCTTCACTAGTACCCTGGCCTTCACTAGTAGCCTTGCCTCAACTAGTACCCTTCACTAGTACCCTCGCATTAACTAGTTGTCTTAACTAGTACCTGGCCTTCTCAGTCCCCATAAGTCCTACCCTGGCCTTAACCAGCTGCCTTAACTGGTACCCTGGTCTTAAGTAGTAGTATTCACTTGTACCCTTGAATCCACTGGTAGCCTAAACTAGTCGTCTTGCCTTAAGTAGTAGCCTTCACTTGGACCTTGCCTTAACTAGTATCCTTAACTAGTACCTGTGCCTTAACTAGTACAGCGGCCATAACGAATAGCCTGAACTAGTAGCCTTGTCTGAATTAGTACCCGGAACTAGTAGCCTTGCTTTAAGTAATAGTCTTAACGTCTGCCCTTGCCTTCCTAGTACCCTTAACTAGTAGCCAAGCCTTCACTACTACCCCTAACTAGTAGCCTTGCCTTAACTAGTAGCCTTGCCTTAACCAGTTGCCTTAACTAGGACCCTGGCCTTAACTAGAAGTATCAACTTGTAAACTTGCATCAGAGTAGCCTTAACTAGTACTCTTGCCTTAAGTAGTGGGCTGAACTAGTACTCGTGCCTTAGCTAGTACTCTTAACTAGTACAGTGCCCCTAACTCGTATCCTGAACTAGTAGCCTTCTCTTAACTAGTACCCTTAACTAGTAGCCTTGCCTTCACTGGTACCCTGGCCTTCTCCAGTAGCCTTAACTCAGACCCTGGCCTTCACTGGCAGCCTTAAGTAGTACCCTTAACTAGTACCCTCGCATTCACTAGTAGCCTGAACTAGTACCCTGGCCGTATCAGTACCCAGAACTACTACCCTTGCCGTAACCAGTTGCCTTAAGTAGTACCCTGGCCTTAACTAGTAGTATTCACTTCTATTCTTGCATCAACTAGTAGCCTTAACTAGGCCTCTTGCCTTCAGTAGTGGCCTGAACTAGTACTCGTGCCTTAGCTAGTACTCTTAACTAGTACAGTGCCCCTAACTCATATCCTGAACTAGTAGCCTTCTCTAAACTAGTACCCTTCACTAGTACCCTTGCCTTCACTAGTACCCTGGCCTTCTCCAGTAGCCTTAACTCAGACCCTGGCCTTCACTGGCAGCCTTAAGTAGTACCCTTAACTAGTACCCTCGCATTCACTAGTAGCCTGAACTAGTACCCTGGCCGTATCAGTACCCAGAACTACTACCCTTGCCGTAACCAGTTGCCTTAAGTAGTACCCTGGCCTTAACTAGTAGTATTCACTTGTATTCTTGCATCAACTAGTAGCCTTAACTAGGACTCTTGCCTTAAGCAGTGGCCTGAATTTGTACCTTGCCTTAACTAGCAGCCTTAACTAGCACCCGTGCCTTTACTAGTACTCTTAGCTAGTACAGTGGCCCTAACTAGTAGCCTGAACTAGTCCCCTTGCCTTAGGTAGTCCCTTTTCCAAACTAGTACCCTTCTTGAGTACCCCTTTTTTTATGGAGTAGGGTATGGTCCAGTAGGGTGTCATAAGGTAGGGTAGCATACGGTAGAACAGAGAAAACAGAATCCAATAGAATAGAAGAGGATAAGTCAGGATAGCTTAGTTTCGTGTAGGGTATGGTAGAGTAGCATAGGAAGGAATAGAGAAAAGAGAAAACGAGAATCCAATACAACAGAATCGAAAAGAAGAGACTAGATGAGGAAAGACTAGGGCGGGATAGGGTTCTGTCGAATAGAAGAGCGTAGAATGGTGTGGAATGGAGTCAAATGCAGTCAAACCGAGATGAATAGACGAGAAAAGAGTTGAATAGAGCGGAATAGCACCGAATAGGGACATATAGGGCTGAGTCGAGCCCAATCGAGCCCAATCGAGCCCGATCAAGTCAAATCGACCAGATTCGAGCTGAATGGAGCCGAATGGAGCTGGAATGAGCCAAATAGAGACACAGAAAATGAGCCAAGCTAGATCGAGCCAAATCGCACCTAATCGCATCCTATTGCATCGAATCTCGTCGAAGTCCATCCAATCCCACCAAAACCCATTGAATCTCATGAAATCTCACCGAATCCCGTCCAATTGTGTCCAATCGGGTCGAATCGAATGCAATCGAATTCAATAGAACAGCTTAGAGTAGTGTAGGTTAGGCTGGGATTCAATAGGGTAGGGCAGAGAGGAATAGACTAGAGAAGCATAGAGTAGAAGAGAAGAGAATACAAAGAGTAGAATGGAGTAGAGTGGAGTAGAGTAGACTAGTCAGAGTCGAGTAGTGCAGAATAGAGATGAATAGATCCAATTCGAGCTGAATCGAGTCGAATGGAGAGGAAATGAGACAAATCTCCATGAATCGAATAGATTAGAGTAGAGTAGGGTGGGGGAGAAGAGAATAGAATAGTGTAGAATGGAGTCGAACAGAGTAGAATGGTGTGGAATGGAGTCGAATGGAGCCAAATAGAGACGAATAAAGTAGAAAAGAGTTGAATAGAGCTGAACAGGGCCGGATACGTTTGGATCGAGCCTAATGATGCTGAGTCGAGCAGAATCGAGCGAAATTGTCCCGGTTCAAGCCAAATCGAGCTAAATCAAGCCAATTCAAGCCTAATCCCATGGAATCGCCTTGAAAGGCATTGAATCGGATCGAATCGATTAGAGTAGAGGAGGGTAGAGTAGGAGGGGTTAGACTAGAACGGAACAGAACACAAGAGAAAGAATCGAATAGAATGAAGTAGAGACGAGTACAGTAGAATAGAGTCCAATAGAGTTGAATAGAGCCAAAGAGAGCTGAATGCAGCCGAATCCACCAAATTCGAGGTGAATCGAGAAGAATCATGTCGAATCGCGTTGAAAAGTGTCGAATCCAATCCAATAGTTTAGTGTAGGGCAGGTAAGATGAGGGGAGGGGAGGGTAGAAAAGAATAGATTAGAATAGACCAGAAAGAATAGAGAAGAGTAGACTGGAGTCAAATAGAGTCAAATCCTGCCGAAATGAGCCGAATAGAGAGGAAAAGGGCCAAGTCCAACCGAATCGAGTTGAATTCGCACAAAAAGGAGCTGATTCGAGCCGATAGGACCTGAATCAGGTCGAATCCCGTTCAAGTCTGTTGAATAGAATAGAACAGATTGCAGTAGGCTAAGTTAGAGTAGGGTAGGATAGACCAAAATGCAGTAGAACAGAACAGGAGAGAAGAGAACTGAAAGACTAGAATAGGGTCGAGTAGTGCAGAGTCTAGAAGAATAGAGTTGAATATTGCCGACTAGAGCAAAATAGAGCCCAAAAGACCCAACGTGATAGAAATCAAGATGAATGGCGCCGAATCCCGCGGAATCATGCTGGATCGCGTCGAATCCCGTTGAATTGCATTGAATCCCATCCATTCAAGTCCAATCCAATCGAATCGATTAGAATAGACTAGAGAAGGGTAGAGTACAAGACAATAGAATAGAGAAGAATACAGTCGGATGGAGTAGAATGGTGTAGAATGGAGTTGAAAAGAGATAATAGAGTTGAGTAGACTCATAGAGCCATATGGAGTTGAATAGAGCCTATTCAAGCTGAATAGAACTGACCAGGGCGAAATGGAGCCGATTAGAACTGAATCGAACCGATTAGAGCCCAAGAGGGATGAATGGAGTGCAACGGAGCCGATTGGAGCCGAATCGCATCGAAATGCGTGGAATCGAATCCAGTGGAATAGATTAGAGTAGGGTTGGTTAAAATAGAGTAGAAGAGAATTGAACACAGTAAAAGAGAATAAAAAGAATACAAGAGAATCGTGTCCAAAAGGTTAGAGCAGAGCAGAATAGTGTAGAGCAGAACAGAGTCGAATAGAGTCTAAGCGAGCCAAATGGAGAAGAAACAAGGCAAATCGCGTTGAATCCCCTCGAACCAATTCCAGTCAATTAGGGTAGGGTAGAGTAAAATAGTGTTGAGTGGAGTAGAATGCTGTGCAACGCAATCGAATGGAGTCGAAAGGAGTGGAAAAGAGCCGAATAGAGCCGAATAGTGCTGAAGAGGGCCGAAGAGGGCCGAATCGAGCTGAATTGAGCCAAATCCAGTAAATCGAGCCTAATGGAGCCGAATTGAGCCGAATCCAGTTGAATCGACACCCTTCGAGCCAAATGGAGCCGAATGGACATGAATCGAACCAATTCGACGTGAATCGTGTCCAAATTCATGGAATCGAATTGAACAGATTAGAGTAGGGGAGGTTCGGGTATGGCAGGGTGGAATAGAGTAGAGTAGCATAGAATAAAACAGAAGAGAATAGAAGAGAACAGAACAATACAGAACGAATACAGAAAACAGTAGGCTAGAGTAGCGTAGAGGGAAACAGAGTAGAGTAGAATAGATTCGAACGGAGCTAAATAGAGCCAAACTGAGCCGAATCGTGTCCAAATGGGTTGAATCCAATCCAATCCAACGGATTAGAATAGAGTAGAGTTGGGTAGCATAGGGTAGGGTAGAATAGAGTAGACTAGAACAGAACAGAATAGGAAGAATAAAGAAAATAAAGAAGAGTAGACTAGAGTACGATAGAGTAGGCTAGTGTATAATAGAGTGGACTCGAATACAGCTGAGTAGAGCCGAATGGAGTCGAAATGAGAGGAATCACGTCTAATCGATTCGAGTAAATTAGAGTGGTGTAGGCTAGAGTAGAGCAGAATAGTGTAGAATGGTGTGGAATAAATAGAATGGAGTAGAATGGAGTCAAATAGAGACAAAAAGAGTAGAGAAGAGTCGAATAGAGCAGAATAGGGCCGAAAGAGGCGGAATTGAGCAGCATCGAAGCAATTTAAGCCAAACGAACCGAATAGAGCCAAATGGAATAGAATCGAGCTGATTCAAGCTTAATCACGTCGAATCCCGTTCAATGCATCCAATGCAATCCAAACGTCTAGATTAGAGAAGGGGAGAGGAGGGTGGAATAGAATAGAATAGAGTAGAGTAGACTAGAAGAGATTAGAACAGAATAGAAGGAATAGAATAGAGTAGAAAAGAGTAGGGTCGAATAGACTCGAATAGAGTCGATTAGAGACGAATAGGCCAAATAGAGACGAATAGAGAAAACAGAGCTGAATGGAGCCGAATAGAGACGTAAAGGAGCCATATAGAGCCGATTCGCACCTAATCGAGCTGAATCAAGCAGAATCACGCCGACTGTCACTGAATAGCGTCGAATCACATCGAATCACGTCGAATCGCATCAAATCACATCGTTTTGTGTCGGACCGGGTCGAATCGCTTCGGATCGCATCGGATTGCATCGAATGTCGTCGAATCACGACGAATCACGCCCCATCACGTCCAATAACTTCGAATTGCGTCCAATCTCCTAGAATTCTGCTGAATCACGTCGAATCGTATGGAATCTCGCCTAATCTCTTTGAATCCCGTCAAATGCCTTCGGACCTTGTCGAATCCCGTCAAATCCTGTCCAATCGCGTCGAAGTGAATCGAATTGAATCAAATAGATTCAAGTAGGGTGGGTTTGGGTGGGGTGCAGTAGGGTTGGGTAGGGTAGGATAGAACAGAGTCCAACAGAATAGGAGAGAACAGAACAGAAGAGAAAGAATCCAGCAGAATAGAATAGAGTAGAAAAGAGTCAGATAGTGCAGAACATAGCCGAATGGAGACAAAACAAGATGAATCGCGTTGAATCGCTTCGAATCGGGTCAAATCGAATCCATTCGAATAGATTAGGGTAGGGAAGGGTAGACGAGAATAGAGGAGAAGAGTGCAGAATGGTGTGGAATGGATTAGAACGGAGCCGACTCGAGACGAATAGAGTAGAAAAGAGTCGAATAGAGCATAGTTGGGCCGAATAGGGCCAAAGAAGGCCTAATCGAGCAGAATCCAGCAGAATCGATGCCATTGGAGCTGAATGGAGCAAAATGGAGCCCAATCGAACCGACTCGAAGCGAATTGATCTGATTCAAGCCTAATCGGGTGGAATGGCGTGAAAATGCGATGACTCGAACAGAATCAAAGATTAGAGAAGGGGAGGGGAGCGGCCGGGAGGGTAGAACAGAATAGAATAGAACAGTACATAATAGAAGGAAGAGAAGATAGCACAGTACGGTAGAGCAGAGAAGAGTAGAGTCGAATAGAGTGAAATAGTGCAGAATAGAGCTGAATAGAGCCAATTCTAGCCGAATCGAGCCCAATGGAAACAAAACGTGATGAATCGCGTCGAATAGCGTCCAATCGAATCCATTAGAATAGATTAGAGTAGGGTAGGGTAGAACAGAATAGAGTAGAATGGAGTCGAATGGAGTTGCATAGAGAAAACTAGAGTAGAAAAGAGTCGAATCGAGCCGAATAAGGCTGAACCAAGTCGAATTGAGTTGAAACAAGCTGAATCGAAGCGATTCAAGCTGAATCGAGCTGATGGTGCCGAATGAGCCGATTCAAGCCTCATCGCGTCCAATCACATTGAAATGCTTTGAATCGAATCCAATTGAATAGATTCGAAAAGGTTAGGGTAGGGTGGTTTTTGCTAGGGTAGACTAGGGTAGACGAAAGTAGACTAGAGTAGAGTAGACAAGAGAAGTCTAGACTAGTAGCCTAGACAAGACAGCTGGACTAGTCAGACTAGTGGTATAGATCAGTAGGCTAGACAACTAGCCTTGAAGAGTACCCTTGCCCTGACAAGTCCCCTAAATTCTGAATCTGAACTAGTCCCCTTGCCTTAACTAGTATCCTGAACTAGTAGCCTTGTCTGAACTAGTACCCTTAACTAGTGGCCTTGCCTTAAGTAATAGTCTTAATGTCTGCCCTTGCCTTACCAGTACCCTGAACTAGTAGCCCTGCCTTAACTAGTACCCTGGCCTTCACCAGTAGCCTTCACTAGTACCCTGGCCTTCACTAGTAGCCTTGCCTCAACTAGTACCCTTCACTAGTACCCTCGCATTAACTAGTTGTCTTAACTAGTACCTGGCCTTCTCAGTCCCCATAAGTCCTACCCTGGCCTTAACCAGCTGCCTTAACTGGTACCCTGGTCTTAAGTAGTAGTATTCACTTGTACCCTTGAATCCACTGGTAGCCTAAACTAGTCGTCTTGCCTTAAGTAGTAGCCTTCACTTGGACCTTGCCTTAACTAGTATCCTTAACTAGTACCTGTGCCTTAACTAGTACAGCGGCCATAACGAATAGCCTGAACTAGTAGCCTTGTCTGAATTAGTACCCGGAACTAGTAGCCTTGCTTTAAGTAATAGTCTTAACGTCTGCCCTTGCCTTCCTAGTACCCTTAACTAGTAGCCAAGCCTTCACTACTACCCCTAACTAGTAGCCTTGCCTTAACTAGTAGCCTTGCCTTAACCAGTTGCCTTAACTAGGACCCTGGCCTTAACTAGAAGTATCAACTTGTAAACTTGCATCAGAGTAGCCTTAACTAGTACTCTTGCCTTAAGTAGTGGGCTGAACTAGTACTCGTGCCTTAGCTAGTACTCTTAACTAGTACAGTGCCCCTAACTCGTATCCTGAACTAGTAGCCTTCTCTTAACTAGTACCCTTAACTAGTAGCCTTGCCTTCACTGGTACCCTGGCCTTCTCCAGTAGCCTTAACTCAGACCCTGGCCTTCACTGGCAGCCTTAAGTAGTACCCTTAACTAGTACCCTCGCATTCACTAGTAGTCTGAACTAGTACCCTGGCCGTATCAGTACCCAGAACTACTACCCTTGCCGTAACCAGTTGCCTTAAGTAGTACCCTGGCCTTAACTAGTAGTATTCACTTGTATTCTTGCATCAACTAGTAGCCTTAACTAGGACTCTTGCCTTAAGCAGTGGCCTGAATTTGTACCTTGCCTTAACTAGCAGCCTTAACTAGCACCCGTGCCTTTACTAGTACTCTTAGCTAGTACAGTGGCCCTAACTAGTAGCCTGAACTAGTCCCCTTGCCTTAGGTAGTCCCTTTTCCAAACTAGTACCCTTCTTGAGTACCCCTTTTTTTATGGAGTAGGGTATGGTCCAGTAGGGTGTCATAAGGTAGGGTAGCATACGGTAGAACAGAGAAAACAGAATCCAATAGAATAGAAGAGGATAAGTCAGGATAGCTTAGTTTCGTGTAGGGTATGGTAGAGTAGCATAGGAAGGAATAGAGAAAAGAGAAAACGAGAATCCAATACAACAGAATCGAAAAGAAGAGACTAGATGAGGAAAGACTAGGGCGGGATAGGGTTCTGTCGAATAGAAGAGCGTAGAATGGTGTGGAATGGAGTCAAATGCAGTCAAACCGAGATGAATAGACGAGAAAAGAGTTGAATAGAGCGGAATAGCACCGAATAGGGACATATAGGGCTGAGTCGAGCCCAATCGAGCCCAATCGAGCCCGATCAAGTCAAATCGACCAGATTCGAGCTGAATGGAGCCGAATGGAGCTGGAATGAGCCAAATAGAGACACAGAAAATGAGCCAAGCTAGATCGAGCCAAATCGCACCTAATCGCATCCTATTGCATCGAATCTCGTCGAAGTCCATCCAATCCCACCAAAACCCATTGAATCTCATGAAATCTCACCGAATCCCGTCCAATTGTGTCCAATCGGGTCGAATCGAATGCAATCGAATTCAATAGAACAGCTTAGAGTAGTGTAGGTTAGGCTGGGATTCAATAGGGTAGGGCAGAGAGGAATAGACTAGAGAAGCATAGAGTAGAAGAGAAGAGAATACAAAGAGTAGAATGGAGTAGAGTGGAGTAGAGTAGACTAGTCAGAGTCGAGTAGTGCAGAATAGAGATGAATAGATCCAATTCGAGCTGAATCGAGTCGAATGGAGAGGAAATGAGACAAATCTCCATGAATCGAATAGATTAGAGTAGAGTAGGGTGGGGGAGAAGAGAATAGAATAGTGTAGAATGGAGTCGAACAGAGTAGAATGGTGTGGAATGGAGTCGAATGGAGCCAAATAGAGACGAATAAAGTAGAAAAGAGTTGAATAGAGCTGAACAGGGCCGGATACGTTTGGATCGAGCCTAATGATGCTGAGTCGAGCAGAATCGAGCGAAATTGTCCCGGTTCAAGCCAAATCGAGCTAAATCAAGCCAATTCAAGCCTAATCCCATGGAATCGCCTTGAAAGGCATTGAATCGGATCGAATCGATTAGAGTAGAGGAGGGTAGAGTAGGAGGGGTTAGACTAGAACGGAACAGAACACAAGAGAAAGAATCGAATAGAATGAAGTAGAGACGAGTACAGTAGAATAGAGTCCAATAGAGTTGAATAGAGCCAAAGAGAGCTGAATGCAGCCGAATCCACCAAATTCGAGGTGAATCGAGAAGAATCATGTCGAATCGCGTTGAAAAGTGTCGAATCCAATCCAATAGTTTAGTGTAGGGCAGGTAAGATGAGGGGAGGGGAGGGTAGAAAAGAATAGATTAGAATAGACCAGAAAGAATAGAGAAGAGTAGACTGGAGTCAAATAGAGTCAAATCCTGCCGAAATGAGCCGAATAGAGAGGAAAAGGGCCAAGTCCAACCGAATCGAGTTGAATTCGCACAAAAAGGAGCTGATTCGAGCCGATAGGACCTGAATCAGGTCGAATCCCGTTCAAGTCTGTTGAATAGAATAGAACAGATTGCAGTAGGCTAAGTTAGAGTAGGGTAGGATAGACCAAAATGCAGTAGAACAGAACAGGAGAGAAGAGAACTGAAAGACTAGAATAGGGTCGAGTAGTGCAGAGTCTAGAAGAATAGAGTTGAATATTGCCGACTAGAGCAAAATAGAGCCCAAAAGACCCAACGTGATAGAAATCAAGATGAATGGCGCCGAATCCCGCGGAATCATGCTGGATCGCGTCGAATCCCGTTGAATTGCATTGAATCCCATCCATTCAAGTCCAATCCAATCGAATCGATTAGAATAGACTAGAGAAGGGTAGAGTACAAGACAATAGAATAGAGAAGAATACAGTCGGATGGAGTAGAATGGTGTAGAATGGAGTTGAAAAGAGATAATAGAGTTGAGTAGACTCATAGAGCCATATGGAGTTGAATAGAGCCTATTCAAGCTGAATAGAACTGACCAGGGCGAAATGGAGCCGATTAGAACTGAATCGAACCGATTAGAGCCCAAGAGGGATGAATGGAGTGCAACGGAGCCGATTGGAGCCGAATCGCATCGAAATGCGTGGAATCGAATCCAGTGGAATAGATTAGAGTAGGGTTGGTTAAAATAGAGTAGAAGAGAATTGAACACAGTAAAAGAGAATAAAAAGAATACAAGAGAATCGTGTCCAAAAGGTTAGAGCAGAGCAGAATAGTGTAGAGCAGAACAGAGTCGAATAGAGTCTAAGCGAGCCAAATGGAGAAGAAACAAGGCAAATCGCGTTGAATCCCCTCGAACCAATTCCAGTCAATTAGGGTAGGGTAGAGTAAAATAGTGTTGAGTGGAGTAGAATGCTGTGCAACGCAATCGAATGGAGTCGAAAGGAGTGGAAAAGAGCCGAATAGAGCCGAATAGTGCTGAAGAGGGCCGAAGAGGGCCGAATCGAGCTGAATTGAGCCAAATCCAGTAAATCGAGCCTAATGGAGCCGAATTGAGCCGAATCCAGTTGAATCGACACCCTTCGAGCCAAATGGAGCCGAATGGACATGAATCGAACCAATTCGACCTGAATCGTGTCCAAATTCATGGAATCGAATTGAACAGATTAGAGTAGGGGAGGTTCGGGTATGGCAGGGTGGAATAGAGTAGAGTAGCATAGAATAAAACAGAAGAGAATAGAAGAGAACAGAACAATACAGAACGAATACAGAAAACAGTAGGCTAGAGTAGCGTAGAGGGAAACAGAGTAGAGTAGAATAGATTCGAACGGAGCTAAATAGAGCCAAACTGAGCCGAATCGTGTCCAAATGGGTTGAATCCAATCCAATCCAACGGATTAGAATAGAGCAGAGTTGGGTAGCATAGGGTAGGGTAGAATAGAGTAGACTAGAACAGAACAGAATAGGAAGAATAAAGAAAATAAAGAAGAGTAGACTAGAGTACGATAGAGTAGGCTAGTGTATAATAGGGTAGACTCGAATACAGCTGAGTAGAGCCGAATGGAGTCGAAATGAGAGGAATCACGTCTAATCGATTCGAGTAAATTAGAGTGGTGTAGGCTAGAGTAGAGCAGAATAGTGTAGAATGGTGTGGAATAAATAGAATGGAGTAGAATGGAGTCAAATAGAGACAAAAAGAGTAGAGAAGAGTCGAATAGAGCAGAATAGGGCCGAAAGAGGCGGAATTGAGCAGCATCGAAGCAATTTAAGCCAAACGAACCGAATAGAGCCAAATGGAATAGAATCGAGCTGATTCAAGCTTAATCACGTCGAATCCCGTTCAATGCATCCAATGCAATCCAAACGTCTAGATTAGAGAAGGGGAGAGGAGGGTGGAATAGAATAGAATAGAGTAGAGTAGACTAGAAGAGATTAGAACAGAATAGAAGGAATAGAATAGAGTAGAAAAGAGTAGGGTCGAATAGACTCGAATAGAGTCGATTAGAGACGAATAGGCCAAATAGAGACGAATAGAGAAAACAGAGCTGAATGGAGCCGAATAGAGACGTAAAGGAGCCATATAGAGCCGATTCGCACCTAATCGAGCTGAATCAAGCAGAATCACGCCGACTGTCACTGAATAGCGTCGAATCACATCGAATCACGTCGAATCGCATCAAATCACATCGTTTTGTGTCGGACCGGGTCGAATCGCTTCGGATCGCATCGGATTGCATCGAATGTCGTCGAATCACGACGAATCACGCCCCATCACGTCCAATAACTTCGAATTGCGTCCAATCTCCTAGAATTCTGCTGAATCACGTCGAATCGTATGGAATCTCGCCTAATCTCTTTGAATCCCGTCAAATGCCTTCGGACCTTGTCGAATCCCGTCAAATCCTGTCCAATCGCGTCGAAGTGAATCGAATTGAATCAAATAGATTCAAGTAGGGTGGGTTTGGGTGGGGTGCAGTAGGGTTGGGTAGGGTAGGATAGAACAGAGTCCAACAGAATAGGAGAGAACAGAACAGAAGAGAAAGAATCCAGCAGAATAGAATAGAGTAGAAAAGAGTCAGATAGTGCAGAACATAGCCGAATGGAGACAAAACAAGATGAATCGCGTTGAATCGCTTCGAATCGGGTCAAATCGAATCCATTCGAATAGATTAGGGTAGGGAAGGGTAGACGAGAATAGAGGAGAAGAGTGCAGAATGGTGTGGAATGGATTAGAACGGAGCCGACTCGAGACGAATAGAGTAGAAAAGAGTCGAATAGAGCATAGTTGGGCCGAATAGGGCCAAAGAAGGCCTAATCGAGCAGAATCCAGCAGAATCGATGCCATTGGAGCTGAATGGAGCAAAATGGAGCCCAATCGAACCGACTCGAAGCGAATTGATCTGATTCAAGCCTAATCGGGTGGAATGGCGTGAAAATGCGATGACTCGAACAGAATCAAAGATTAGAGAAGGGGAGGGGAGCGGCCGGGAGGGTAGAACAGAATAGAATAGAACAGTACATAATAGAAGGAAGAGAAGATAGCACAGTACGGTAGAGCAGAGAAGAGTAGAGTCGAATAGAGTGAAATAGTGCAGAATAGAGCTGAATAGAGCCAATTCTAGCCGAATCGAGCCCAATGGAAACAAAACGTGATGAATCGCGTCGAATAGCGTCCAATCGAATCCATTAGAATAGATTAGAGTAGGGTAGGGTAGAACAGAATAGAGTAGAATGGAGTCGAATGGAGTTGCATAGAGAAAACTAGAGTAGAAAAGAGTCGAATCGAGCCGAATAAGGCTGAACCAAGTCGAATTGAGTTGAAACAAGCTGAATCGAAGCGATTCAAGCTGAATCGAGCTGATGGTGCCGAATGAGCCGATTCAAGCCTCATCGCGTCCAATCACATTGAAATGCTTTGAATCGAATCCAATTGAATAGATTCGAAAAGGTTAGGGTAGGGTGGTTTTTGCTAGGGTAGACTAGGGTAGACGAAAGTAGACTAGAGTAGAGTAGACAAGAGAAGTCTAGACTAGTAGCCTAGACAAGACAGCTGGACTAGTCAGACTAGTGGTATAGATCAGTAGGCTAGACAACTAGCCTTGAAGAGTACCCTTGCCCTGACAAGTCCCCTAAATTCTGAATCTGAACTAGTCCCCTTGCCTTAACTAGTATCCTGAACTAGTAGCCTTGTCTGAACTAGTACCCTTAACTAGTGGCCTTGCCTTAAGTAATAGTCTTAATGTCTGCCCTTGCCTTACCAGTACCCTGAACTAGTAGCCCTGCCTTAACTAGTACCCTGGCCTTCACCAGTAGCCTTCACTAGTAGCCTTGCCTCAACTAGTACCCTTCACTAGTACCCTCGCATTAACTAGTTGTCTTAACTAGTACCTGGCCTTCTCAGTCCCCATAAGTCCTACCCTGGCCTTAACCAGCTGCCTTAACTGGTACCCTGGTCTTAAGTAGTAGTATTCACTTGTACCCTTGAATCCACTGGTAGCCTAAACTAGTCGTCTTGCCTTAAGTAGTAGCCTTCACTTGGACCTTGCCTTAACTAGTATCCTTAACTAGTACCTGTGCCTTAACTAGTACAGCGGCCATAACGAATAGCCTGAACTAGTAGCCTTGTCTGAATTAGTACCCGGAACTAGTAGCCTTGCTTTAAGTAATAGTCTTAACGTCTGCCCTTGCCTTCCTAGTACCCTTAACTAGTAGCCAAGCCTTCACTACTACCCCTAACTAGTAGCCTTGCCTTAACTAGTAGCCTTGCCTTAACCAGTTGCC
Organism: Loxodonta africana; assembly: GCF_030014295.1. Classification (NCBI taxonomy): domain Eukaryota; kingdom Metazoa; phylum Chordata; class Mammalia; order Proboscidea; family Elephantidae; genus Loxodonta; species Loxodonta africana. Next base: position 597,527 of record NW_026974824.1, read on the forward strand.
TTAACTAGGACCCTGGCCTTAACTAGAAGTATCAACTTGTAAACTTGCATCAGAGTAGCCTTAACTAGTACTCTTGCCTTAAGTAGTGGGCTGAACTAGTACTCGTGCCTTAGCTAGTACTCTTAACTAGTACAGTGCCCCTAACTCGTATCCTGAACTAGTAGCCTTCTCTTAACTAGTACCCTTAACTAGTAGCCTTGCCTTCACTGGTACCCTGGCCTTCTCCAGTAGCCTTAACTCAGACCCTGGCCTTCACTGGCAGCCTTAAGTAGTACCCTTAACTAGTACCCTCGCATTCACTAGTAGTCTGAACTAGTACCCTGGCCGTATCAGTACCCAGAACTACTACCCTTGCCGTAGCCAGTTGCCTTAAGTAGTACCCTGGCCTTAACTAGTAGTATTCACTTGTATTCTTGCATCAACTAGTAGCCTTAACTAGGCCTCTTGCCTTCAGTAGTGGCCTGAACTAGTACTCGTGCCTTAGCTAGTACTCTTAACTAGTACAGTGCCCCTAACTCATATCCTGAACTAGTAGCCTTCTCTAAACTAGTACCCTTCACTAGTACCCTTGCCTTCACTAGTACCCTGGCCTTCTCCAGTAGCCTTAACTCAGACCCTGGCCTTCACTGGCAGCCTTAAGTAGTACCCTTAACTAGTACCCTCGCATTCACTAGTAGCCTGAACTAGTACCCTGGCCGTATCAGTACCCAGAACTACTACCCTTGCCGTAACCAGTTGCCTTAAGTAGTACCCTGGCCTTAACTAGTAGTATTCACTTGTATTCTTGCATCAACTAGTAGCCTTAACTAGGACTCTTGCCTTAAGCAGTGGCCTGAATTTGTACCTTGCCTTAACTAGCAGCCTTAACTAGCACCCGTGCCTTTACTAGTACTCTTAACTAGTACAGTGGCCCTAACTAGTAGCCTGAACTAGTCCCCTTGCCTTAGGTAGTCCCTTTTCCAAACTAGTACCCTTCTTGAGTACCCCTTTTTTTATGGAGTAGGGTATGGTCCAGTAGGGTGTCATAAGGTAGGGTAGCATACGGTAGAACAGAGAAAACAGAATCCAATAGAATAGAAGAGGATAAGTCAGGATAGCTTAGTTTCGTGTAGGGTATGGTAGAGTAGCATAGGAAGGAATAGAGAAAAGAGAAAACGAGAATCCAATACAACAGAATCGAAAAGAAGAGACTAGATGAGGAAAGACTAGGGCGGGATAGGGTTCTGTCGAATAGAAGAGCGTAGAATGGTGTGGAATGGAGTCAAATGCAGTCAAACCGAGATGAATAGACGAGAAAAGAGTTGAATAGAGCGGAATAGCACCGAATAGGGACATATAGGGCTGAGTCGAGCCCAATCGAGCCCAATCGAGCCCGATCAAGTCAAATCGACCAGATTCGAGCTGAATGGAGCCGAATGGAGCTGGAATGAGCCAAATAGAGACACAGAAAATGAGCCAAGCTAGATCGAGCCAAATCGCACCTAATCGCATCCTATTGCATCGAATCTCGTCGAAGTCCATCCAATCCCACCAAAACCCATTGAATCTCATGAAATCTCACCGAATCCCGTCCAATTGTGTCCAATCGGGTCGAATCGAATGCAATCGAATTCAATAGAACAGCTTAGAGTAGTGTAGGTTAGGCTGGGATTCAATAGGGTAGGGCAGAGAGGAATAGACTAGAGAAGCATAGAGTAGAAGAGAAGAGAATACAAAGAGTAGAATGGAGTAGAGTGGAGTAGAGTAGACTAGTCAGAGTCGAGTAGTGCAGAATAGAGATGAATAGATCCAATTCGAGCTGAATCGAGTCGAATGGAGAGGAAATGAGACAAATCTCCATGAATCGAATAGATTAGAGTAGAGTAGGGTGGGGGAGAAGAGAATAGAATAGTGTAGAATGGAGTCGAACAGAGTAGAATGGTGTGGAATGGAGTCGAATGGAGCCAAATAGAGACGAATAAAGTAGAAAAGAGTTGAATAGAGCTGAACAGGGCCGGATACGTTTGGATCGAGCCTAATGATGCTGAGTCGAGCAGAATCGAGCGAAATTGTCCCGATTCAAGCCAAATCGAGCTAAATCAAGCCAATTCAAGCCTAATCCCATGGAATCGCCTTGAAAGGCATTGAATCGGATCGAATCGATTAGAGTAGAGGAGGGTAGAGTAGGAGGGGTTAGACTAGAACAGAACAGAACACAAGAGAAAGAATCGAATAGAATGAAGTAGAGACGAGTACAGTAGAATAGAGTCCAATAGAGTTGAATAGAGCCAAAGAGAGCTGAATGCAGCCGAATCCACCAAATTCGAGGTGAATCGAGAAGAATCATGTCGAATCGCGTTGAAAAGTGTCGAATCCAATCCAATAGTTTAGTGTAGGGCAGGTAAGATGAGGGGAGGGGAGGGTAGAAAAGAATAGATTAGAATAGACCAGAAAGAATAGAGAAGAGTAGACTGGAGTCAAATAGAGTCAAATCC